>NC_049223.1:19731867-20037650 GCF_011100685.1 Canis lupus familiaris | reverse complement strand
CTGTGCTAGTTTGTCCCCTAAGGTTTCACTACAACTATAATTCAGCTACAATAAGGGTTAAGTGCATTCTTGTGGGCTCTTCTGGAAACCAACGCACAATCTTTCAGCATTAGTTCTCCATGGGAAAGTGAATTCAAATCTGCAAGCAGTTGCTCTAGGAGGAACTTTTGGAAAATTTACCTATTATAATTTTTGGTTGCGAGTGTTCAGTTTTTAAAAATTCATATTGAGGTCTGCATTCTCTGGTTTTCATCTGTTAAACCATGACATCTACTGGGATTAGTTTTTAGAAAGGTATTCAGATGTGACTTATCTGGGCAGACATCGGTTCTTCTTTTATCAAAGGAAAAATATACTAACCAGATCCTGATTTGGTATGTTATGGGAATGTTCTAGCAGGTTATAAAATTCATGTCCATGACTATAGATTGCTTCTTGGTAAAAATACATGAACATATTTTAAAGTGTAAATACTTATTTCCCTTAACTTAAACTCAAATAGTACTATTGATTTATGTCTTTATTTACCAAGGCTTAAGTTTAAAGACTTTTAAAAACACAAATGGTTTTGATATGGATTATTAAAAATGCCACTAATTTTATAAATCAGGATTATATAAAATCTATTCTCAAACTGGAGATAGGTCTGTAATCAGAAGCATTTAGAAGACCAATTGAACAACCAGTTAAAAGATTTCTTTTGCAAAATAACATCAGATGGCTTAATTTTTCTAATTTCTAACATATTTTAAAGTAAAAGCTTACAAAAACTGGTACAGACTGAGTTACTTAATAAAATGGTAAATGAGCTACTATGACTATTTATAGATACATATGAAAAACATAATTTTGAAAATGCTTTTATGAAGCATTTTCCTAATTTGGTCATAATTCAAGGTAAGCCTTGCAAAGGATTTTTTTTTCTTTGAAATAGTTTCCATATAGATAGAATCAAAATTATTTTCTCTTTTAAAACAGAAAATTGCAAATCGGTTATAGTAGCAGGTAATACCATCCATCCGACTCCATCAAAACGCTGTGAAAATGGATTTTCTACATACATTCTGAATGCACACTAATGTAACAATGATGAAGAATGATGTCATAAAAACAGTTGTGTGGCGCAAAAGGAATTTTAAATGATCATCAAAGAAGATTATTTGAGTCCGCATTTTTCTGAAAAGAGATATTTGGTTTCTGATAATGTCTACCTTTTGAATGCATAAAGTTTTAGAGGTACAAATTAAAACATTCAGCGTTAATGTTTTTGAAAGCATTACGTTCAAAATTATTTTCTCAGGACCCAAAGAGAAAACACCAGAGGAAACCTAACCAGCCTGAATTGGTTAAAATGTATTTTCCCTTTAATTAAATAAGAAACATCTGTCTAGGGATTTTGGAAATGAATGTAATCCATCTACACTCTGCCTGGACTAGTTTGCATCCAATGTCCAATATTTTGAAAGAAAATTCTTTCTTTCTGTAAAGAATTAAACAGCAACATGGAGCGATGTCTGAGTCCATAGCAGCTGAGTCTTGCCTCCGGAGTTTGGGCACAGGACATGTTAAGGATCTGTCTTTTCCCAGGTCTGTCCTTGGGGAGCAACCAAACTCTCTCCACCATCAAGGTTAGGGTGGAACATCTGTATTTCTTCAAAGCATCCCCTCACCCCGAAACTGCTCATCTTGGGACAGCAAGGAAACAGAAGTTACCAGGACGCATCCCGGGTTCCCTCTCTGGGGTTCACCCTACATTCCACCACCTCCCTCCCCTTTCACTCAGTCTTAAGCCGATTTCTCTAGGGACCCGGACGGCCCACAACACAGACTCCTCCATCGCAAGGTGGGGAGGTAACTGCACGCCTGGCTCTGCTTCTTTGAAACCGGGAGCCACCGTCGAGAATGACAAAAGTCACTTACTGGTGTTGTCAAACGGTATCTGCTTGCACCGCGCAGACCCCTGGGCGGGCCAGGGACAGTAGTAGACGGCTCCCCCTTCCACGATGTCGGGCTGGCTGGTGTTGGCTTTGGGCGCCCCCACCAACACGCTGGCCCTGCGAAGGGCGTGGAGAAAAGTCACTCCTTGGGCACCGCACAGGCGTGCGCGCGCGACGCCGTCTCCCCGAGACCAGGGTGGGGGCCCGGGGTGGGGGTCGGGGCGCAGAGACGGACTCGGGGTGGAGAGCGACTGTCAAACCTGATTTCCTATTGGAAACCTACCGGGCGTCTGAAAAAATGGTTTTGCAGAGGGGGTGCAACTAGTCCTAGTTCTTCTCTAGGTGGAGCTCTGCATACAGCGGGAGGCCAGAAGGGGCTTGGCGGGGAAGCGAAGGACAGAGCCGGCTGCCCGGGGCCCACGGCGCCCGCGCCCCGACGCTCGGTTACCGCAGGCTGTGCGCGAACAGCCGTGCTGCGGCGTCGCTGTAACCGGCTCCAGCCGCCCCTTCGCAGGATGCTCGAGTCCCGGGGGCTCCCCAGGACTGGCGTTGCCTGTGCAAGCGGCACGTCTCCGGCTCTAGGTGCACAAGGCACATGTAGCCTGGAAGGGGGCCCCCAAGAGCGCCGCGGGATGGAAGCTCAGGGACGTCCTCCGCTCGGGCTGCGGGACAGGCACGGGGACAGGCGCGGGGACAGGCGCGGGGACAGGCGCGGGTGCCCCCCACCCCCACCCCCACCCCACCCCGGGCAGGCGCGCGGGGACCCCACCTGCGGCCGCACCCCCCGCGCCGGGCCACTTACGTGCGAGCGGCAGGTACGTGGAAGTCCACGGCGTAGCCGAAGTAGCTGCCCTCGGGGCCGCTGTACACCGTGAGCGTGTCCGCGTCCAGGTTGAACGCCCGCGAGCCCGGCGCCCGCAGCGCGCCCAGCGCCGCCGCCAAGCACCAGAGGGGCGCGAGCCGCGGCGCCCGGCAGCCCCGGGGACGGCGGCGGCGCCCGGCAGCCATGGCCCTGCGCGCCTGCGGGTGCGCGGAGGCAGCGGGAGCCCGAGACGCCGGGCCGGCGCGGCCGCGCTGACAGCCCCGCGTTCCGCCGCCCGCCCCCCGCCCCCCGCGCGCTCGGGGGCCGGCCGCCGCGGTGCCAGCCCTCCCCGGCCGCGGGACCGGCCCGGCGCGCTCCGGCGCCCCCTAGCGGCGGGCCCCGCCCCCGCGCCCCCGCCCCCGCCCCGCGCCCCCGCCCCGCGCCGCGGCCCCCGCCCCCCTCGCCCCCCTCGCCCCCCTCGCCCCCGCCGCCCCGCCGCCCCCGCCTGCCGCGCCGCTGCTGTCGCGTCTCTCCGACGCCCCGAGGGTCGCTCGAGCCAACCGGGCCACTGCGTTGGGGAGCTGTCCGCGCCCCCCCGCGCGCGGGAGGAGAGGATGCTCCAGTCTCCCCAAAATGGAAGAATGGGAAAGCGCACGCGCCCCGGGGTGGGGTAAAGGCGCGCCCCTTGCATCGTCACCTCTGCAGCCCGATGACCCTCGGGGCCCACGCGCGAGTCCCTCGGCGGAGAGCTTACACCCCCAAGACCATCTCCCAGCCACCCCTGATCGCCCTGCGGGGGTCACTGGTTTTGTGTACTGGGGTCGCGGGGCATGTGAACGCCTTGGTACTCAATCTTCCGTGGCCCTCCCTGTGTTCCCTGTGATGAAGGGCAGCAGAGTTAGAAAGGTTCGACGCAATGACCCCCCCGCCGCGGGGATGCACGGAGTAGGCGGGAATCCACGGGAGTCCCGCGCTCAGCTCCGCCTCAGGGGTATTGCTGATCTTCTGTTGTCCTCCGCTGGGGCAGGGACTGAAGAATGAGTAGGTGAAGAAGGAATGAGGAATGAGTAGGATGGAGAAGAATGGTGCGGAGCCCCCCACACAGAACAGCGGTTTGCATGAAGTGTCAACCTGGGCGTGGGTGGCGGTGGGCTGGAGCTAAAGCAGCAAGGGAGTGTAGAGACAGGAAAGGTAAGCAGTTTCCAAAGTTTTTTAAGGCGGGTTGGTGGCAGATGCAGCCTTGGGCTGGCATTGGAATAGGAGGCTTGGAATGAGGCACTGCGAGTGGAAACCTTGAGGGGAAGTATCAGTGACACCAGGCTGGGAGGAAAGAGCTGTATAAAGGATATAACTAAAAAAAAAAAAAAGGATGGAATAAAAGAGTGGGTTAGGGAGTGGCAGGAAATAGGGATGGATCTCCCCAGATAGAGGATCTTAGTAACAAGAATATTTATTGAGGCTTGGAGAGCCAGTTCTAGAGCAGAGGCCTGACAGGCCCACAGGGAGTCAAAACATTTACTGGCAAGGAGGTGGGGGTGGGGGGGGGGTGCGGGGAGCAGTTGTTAGAAGGAAAGGAAAACCAGATGCATTGGGTGATGAGGCCGTTGACCTGATTAACAGGAAGTAGGAAGGGAAAGCCACCAGGTCAATGTCCCCAAAAAAGGTCAGAAGATCCTTGGCAGAATGAGAGCAAAGGAGAGTCCAGGGGTGAGTCTGAACGTATCCAGTTAGAACAGAAACAGTAGCGATGGGCAAGGAGAGGATGGGAGGTGCATGGCACTCACACGCTGGACTCCTTATGTTGGAGTCTGGCAGCCCTAGAGGCCCCGGAAGCATAAATTCTCAGCCGGTGAGTCTGGCAGTGCAGATCTGGGAGCCCATCCACGGGGAAACCCTGAGCCCTCTGAAAAGCTGGACTTTCTCAGCTCTCTCACATCAGACCTCACTTGGGAGATTGATTTGAATTGTAGGTCTTCATCTTTGCTTGACTTCTCCATGGAAAAATAGTAGAAATCAATAAACTATCGGATTACCTGGCAAATCATCATCACATCTGGGTAATTTCCTGAGTGGCCAGTCCTTTCCCAGACAAGGACTCAAGAGTAGACAGTGGAAAACTTTTTTCTCATTCCCAAGTCCATTTGTGTTGGGCATGGAGTCTGCTACTCTGGTCAGGTTGTGATGTTAATCAAAGTGATGTTCCCTGTAGTAAATCTCAGTGACTAATTCATACGCAGCCTACACATGAGACTAGGGGATGACCTCCACGCGATGGCTTGCTGACCCTGACATGCAGAAATTTGGAAATTCCTCATATTGCAGGCAAGTCTTAGGTCTAAGACAAGAATACCCAAATAGGCAGAAAGTAGTAACATTGTCTCACCATGTGCTTGGCCCCCTTACCGACTTCACTGGGCAGAAATAGCTATATGTTATAAAATACTTTGATTGTAAAACGCAGTGCATCACCGGGGTACCCCCTTTTGTACTCCCTTGCTTTGCAGTACTTCCAGTGTATTCTTTCTTGTTTTAGTGAAAAGAGAGTAGGTGGGGAAAGAGAATGCTTCTTACTGCCACACAATTGGGTACAGGTACTATTCCTCTTTTGTAATACACACTTGTTGGTAACTTACACAATAAGCCTGTATTCTTTTTTATTGTTAGGGGGAGAGAGAGAGAGAGAGAGAGAGAGAGAGAGAGAGAGAGAGAGAGAGAGAAAAGAGGGAAACAGAGAGCAGGAGAAGCAGACTCTGCTGAGCAGAGAGCCCGACACAGGGCTTAATCCCCGGACTCTGAGATCATGACCGAAGCCAAAGTCAGGCACCCAACCGACTTAGCCACCCAGGCACCCCAATAAGCCTTTATTCTTAATGGCATCCCTTTGCTCTCCACAGATGAGTGCATTAAGGTTTGGAGAAATGCAATAATAAACGTATTTATAGAGCAAGGGAATGGTATAATATGAACCCAGGACAGACAGCAAAACCAGTTCCTCATGCTATGAGGTCTGCATGAACACTTTTTGAAGTTATAAGAATGAGAAGTCACCTTTTTAGAATTAGTAAGGTCTTCTGGGCTGACCCTTTGGGCATGCCTGTGAGCAGTGATTGAGAGGCGGCATAAAGCAGCGAGGACCTCCCCAGGAGGTCTTGGAACAAGGTTTGGTGGCACCTTGGTATTGAAAGAGTGGAGGGAAAGCAAACTGACTTGAAGCTCTTTGACTTCCCTGGGAGGCCAGGAGCCTGCGAGAGTAGTAATCTCTGAAGAAGCCAGGTGAGAAGAAAAGAAAAGAAAAGAAGAGAAGAGAAGAGAAGAGAAGAGAAGAGAAGAGAAGAGAAGAGAAGAGAAGAGAAGAGAAGAGAAGAGAAGAGAAGAGAAGAGAAGAGAAGAGAAGAGAAGAGAGAAGAGAAGAGAAGAGAGAGAAGAGAAGAGAAGAGAAGAGAAGAGAAGAGAAGAGAAGAGAAGAGAAGAGAAGAGAAGAGAAGAGAGGAGAAGAGAAGAGAGAAAAAGAACAAAACCCTGCAATAATTGCAGGGACAGGATAGGTCTGAATAGGTGTCTTGTACGTTTCACTATTCTGACACATGGGAACCATGCCAACCAGTAAAGCCTGGGGTGCTGTCAAAGAAACACATGGACAGTGACAGATCTCATGCTGAATGAGAAGTTTGACATTTTAAAGATCTACTAGCACTGATTTATTTGTCAGAAAAGCAAGTCTGGGAATTGTTTATCATGCATGTGAGTTTGTGTGTATGTTTAATACTGGGAAAGGTATACATCGTTGTTTCCCTAAAAAGAAAAGAACTCAAAGGTCAAAGATGAAACAGATTTGGCCCAAACTCTCCAAAAATAAATAAGTAAAAAGCACCACAGGGAAAAAAAAAATAGATCTCTGGGTTGTAGCCATGCACCGAATACTTAAAAATAGAGATGCTTTAACATTTAACCATTAGTTAAATTAGTTAAAGCATTAGGCATGCTTTTTAGCAGAAGACCAAATACATCTGTGGCTTAGTAGCCAAGTGTTATTCCTACACAGTTAAAATCTATTTCTTTATATGACAAAATGCAATCCTGCCTTCAGATCAACAGGTAGGGGAGTCCTGACATGACTACTTTCAGGATGCTCATTAAACCATTTCCAAAATAAGCCAGTGTAAGAACAGTGTGTTCTCCAAGGTTCCAATAGTTTTAAAAATGAATGTATCAAAAATGAAAGGTAGTTTTTCAGTTTCATCTGGTCTTTTGGGTAATTGAGATGATCTTGGGTTTTTCTTTTGCTCAACTATGCTCAGTTTTTCTGCATTATTAGAAACAGCGGATTACTAGAAACTGGCCAGTTAAACTCAATGAGGGCAAAGTTTTAAATCCATCAAGTGTGTGTCTGGCATCATCAGCTTATGTCTGCAAATTTTCTTTTCTGGTACCTGGAGGGTGACCCTCATTACAGAAAAATCCTTTTTCTTTTCTTTTTGACACCTTCGTTTGTAATTCTCTTTGGGGAGTTCCCCCTCATGATTTTACTAGCCACTTTTGAGTTACAAGTGCTGGAGCCCTGGCCCCCGTGTTGGCAGATGTTCAAGCACAGCCACCAGTTAGTTTAGCTGAAACAAAATTCCCACTAGTCAAAAACAGACTCTGACTTGATCTCTTTTTAGAACGAGCCTTTTAAATACATATCTGCTTTACGCAAAAATAAAAATAAATACAACAAGTCTTCCTCTAAAGGGAAGGTAACTAAGGAAAATAATGCTCTTTCAAATCCTGGACATTTGGGGATAAATCTTCCTGAGAGGCAAAGCCCCGGGGGCATTTGGATGTATACTCAGGATCTTGAGTGATTTACGGATTTCACTTAGGGCCGGTTTGCTCCAGAATCCTGAAGAACCTACAAATGTCTGATGGGTTGGTGAGGTGGGCCTTTTATATAATTATTGGACAGAGTGCCTGAAGCAAACCTCTGGGGGGTGGGGGAGGACTCAGGACGTCTGATTTGTAAACTTGGAATTTGGCAACTGGGGAGCCCAGGTCCCCCAGAACTTATACGTGATGCCAAACATAAGCTTATGTTTTCAGTGCCAAATAAGGCCGTAGGGATATATTCAAGGGGATTATTATTATTATTATTATTAAATTGCAGTAAGGTTAAACCTTAACATGCTTCAAAGCAGTTCCATGCTAGTCTCTGGGAAAGAGGGTGACTTAAAATGGGGGAACAAAGCATTTTTCCCCACCTGTGTGTGTGCGCCAGGTGTCCTGGTCCATTCGGGCTGGGGCTGCCAGAACAAAATACTACAGAGTGGAGGGCTTATGAAAAAGAGAAATCTATTTCTCACAGTTCTGGAGGCTGAAAGTCCACCATCAGTTTGCCTGCATGGTTGGGCTCTGGAGAGCCCTCTTCTAGGCTACAGACAGCTTGTTTCCTGTTGTGCCCTCACATGGCCACATGGCTACAGGTGGGTAAGGGAGTTCCCTGGGATCCCTTTTAGGAGGACACAAATCCCCTTCACGAAGACTCCACCCTCATGACCTAATCACCTCCCAAAGGTCCCACCTCCTACTACCATCACACCAAGAATTAGGACTTCAATCTATAAATCTGGGGGATTCATTCAGCTGGTTGCACCAGGACTTGCAAAGCAGCATAGTGCTATAGGCAGTCCTGTGGACCCAGGACAAGACGCAGGAGCAGTGGCTGGGGGTTCCTGGGGGAGACAGCAGCTAAGGCCTGAAGCACCCAGACTCTTTTCAAATAGCTCTTGGGGGAGGCTGTAGGACTCAGGTGAGGCACCACAGCTCCCCTACAGTAGATGGGAAGTCATAGATGAAATCGTCCAATTGCAGGAGAAGGGGAAGGCCTGAGCATCCGATTTGTTGGTATGAGTGGGTTTTATTTTATTTTATTTTATTTTTAAATATGAGTGGGTTTTAAACCCGAGGCTAGACTGCTGTGTTTATTCGGCCTCTGGAAGACAACACAAGGGTGCCTAGGACTGCCCTCTAGTGTCTGTGATCCTATGGAATTTTCTCATGAAAAATTATTTCATCTCACAACCTCTTTGATGGTTTTTCTTTTTCATTAAAAAGTTTCCCAATATTATAAGTTGATCTTTGCTACATTCATCACCATCTTTTGTTTCCTTACTATAGAGCTTTGCAAATCATCAGGCAAAATGGAAGAAAAGAAGAAGAAGATAGACAAAAAGGATGAAAGAAAGGAATTTGGCCATAAAAGTAATATTTCTTATTTTCCCACCTAACTGCAAAATCCAGATCAGATTTCCATATCGTTCATGTAAGGACTGTGTCCAACTCAACCTTACTTGCCTACTCAATTTTGTGGTCTATTTATTCATTCTCTTTAACTATTCAATAAGCATGAGCTCTGGCTATGTCTTAGGGCTTGGAGATACAATCGTGAGCTAAAGAGATAGTTTCTCCCTTCATGGAGCCTATGATCTGGTGAAGAGGTAGGTGGCAGGCAAGCTAGCAACCTGATAACAAGATAATTAATGGATAAATTGATAAGCTCTAGGACCCAAACTAAGAAGGTGTGCTTAGAGAATAATGGGGGTGAGGGTAAAGTGGGGAAGCTTTTATGAGATATTTTTCCTCAAAGAATACAGACATGTGACAAGCCAAGGAATAAAACAGCCCATTCATGCCACAACTTTAAAATATATATATTTTTTATTTTATTATATATATATATATATATATATATATATATATATATATATATATATGTATAGTTATAATCCTGTTCACCCAGGTCTAGAAAACAAGGAATCCCATGACTTGTGTGGGGCCACTGACTTAGAGACGTTTAGTTTTAGCAGAATTCATCTGTGTACATGGAATCAAGTTAGGGCTTGTAGAGCTCTTAGGGTGCCAGTGTATTTTGTCATCTGTGTAGCATGTAAAAAGGCCTCCTACTTACCATGACAGTGAGTTACAATGCCCATGGCCTTGATCATTTCATTCCCTCTGTTCAGGAATGCCCTAGTCTGTTTCCAGTCTTAGCAGTCCTCAAGAGAACAACTTGAAGGTTGGAACTGAATTTTTTGTCTTCAACTTAGATTGCCTAAAACGTGACTAATTGACTTAAGTTGACCTTTCTGGTTTTTATTGTTTTGACTTATTAAAAAATGTGTCCTTTTCCCAAAGGCCTCTGGGCACATGCACAAAAAAATAGAAATATGACAAGTTAAATTAAAACCAGCAGATGAAAGTCAAAATACCCTCATAAAGGAAAAAGAAAGATGCCAAGTTGTGTTACTGGAAGGAGAAAACAAAACCAAATGGATTAGGCTTAGCCCAGTTTTCAACTGGTTTGCAAGGAGGACTTGTTCAAAGTAGATCTTAGAGTAACTTCCCAAAAGATCCCTGAAAAACTTTTACCACCACGTAGTATGGTACCAAATCAGGGAAATAATGGTAATCCAGGAGAGAGCGGGCTGTAAATTGTAATTATTTTTCTAATAATATTGGGATTGTTGCCCAACCCTTAGGCACTGTGTGATCTCAGTCATTTGCATCTCACTCTTGCAAGGTGAGAGATTAGCCCTAAACATGGCAAATATTTCTCTCTTGAACCATAAATTTCTGCCGTCAGCTCAGTCATGGTATGATTCTCTTTGGAAACCAATGCTGTTCACTTGTGTTGAGGCCGTGTATAATGTAAGCATTAAGAAGCATGAATTCCAGAGCCTAGCCACTTACCTATAAGACTGTGTGCAAGTAACTTACCATTCCTATGCCACAGTTTCCCCAACTATAAAATGAAGATGCTAATAGTATATCACAAAGATTTATTAGGGCTCAATGAGTTGAAACGTATAAACCTATGTGAAAACCTATACGTAAGTGGGAGTCATTATTACTTACACTTCTAATTGGTTACAGAATGACATTATCTTTTCCTCTCCATTATCCACATGTGCTTATCCTTCACCAGGGATGTCAGGTACTCACTGTTTGCCTGACCCTAGCCTGGAGATGATCATATTCACAACCACTGCGCTCTGCTGTCTTGGTTGAGCCTTCTCAATTAATACTCCTTTGGGCAATAGCAGTTTGTAGAGAGGTTACCAAAAAATCTTGAGGTTTATTTTTTGGAGGTGGGGGGTAACAAATGATGTTTTAGGCATATTTATTTAAAAGTTTTGTAAATGAGGATGAAGCAGAATCAAGATGACTCAAATCTGGGCTTCCATTCCTGGAAGGGCCACTCTATTTCCAGTTCATCCTTAGAATGTAAACTTTTGGGTTTTAACCTTACGTGTGAAATATTTACCATTGAACAAACTTCTTCCAAGATCATGCATTACAATTTTTGTTCCCTTAGCCCTATAAGCCCTTCCCACTCCTACCTCTCCTTATTGCATTTCATTAGAAGAATAGAATATTCTTCTACGGGAACATGGCTCCAGATATTGGCTACCAAATTTTCTCATAGACATTGGTTTGACAATTCCTTATAAACGACTCCAGTGACTTATAAACGTTCCAATGCCTTTACGACTATGGAAAAAACACTTTGTCAACTTCTAAAAATTGTACTTAACAGGAGGGCTCATCTGAAATATCTAGTCTGACATTACCAGAATTTGAGCCTGGATAATTTGAATTATGGTGCATCTTTTAGATATGTAAAATTCTAATGTGGGACTTACTTTAGGGAAAATGATTTAGCTTCAGTTATTTTGAATTTGAAGTAGTATTTATACACACATGTAGGTTTGTTCAAAAGTTGGTTTAAAATACAGGACAGAACCATGATGAATAAGTCAACTGATTCTTGCATTAGATTTTGCATGTGGAGAAGAATATTTACCAAAGCATTTATCTCTTGCTCAAAGGTCCAATTGCAGAAATAATAGGTGACTGATAGGCTAAGGGATTACTAATATTTATTGGTCATGAGCTTGGTGCTTTGCTTTACCCTTTGTGTGTGTGTATGTGTGTATAAAATCTCTTTTAATATTTTTAAAAAATATTCTATTTTGAAAATGAGGAAACCTAAACTTTATGTGGTTCAGTAACTTGCAGGAGGTCACACGTCTAGTAAGTGGTAGAAACCTGAGGATAAATCACAGAATGTCCCTCTGATTCCCAAGAACTTGGTTTTTCTATTACTGTATTTCTATTTTCTATATTTGAGATAGGAAACTAGCATTAGACTCTGAAAAATTAAAACAAGTGCTATCACTGAGTGAGCCCAGAGGCAACACCTAATGGCAACAAGCAGATCCAAGGACCAGATTGTGTCTAACATTATTCTGCAATAAAAGGAACCTGGGCCTCTTAGAGAAATGGCTGATTCTAGGGCTGGGGAAGGGAATATGCAAGATTAAACTAGAGCATCTTGTAGTGTAGAAAATAAGGGAGTGCTCAAAAACAAAACAAAACCCAAAGTGATGAGGGCACCTAGATGGCCCAGTCAGCTGAGCATCCAACTCTTGGTTTCAGCTCAGGTTTTGATCTCGGGTCATGAGTTGAAGCCCCGCGTTGGGCTCCATGCTGAGCATGGAGTCTACTTAAAAAAAAAAAAAAAAAAAAAGCGAAAAACAAAGCAAAAAAAACAACCGATGGGGGCACATCAAGGGAACACAAGAATCAATCTAAAGAACTCCCAAAGGCTCCTTGGACAACAAAATAAATAATATAGTATTGGAGGTCAACTAATATTCGATAAAGGAGGAAAGACTATCCATTGGAAGAAAGACAGTCTCTTCAATAAAGGGTGCTGGGAAAATTGGACATCCACATGCAGAAGAATGAAACTAGACCACTCTCTTGCACCATACACAAAGATAAACTCAAAATGGATGAAAGATCTAAATGTGAGACAAGATTCCATCAAAATCCTAGAGAAGAACACAGGCAACACCCTTTTTGAACTCGGCCACAGTAACTTCTTGCAAGATACATCCACGAAGGCAAAAGAAACAAAAGCAAAAATGAACTATTGGGACTACATCAAGATAAGAAGCTTTTGCACAGCAAAGGATACAGTCAACAAAACTCAAAGACAACCTACAGAATGGGAGAAGATATTTGCAAATGACATATCAGATAAAGGGCTAGTTTCCAAGATCTATAAAGAACTTATTAAACTCAACACCAAAGAAACAAACAATCCAATCATGAAATGGGCAAAAGACATGAAGAGAAATCTCACAGAGGAAGACATAGACATGGCCAACATGCACATGAGAAAATGCTCCGCATCACTTGCCATCAGGGAAATACAAATCAAAACCACAATGAGATACCACCTCACACCGGTGAGAATGGGGCAAATTAACAAGGCAGGAAACAACAAATGTTGGAGGGGATGAGGAGAAAAGGGAACCCTCTTACACTGTTGGTGGGAATGTGAACTGGTGCAGCCACTCTGGAAAACTGTGTGGAGGTTCCTCAAAGAGTTAAAAATAGACCTGCCCTACGACCCAGCAATTGCACTGTTGGGGATTTACCCCAAAGATACAGATGCAGTGAAACGCCGGGACACCTGCACCCCGATGTTTATAGCAGCAATGGCCACGATAGCCAAACTGTGGAAGGAGCCTCGGTGTCCAACGAAAGATGAATGGATAAAGAAGATGTGGTTTATGTATACAATGGAATATTACTCAGCTATTGGAAATGACAAATACCCACCATTTGCTTCAACGTGGATGGAACTGGAGGGTATTATGCTAAGTGAAGTAAGTCAGTCGGAGAAGGACAAACATTATATGTTCTCATTCATTTGGGGAATATAAATAATAGTGAAAGGGAATATAAGGGAAGGGAGAAGAAATGTGTGGGAAATATCAGAAAGGGAGACAGAACGTAAAGACTGCTAACTCTGGGAAACGAACCAGGGGTGGTAGAAGGGGAGGAGGGCAGGGGGTGGGAGTGAATGGGTGACGGGCACTGGGGGTTATTCTGTATGTTAGTAAATTGAACACCAATAAAAAATAAATTAAAAAAAAGAATAAATAAAATAAATAAATAAAATAAAATTTAAAAAAAGAAAGAAAAATTGTCAACTTTGATTTCTAAACCCAATAAAAATATTGTTCAAAAGCAAAAAAATATATATATAGTATTGGATTATTTTTTTAAAGATTTATTTATTTATTTATTCACGATAGACAGAGAGAGAGAGAGAGGCAGAGACACAGGCAGAGGGAGAAGCAGGCTCCACGCGGGGAGCCCAACATGGGACTCGATCCCCGGTCTCCAGGATCATGCCCAGGACTGAAGGCAGCGCTAAACCACTAAGCCACCCAGAGATCCCCCTATAGTATTGGATTATAACCCCCTTGGAGGCTGGGAGTCTAAGGCTCATAAGTGTGGGACTTTAACCCAATAAGAAAAAGAAGAGACACCAGAGATCTCTCTATGCATGTGTACAAAGGAAAGGCCAAATAAAGATACAGTGAAAGGTGGCCATCTGCAAACCAAGGAGACAGGTCTCATCAGAAACCAACCTCTCATCAGTAACCTTGACCTTAGACAAGAAAATAAATTTCTGTTTAAGTCATCCAGTTTATGGAATTTTGTTATGGCAATCCTAGCAGACTAATACAAGTCCATAGCAATAAAAATAAATGATTGAATAAATAAAGAAATGGGAGAAGAGACAAGTTCCCATATAGGAGAATTTTTTAAAAATGTGTATAGACACTGCCCTCTTAAGAAGATGAAGTGAAAATTCCTACCCCCTAAATGTGGACTGTGCATAGTGACCTTCTAATGAGGAGTGTAGTAGAGAAAGGGGGCAAATGATCAGAAGATTAACATCGTCAGTAGGAGTTGGGGTTGATAACATACCCTTCATGACTGGATGAGAATGGTACTTTACCATATCTGTGGTCTTCCTCCCCAAAACTATCATCCCAACGGAATCAAGAGATAAACAGCAGGCAACCTCCAAACTGAAGGACACGCTACAAAATATCTGACCAGTGTTCATCCAGAGTGTCAAGCGTGGACCAAAGAAGTCTAAAAATGGTGACCCCTTAGAGGAGCCTAACAAGACATGACTACTGAGTGTGATGTGAGGATCCCTGGGTGGGATCCTGGAACAGACAAAGGACCAGGTGAAAACTAAAGACATCTGAATAAGGTATGAGCTTCAGTTAGTCTTGTATCAATTTGGTTGGTAAGTTTGACACGTGTATCCTACTAATATAAGGTCTTCACAACAGGGGACACTGGACATGGAGTATATACAGAAACGACCTGTACTATTTTGTTTTGCAAGTTTTCTGTAAATCTAACACTATTCTCACTTAAAAAGTCTATTTAAAACACACATGCAAAATTGTGTATTTCTTATATCATCTATATAATATCTCTTACATTGTTTCTTTGAATATTCCAAAGTGGATTTTTATTTGCTTTATCTTGGGTGGAGAGTTTAGTTCACCTTTGTTTCTTCTCAGGGAGCAGGACCCATTTTTGTGGTTAACATTGTGCCGCATCTTGGCAGAAGCCCAGGAGACAGCCCAGGGAGGGCCCGCTCAACATCGAGCATGTCTGTCTGTCTGGATGAGGAATTTCTGTAGGTATACTTTCAAGATGCATGTGTGCAGTCCCCATATTTGAGACATCTCCACAGCTCTGTCCCTCTCCGCCTTAGTCATCAATTTCTTTCTCCCTTTGTAGAGCATCTCTGAAAATTCCTGAAAACAATATTTGCTTCTAGATGTTTTGGATTAAATCCTCTATTGTCTTTTTCCTTTGATTCCTCTTGTTCTCCCTTTTCCCACAGAGAGACTCCCAGATTTTTCATTTTATTTTAAGATTATGTTACTGAACCAGATGATCCAACTTCATCCTTTGCTTCTCAGGCTCATGAAGAAAAAAATAAAAATAAAAGAAGCCCATGCTGTGGGATTTAACAAACACTTCCACCTCTTCCCTTCCAGACCCTGTCAGCTGCCCTGTTCCAACAGCACTCAAAGTAGATCTACAACTCCAAACCTCATTCCTCCTGGATTTTAGTGTTGGCTTTCAACCAAAAACTTGCTCCAGCTGTACTGGCCTCTAATTTCCTTAACTCTTTCCTTTTCTTGACTCTTGTTTTTGAGAGTGATGAAGGAAAAGAGATTCCTTCATTCTTCCCACATGTGTTTATCAACGACCTATTTTATATATGCTGGCCACTGAGATTACAGCCGCGAGGAAGGCAGGCGAGGTCCCTGCCCACATAGAAGCTATGTTCTAATGACTGAGCGACAACTCTGAAGCATTTATTATTGCCGAAAGGTTTATTTGCATGTGTGATTTCACTTAGGCCTGGTGATGCTGGCACTATCGTTATCCTCATTTACTGAGACACAGATGCTAACTGACTTACCCAATAGCACGCAGCTGGTGCGTGATGGAGATACAATTTAAATCCGAAGGCTCAGATTCCAGAACACTTGGATTCCTAACCATTTTAAGTATTGGTACAATTGTTCTTTTTGGGTGTGGGGGCGGGTAGGCAAATGCTAGCCTATTTCTTTCTAATCTAAAAACATGTTATGCTGTTTTATTTATTTTTAAGGATTTATTTGAGAGAGAGCATGCAAGAGAGAACACGGGGTTGGGGCGGGGGGAGGTGGGGAGGAGAGGAGGGGAAGAGGGAGAGGGAGAAGCAGGCTCTCTGCTGAGCCTAGAGCCTGAGGTGACTCCATCCCAGGACGCTGAGGTCATGACCTGAGCTGAAGGCAGACTCTTAACTGACTGAACCACCCAGGCACCCTTGTATGCTGCTTTAAAAAAAAAAAAAGTATATATATCTATATAGTATATCTATCTATCTATCTATCTATCTATCTATCTATATCTATATAGATATATATATATCTATATATATCTATAATGGCTCTTTATTGCAATTAAAGAATTGTATTTAGAAATTTAGAAATAAATTTAGAATTGATTACAATTCTAAAAAGAAAAAGCAAGTTTTTAATAAGATTCTATTTATTTGTGTGTGTGTGTGTGTGAGAGAGAGAGAGAGAGACAGAGAGAGAAGGAGCAGGGATAAGGTTAGAGGGGCTGAGCAGGAAGCCTGATGCGAGGCTCCACCCAGATTCCGGGATCATGACCTGAGCCAAAGGCACAAGCCTAACCTACTGAGCCCCCAGACTCCCCAAAACAGTTCTTTTTTAAGGGAAATAATGCAATTGCCATTCAATAGCTGCTTAAGCAGCTTAGCATCTCCCATCTCTTTCTCATTTCTAAGGGGAAGCTCCAGCCTCTCTACTTTCCATCCCCCATTACAGAGCATCCAAGTGTGATGGAGCCTACAGGTTGGCTCTGATTGGCACTAGCCAAATAGCCTGTGCCATCTTTCTGGCTGCATGATTGGTAGGGGTTAGGTTAGTGCTCAGGCATAAACCAATCAGTGCCTGGTATTCTAATAGCAATGATCAGTTTAGATTTATATAACTACAGATGAAAGCTGAGTCTCTCTAGATTAGGAAAGAGGAAGCATGGACCCCAATTGCGTCTGGCCGCCATCATGGAGGAGGAACTGATTGAAGCACAGATAAATGGAGCCAGAAATCTGACTGAACCACACCTTACATCTGCCTAGCTTCTCAACTTTTCAGTGATGTGAGTCGTAAATACTTCTTATTGTTTAAGTCAGTTTGAGTTGGATTTTCTTTTAGTTTCATTGAAAATCATGCCATCTGATACAAATAATTTTTATGTAGTTCCAAATAAGTAGGTTTTTCCAAAACAAATTTCACCATAAACTAGGGGGCAGGGGCAGGGGAAAGATCCCATTAAATTATCTAGAAGGCTTCAAACATTCAGGGTATTAGCAAACAAATTTGAATCTCCGACTTAGGTGAAAAAAATAAAATACACCTAGCCCCCTGGTTACTTGGTTTCACACATGAAGATAATCAAGATTGTGAGTTAATAGTTTGGGGCCAGATGTAACAGATGCTCAGTTAATTGGCCCATAATACGCTGGTTTCAGATTGTAGCGTACAATTGTCTTGGATTTTGTTGCTAAAAACACTCCTGTTTTTGCCAAACAACACTGTTTTGGAGGCTTGCCACCACAAACACAGAAAGCTTGCTGTGATGAAAATTTGTCCTTTTGGTGGGACCACGAGACACCACTAGATTATAATAATGTGAGAAGCAAGACATTGGCCTGCATGTCTTCAATGAATCACGTCTTACCTAGAAAATGTCGAAGTACAGCTTCATTCTCAAAGTGAGGATAATAGTGATGTGATTAGGACTTGAAAATGCACAGGAAGTTGCATCCTGAGAGTGTGTACATATCCAAGGACATTCCCTCCATGTCCAATTTAATGTTCCATGTGGATCTTACCCTCTGAGGACACAAGACCAAAGCTAATTAAGAATCAGTTGAGATGTACCACAGACTTTTACCAAATAGGGAAGACACAGTCTGGAGAGAAGTTAGCTCTCTGATAGGAGATCTCCCTGTAGTTTTTAGCTCCCCTCTTAGCTTTGTTGGCCCAGGATGCCTGTAGAATAACACTGAAAATGGCAGCCTTCCACTCCGCTCTTAGAACAAAATATTAAGAAAATAGAGGTCTGGCTCCAGTGGTAAAAACAGAAGTGGTTAGAAGCTTTTACCTCCCATTTCTATTTCTTTTAATATTAACTACTGTGTCTGACAGTTGGGATGTAGACAGGGATAAATCCTACATTTATTCCCATAGGAATAAAATACATCTGGATCTCTGCCCTATTAAAACTAATGAGGGTGAAATTCATGTCTACTGCAAGTATAACATCACATGCAAGCAGCACCTCACCTCTGGCCAGATTGTGCCCCAAAAGTCAGTTTTTATGAATTGTATGGAACATGGAATGAATTTTTTGATGGGAACAAATGTGGTTCTCAAAAATCCAGCCCACCTGGTTTGTTCATAGTGGAAGAGTATACCACAAAACCCAACCACAACGTTAATGGTTTTTCTGGGAGTAAAATGGTTCAGACCATACTTTGGTTGCTGTCCTCCCTAGTTGCAGTGGGATTGGGGTCCTTCTTGGCTATTCAGTAGGGATATGGTGGAGAAGTGTGGAGAGAGAGTCATTGATGGATAGGAATGGGCAAGGCATCAAGTATGGAAGCAAATAAGACTGAGAGGCTCTTGTAGAGGACATGAGAGCATTACTGAGCCAGGAGATGAGAAAGTCATGGCTCCTAACAGCATGGTCCTAAGGTCTCTGCTTATGACTCCTCTCCTTTTAAAATATTCTTATCTTTGAGGACAGCATCATGGATGTAGATTTTGCCTAAGGTCACTTCATAGACCTAGGAAATGCTGGGGCATTAATTAAGTTCAAAGAATTGGGCAGTTGGGTAAATTTTGAGGCAAGGCCAGGCTCTTCTGATTTTATCAAATACCTCAGAGTTCTGTATATTAGAAAATTTCAGCACCTACAGCATCGGATAGAAAAGTCAAAATTGAATAGATGTCAGACATTACCCTGACATGAACATCACTGTAACAAAGGCCTTATTACAATCTTCCTATTCAAGGCAAACAAAATTTGACTTCTCTTTGAAATGTGAGCGGAGTTAAAATTTTATTTTTCTTTATTATTTGTGAATTTTAACTTAGTTCAATTGTATTTTAGGAAGTACACATTCATTTTTCTATGAAAAACCTAAGTACCCATCTTTTATGTATTTTGTGTATGTGGACAAAAACCCTTCTTCAATAAGTTATATATTCCTTTTTTATAAAGGAAAAGTATCCATACTTTCCATTAACTCCGCAGAACCTTGATGTCCCCCAAATGGCCAGGATTCACTACTCTACTAAAATGAAAGTACAAGCATTAATTATGGGTCTGCTCATAGTTCGGATTTTGAAGAAGAGCTGGAGATTTTTCCAGCAGCATTCAAAGTGGTGTCTTCAGGGCTTATTCATTTGAAAGGACTAAATTCTTTTTTTTTTTTTTAAGATGACAAAAAATTTGTGCTTGCAGGGTTTTAATCTATGTCTTAGCATGCTGTTTACAAAAGGGAAATGTAAATATATAATAAACAAAATATTACAGTATTTATAGTATAGACATTATTGAAAGGCCAATATGCATGTAAGTTATCCAAGCTGATAATAATCCCTGATCATGAAATTCTTATTCCTTGGGATAGCACTTGGTCCATGCTATCAGTAATGAAAAAGTGTACTGTGTAAGCTCCTCAGGATTGGAAACACTACCTTCCATGTTCTTTGAACCTCCCTAAAAACCCAATGCTCTCCACCTTTTTAATAGATTTCATAATATTTTACTCAAATTCCATACTTGGGAAAATAAATACCGCTAGTTGAGCTTTCTTTTGTCTTCTTCTTACCCCATCCACTCAATATTCTAGTTATCCTCTTCAGGTCCTATTCTCTCTGTCAATATCCTCTGCTACTTTTAATTATTTCTCGTATTCCACTGCAGTAATTTCTGCTCCTTCACCAGCTTCCTGTTATCACAGGCTCTCTGAAATTCTATGTTCCAATCTCCTTGCTTGGGAAGAAAAAACTAAGAACATAAGCATTGGATAACCATCGCCTGAGCACATTCCGTGGATGTCAGGGAATGTGCTAGGTGCTGGGAATGAGATACATGGTCTCTGCCCTCCAGAAGTTAGATTGAGCAACCTAATAAGATCTTCCTGGAAGCTTCTGTCCTCTGCTAGGAAGGGAAAGGGCTGTTGGTTAAATAGTTTGGGGGTCGGCCTCCCTGCCGTATTTACCTATCGGATGTATCCCCAAGCATAGTATGGGTGCGAAGTAAACATATATGCCAGTCTTACTTTACAGAGGGCCAAGCAGACATGCAAAGATGGTGGCCATTTTATAAATTCAGTTCAACATTAATCAGTCTGAGAACATTCCAACTTTCTACCAAAAAACAACAAAACAAAAAAACAGTCCCATTCCTTTTTGACCACTTTGATGATGTGTCGGTACTTTGAGGAAGATTGCTTTGGACTTTATTTAACCCGTCAATCACTCTGCCAGTTAACATGTTTCCTGAGCACTGGTTGTTGTGTGTCAGATTCTGGGCATTCAGCAGAGAATAAGACAAAGTCTCCACCCTGAGGAGTTTGCAGTCTATTGGAGAGAGCGCAGATGGGGATCCATTGTGTTGTCTCCTCCCTCATTTCTCTTAATCCTGCTCTAATTTTCTTTAAGTCCAACAAGTACTTTATAGGTTTTGGTTTGCTTGGCGGAGCCAAACTTGGAATTCCTAACTTCAAAACCCCCAGTGTGTGACAAGGCCCCTGACAGTGGCTCCTTCCGCGGCAGTAGCAGTGACTTGTCTGCTACTGTGGTTGGTTTTACCGGCTCTTGTGGATCACTTTTTAGTAGAGACAATGGTAACCTTATGTACTCTGAGTAGAGTCTCAATAGTATTTTTTTGCCAAGATCTTGTACAAGATAGACTGTCTGCCATTTGTGAGGGCTCCTGTGAAACTCATAAAGGTGGACGTGATCCATAATATGACTAAGAATTTTTCCAGAGATTTTAATTCAATTTCTGGGAAAATAAATGGTAAGCCAAAGCCTGGAGTACATCCTTCAAACCATTTAAGGGCAGATATTCCTCCAAAGTGGGGTTTGAGCTGTGAGATTGCACTCCTCCCTCAATCTTAACACTGCCTACACCTTGCTCTAATGCATTGAGAACATGACACATCTCCCTCTATCCTCATTCAGAACCCTATGCTAACATACATTGGAAACAAGGACTTTCTTCAAATAGCTCTATCAGGTTTTCTCATTTCCTACCCTGTGATTTCCTGAGGAATGAATACCATCCTGACCAGGTCGGTGCTGTTTTTTGGCTTGGGGTCCATCTATGCCTACTTCTTTTAGCCATTCATCTACAATCAGGGGGAAGGATAACACCCCTTTGATGCTGGAGGACCTCTGGTCTTCCTAACTGATTAGGGTGCCCACTTGGCACTGTGGTGGTTAATTTCATGTAGTGCCCATATATTTGGTCACACACTATTCTGGGTGTGTCTGTGAGGGTGTTTTTGGATGAGATTAATATTTACATTGATGGACTTTGAGTAAAGCGGATTGCTCCCCATAATGTAGGTGGGCCTCAACTAATTAGTTGATGGCCTGGATTGAGCAAAAGACCAGTTTCCCCCAAGGAAGAGGAAATTCTGCCAACAGACAGTCTTTGGGTTTGAACTGCAACACTGACTCTTCCTTGGGTCTCTAACCTGCCAACCCATCCTGCAGATTTTGATCTGGTCAGCCTCCACAACTGTGTAAGCCAATTCCTTAAAATCTCTTTCTCTCTCAAAAAAAAAAATCTCTTTCTCTCTCTCCCCCCCCCTTTTCTCTCTCTCTCTCTCTCTCTCGCCCCCTCCCTCCCTCCCTCCCGTTTTCCCTCTCTTCCCCATCTCCTCCCTCCCTCCATATATATGCATCTCTCTTCCCCATCTCCTCCCTCCCTCCATATATATGCATCTATATGTGTGTGTGCATGTATATACATATATACATCTACTTTCTAAAGAACTCTAATATATTTGGTCAACAGATACCTGGGGTACCAACACATATCTGGTCCTTTGGCCCCCAAATTTTGTGATGTTATGGCTCTAACAGAGTGGGTGCTTATGTATGATGACCCCTCCCTGAAAAGGAGTAGTCATGGAATTTGGAGTGTGCATAAGAAAGAATGTGGAGGGAGGGTAACTCTATGAAGCAACCAAGGGAGGCTAAATGCATGTATTTTTCCTGCTATAACAACACCCTAGCTGAGCCCTGAGTCAACTCAAAACATTAAATGTTATCCAGTAAGACTTTTAGTGGCCTTATATCTGCCATGACATTACACTCTGCTGTCAACTAATGAGCATATCCATGGATTGATGGACTAATTTATTTAGAAGAATTTAGACCACTGGAACCCATTCTCCTCTTGATCAAATTGAGCACTTAACACAGGGAACTTTAAAAATAAAATGTGATAGGAAATTGTGGTCAAAGAAGGAAGTGGTGGCAACAGTAGACTGTCTACCATCTCTTCTTCTACCCAAGCTCCCATTTTTAATGGATGGGAATGTATGTGGTTGGCAAAAGAGATGATGTTAATAATCTTCTGCCCTGGGTTGATTTCACTCAGATGCCTTTTTTTTTTTTTTTTTTTAAACCTTGCTTTCTCTGTGGATACCATCCAGAAAAAGTTGACTCTGAATTGACATGTTTCCTGTCATGGTCCTACCTTTCTGAGGACTCTGCTTTCTTATCATGCCCACCACTCCTCCTGTTGTCCCTACCTTTCCATTACTATCAGAGCAGAGCCTTGTTCCCACTGGTTGCTCTTCTTGTTCCCATACTGTGTACAAGCCACTGATCTGTTGACTCAAGTGAGGTCAGAAGAACAGTGACTCAAATCCTACTGGTGCAACTTTTTCAATGTTAAATTGACTGCTTAGGAATCAGAGTTTTATCTGACTGGACTAAGCTGACCAGAACAAGGTTATGTGATTTATTATATATTTTAAAACATTTATAAATTATAAATTTCAGGGATGCCTGGGTGGTTCAGCAGTTGAGGGTTGGCTCAGGGCATGATCCTAGTCTAGGGATCAAATCCCACATTGGGCTCCCTGACAGGAGCCTACTTCTCCCTCTGCCTGTGTCTCTGCCTCTCTCTTTGTGTCTCTCATGAATAAATAAATAAAATCTTTTAAAAAATAAATAAAATAAAATAAAAATTATCAATTTCTAATTTTAAACACGTTCATTGATTAGCTAAACACATAACACTTTCATAGATTACCTGGTCCCATATATCCTCACAGATTATCTGGCCACATAAAACTTCTATAATCCGACCACATAATATCAGAATTTTGTCTTCATTTTGTATCCCAATTCTGTAGAGCATTGTTCTAGAACAGTAGTTCACCACCTTGGCTATGCCTCTCTTGGGGTTTGAAAAAGTATTGGTTTTAAACTTTGTGCCAAAGTCCCACCTCTGAATATTAGGATTCAGTAGATCTAGGAGGAGGCCAAGTGATCTGTAGTCTTAATATCATAGGTGGTTCTGTTGTCAGACCAAACAGCTGACTGTTCTAGACCTTCCAAGTCTGGTTCCATCTGCCCACTGTATGCAGATGATCAGCCATATGGATTATATCAATTGATACTCTATATTAACTCCAGAGGAGAACCTCTTGCTAAAAAAGACACATGCACTACATATTCCTAACAGAATTCAGTTGTAATGACTCACCACAGCCACTGGCCAGAACACTCCCTTTTGTATCAATCATTGTTCCAGCCGTGCTGGTCCCCTGCCATCCCTGGCACTGCTATTAACCTAACAGCTGGTCAGTATTAAGGAAGCTATCCCTATACACATATAAGGAGTTCCATAGCTAATGCTGGGCCCCTGGGGGAGGGAGTCTGGGAGATTTGTGAGTCTGGGCTTGCCTCCAAACACAATGTACTTTCTGCCCACACCAGCTGCTGGAAGACCCCGACTTCTGACTTTCCAAGGTAACTAGAGAAGCTGTCTTCAAGGTCTTCCTGCCCCATACCTTCTATTCCTACTCATCGTGATCACCCAAACTCAAGATTCCCTTCTCCACGTTAGAACCCAAAGAGTGGGTTCAAAGAGATTCAGAGGTTCTGGGCATCCAAAGACATTAAAATCAGCCACCGGGAAGTGTTTGGGTCAAAGAGCTACTTGAGAGAACACCTCTCCCATCTCAGCGATGTTCTAGGGAATGTGAGGGTTTGCCCTTGGTAGTGCCACCCCTCTCTTCCTGACAGGAAAGAGTCAGAGTGGGTTGGGGGTGATGTCCAAGTTCAGTGAGCCCCTTTTATGACTCATCCCACTAAAACTCAAGGGGGCAATTGCTTTTATTAAAAGCTACTACAACCATTTTCTTTGGCTCAGGGGTGTTCCCAGACGCTGTGCCCACCCCTGGTTCAAACCATTTCACATGGCTGGCTTCTTGCCTTCTAGCCAATGGCCACCCTCTCACCTATGTTTTCTCTCCATCTCTTCTTTCTCCAACCCTAGCCTCTTGGGATTGAATTCCCAACTGGATATAATAAATGCCTCTCAAAAGTGCTGGTTCTTAGTTTCTAGTGGCCAAGTGACCTTTTCTCAATACCCTTCCCAGGTTCTTTGGATGGAGCATTGTAACTCAAGCCCAGCACCCAAACTCCCATTCATTTTATCACTGAAAGGGCTAGACCCATGCAGCAAGACTCAGTAAGAAAAGTCAATGCTACTTCCTGGCGTGTAGGAAAGAAACAGTGGAGCAATACCAAGTTCCCATGGGGTTTCTCCCTTTGATTCCCCTAGCACTTACCACCAGTACTGAGCTATTTCTTAATTACTTTGTCACTGTTTAACTCTTGGCCTCTTATTTCTTTCATGCTACTAGATTGTCAGTCCTTTGAAGGCAAGAATAACGTGCTAGGTGCTAGATCTACTTTGTGTCTTCGTAGTATCTGGTACAGCCTTTTACTTGGAACAGGGGACAAATAAACATCAAAACATATATAAGTACTAAGAAATATGAAAATGCACCTAACTATGCAAAGACAGAATTAAATGGGATGAGCTCAAAGGGTTTTCTAGCTAAATGATCAGTGACCTCTACAAAGGGGGAAAGTAGGAAGGGTCTTCTCACTCCTTCTAGGAGGGAGCGGTATCTCACATATTCAACAAAAGGATTTTTTGAGAATGACTGAACGCATCCTCTGAAATGAGAGCTCTCAGCAAGGAACTACAGGTTTGTTCAGATCTCTCCCCCAATGCAATAAAGGCGCACAGTGTTGAGTAACAATCTTCATTACTTCCTCAGTCATGAACCTAGGGTAGCGTTAACCAGGGTGGGCTGGAGGCTCATGTCTGGAATCCTCTTTCTCCAGGCCTTTGTTTTGCACCAGCTGTGACCTCTTTATTTCTTTCTTCTTTTTCTTTTTTTTTTTTTTTCTTCAAAGTCCCTGTAACTAAGCACAGAAAATAACTAGTCTTTGCTCCTGTCACTACTCCCAGTACAGTCTCTGAGTGACAGAGCTTTTGTTTTAGGGAAGGTTTTGCTTCTTCCAACATGTTCTGCAAATGCTAGGCAGCCTCTTTGGGTCTATATCTCTGACTTTTCTCTCTGCCTATACCAAACTGTGTTTGGATTCTCTTTGCAGACTTTATTCTCCTTGGGAGAGAAGGATCTCTTTGTCCAGCCAACTTACTCTGTGTAGTTATTTTAAGCAGCTTTGGTGGGAGCAGCCTCTTTTTGCTTAGAGTCTGGGTTGAAAGTGGACTTCCCACTCCCTGTGGCTCAAAATCAAACTGCTCAGAGGCATTGTTCCATCTCCTCACTTTGGGCTTAGTGGCCTGTGGGTGCTGTGGTTCATGAGGGATGAGAAAGAGGGTGGGTGCTGCTGTTTGTAACTGGGGTGAAGGTGGTTCGATGATGGGGAAAGGAATACATAGCAAAGTTCCCCTATAATCCATCATTGGTTTGTTTGATCATAACAATACATATAATTTGGGGTTAGTGAATACATCCTGTGGTCTAGGGAAGCATCACAAAAACTTCCTGAGGAAGTAAGATTTTTGTTTCTAGATGTGAGATAAAATAGGAGGAGGCAGGGGCAGGTAGGTGAGGAGCTAGCTCAGTACAGGAGGCAAGGAGGCCAACGGCTACATCATGAGGAGAAAGGGAAAATATCTGGGACCAGGTAATGGAATGGAAGGCATGAGAGAGGAAAGGTTAGGTACCACAAGGCCCAAAAGAACACTGATGCTGCCGCCAGCACCTGGGAAATTGGAGAATGTGATGCAGACTCTGTGTGAGTTAGGGAGCTGCCTCAGGGACAGCCCTTTCGAACAAGAGGTCAGCTGCCCACATGTTGTCAGCGGCTCACAGGTTGTTCAGTCTTGGGTCCTAGAGTTAGTGTGAACCTGAGCACCCCACTTCGGGTACAGACTTTACAGGCTGAGGTTCCCCACACCTGCTTATTTGTCACCAGTTAGTTCATATCGTTCTGCTACGTTCAAGGGCTTGTGTGGCTTTCCTTCTGCTGCAGTACTTTGAAAATATGGTGCCTGTGTGCCTTGGTTGGTTGAGTGTCCGACTCTTGGTCTCAGTTCAGGTCGTGATCTCCAGGTCCTGGGATGGAGCGCCCCATCCTGCCCTGTGCTCAGTGGGGAGTCTGCTCTGCCCCTCCCCACCCCCTCTGCTCTCATGTTCTTTCTCTAAAATCTTATTTAAAAAATAAAAATAAAAAGACTGTGTCTTCTCCAGGGGGTGGTCCATGTACATCTCATACCTTCCCTACAAATTATGATAGTGGCCAGAAAGTAGGCTTTTCATGAATTCTTCAA
This sequence comes from Canis lupus familiaris, assembly GCF_011100685.1. Taxonomy (NCBI): domain Eukaryota; kingdom Metazoa; phylum Chordata; class Mammalia; order Carnivora; family Canidae; genus Canis; species Canis lupus. The sequence continues at coordinate 20,010,539 of NC_049223.1, read as the reverse complement.
TAAAATCTACAGGATTACTTTCTTCTTTAGCTTCCATCTCAAGAGGACTGGGGGTTAGATGAGGGAGTGAGAAAGAGGGACATCTTGGGAGATGCATTTTTACCGCTATAGGAATATTTTCTTGTGTGGTTTGGCTTTTGTTTTTGTTTTGTTTTTGAGGGCGGTAAAGCCCAAAGCTCAATTTGTTTTTGATTAGTTGTAATTGCTGAAAAGAGACCCTTTGTCTTGGGCAAAGCCAGAGAAGACTGTATATAGTAGTAATATAATCCCAGATACTTGATGTAGGTTCTGTAATTGAGGCCAACCGTGATAAGCACAGACCATTCTCTGTAAAGGGGGCTGAGGCATTAAGTGTAAAAAGGCTGAAAATTGTGTTAGATTCAAAAGACAGGGTTTTGAACACACCTGGAATTATGGCTAAATCGGCTCTGGTAACGTAGGTGAACCGTTTAAATCAGAGATCCTGGGTTTTCTGAATAGGGCCAAGTTACAGGGTTACATCTCTGTTTACATGAGGTTCTGGCCAGGAGCTCTGTGTGTGTGTGTGTGTGTGTGTGTGTTTTGATTTTAGCTCTAGGAAGTAGAATTAGGGAATCAGAGGCTGTCTTGTGTGCTTCCAGTGCTCCAAATTTTTTTTTTCTCTTAACAACTCAGACGTTCTAAATCTCATGTGGAAGTATTCAGAAATACGGTAACTGGAAAGACTTGAGTCAAGCCATTAACAGCTTGCTGGCACTAAATAAGGAAATGTGAAACCATCCCACTGGTACTGATGAACCTCTGGGTGGATTGCGAAGCTTTTCCTGGTCACAGGAGGAGGTGGCCCCACAGCGTGTCCTTCCCTGCCACATCTTTGAATTTACAGCTCCCTGGGTACTGAAAAAACAATGAAAAGATCTTTTCTTTTTTCTCATCAAAGTTCTGGGACCCACCTGCCAATTCTCCTGCTTCACTCCTCTAAAGAAAGACCCTTCAGAGTATGTATTTAAGTTAGGAACACTTCAAATTTTAAGGAAATAGGAATTTAAAAATCCCTCAATTTAAGTCATAGAATCTATCAGTCTGCCATCAATTTCATTACATAATCACAGAATCCCAGTGACCAATGGACAAAATCTCAGCATGTAAGTCATAGTCTTTGAAATGATGACATCCTAGGTGATATTATATTAAATGCAATAGAAACATGAAGCATCTGCAATTTTTACTGACGGCACTAAAACCATTGCTACTAACATAGCTGCCTATCTTGCCGTTGATTAAATGACTTTCTTGTATTTTCCATGCTGTCAAGACATTAAAATGCAGAAACCATGTACAGGGAATGTTTCTTTAGTGCTGGCAAATTGACACCATATCATGTCTTGGGGCCTAAAGATTTTTCTCATATCATAAAAGCTGTTACTATTTGACTCAGTCTATATTTTGGAAATCACTCCATAGCTATTAAGAGTTGTAGAGGTTAAATTCATTTAAAAAATTAGAATAAATGAGAGGGTTTTTTTTTATCATAACACGAATGCATTCATTTATAGGAAAAATTAGAATATATAACTGAGCATAACAAAGAAAATAAAAGGAAGGTGTAATACTTCCTACCCAGAATTAAGCCGTGTTAAAACCCTGATGCACAGTCTTTCAGGTCCTCTGCTATAGGTTTACGTATGTGCATGTGTGGTAGGGTGACCAGCCATCCCAATTTGCCAACTGAAGAGTTTTCTAGGATATTGGACTTTCAGTTTTACCACTGATCAGTTCTGGGCTGACTGGTACAGCTGGTCTGTGCAGATGCCCTTGTGCACACGCACACACATGCGGTGATAAGTAACACCAATTCTATTAGAAACTCTGGCAAGACCAGTACTCAGCTCTTTACCTGCATTATTGTGATTGTTAATTTTCAAGAGAGAAACTAAAGCTAGAGAATTGTTTTTTTAATTGTGAGGGTCCTGTTACATCCTACAAGCATTTTCCTATTGGGACAGGGTGGTAATGTACACTTTGTCAGCTGCATATGTGTGTTTTTCTTCTTTTTTTACTTATTCATGAGAGACACAGAGACAGGCAAAGACATGGTCTCCTTTATGGAGAGCCTGATGCAGGACTCGATCCCAGGACCCCGGGATCACAACTGAGCCAAAGGCAGATGCTCAACCGCCGAGCCACCCAGGTGTGCCCCTGTGTATCTTTCTTCTAGTTTGTCATTTCCTTTTTAATTTTACTTATGGCTTCCTATATACAGAAATTATAAAATTTTATAGGTCTGTGCTACCATTTTCCCACTTCTGTCATGCTTAGAAAGTCTTTTTCTATCCCAAGCCCATATAAAGTCACTTAGAACTTTTACTAGTACTCTTTAAAAATTTTCTCCAGTTTTATCAAGATATAATTGATATATAATGTATTAATTGAGGGCAAACAACATGATTTGATACTACGGTTAGTTTAGTTAACATCCATCCTTATCACATGGTTATAATTTTTTTTTTCTTGTGATGAGAACTTTGGATATCTACTCCCTTAGCAACTTTCAAATGTGTAACACAGGGTTGTTGACTGTAGGCCCCATGCTCTATAGTACATCCTAGGACCTATTTATCTTGTAAGTGGAAGTTTGTACCTTTTGAGCCCCTTCACAAATTATGCCAACCCCTGCCTCTGGCAAACTCCATCGGTTCCATCTATCTAGGAGTTCAATTTTTAAAATTTTTAAAAAGATTCCACATAGAAGGGATATAATACAGCATCTGTCTTTGACCTATTGCACTTAACACAGTGCTCTCAGGATCCATCCATGTGGTCACAAATGTCACGATTTCACTCTTTTTTATAGCTAAGTAACACTCTCTTGTGTATATTTGCCATGGTTTCTTTATCCAGTCATTTGTTGATGGACACATAGGTTGTTTCCGTGTCTTACTACTGTAAATAATGCTACAGTGAATATGGGGGCACAGATACCTTTTTAAGGTAGTGATTTAATTTCCTTTGGGTAAATACCCAGAAGTGGAATTGCTAGACCATCTGGTAATCCTGTTTTTCATGTTTTAAGCAACCTACATACTATTTTGGTTAGTGGCAACACCAATTTACGTTTTCACTGATAATGCACGAGAGTTCCCTTTTCTCCTTGTCCTCATCAACACTTGTTATTTCTTGTCTTTTTGATAATAACCCTTTGCACAGGTGTGAGGTAACACCTCATTTTGCTTTTGCTGGCAATTCCCTGATTAACCAATGTAGAGCACGTTTATCGTTGGCCATCTGCATGTCTTCTTTGGAAAGATCTTCTGCTCATCGTTTAATCAAATTGTTTGGGCTATTTGAAGTGTATAAAATCTTTATATATATTGTGCATATTGACCCCTTATCAGAAACATGGTTTTCAAATATTTCCTCCCATTCAATAGGCATTTGATTTTGTCGATGGTTTCTTTTGCTGTACAGAAGTTTTTTAGTTTGATGTAGTCCCACTTATTTTTGCTTTTATTATTGCTTTTGCTTTTGGTATAAAATTTTTAAAAAATCATTGCAAGACCAACGTCAATAAGTTTACTCCTTGTGTTTCCTTCTAGGAGTTTTATGATTTCAGGTGTTCTGTTCAAGTCCTTAAACCATTTTGAGTTGATTTTTTTTATATCATGTAAAATGAGGGTCCTGTTTCATTTTTTGCATGTGGCTGTCTAGTTTTCCCATCACTGTTGAAGAGACTGTCCTTTCCACCCTGTATGTTCTTGGCCCCCCTGTCATAAATTGATCACATCTGTATGGTTTATTTCTGGGCTCTCTGTTCTGTTCCATTGATCTGTGTATCTATTTTTATGTCAGTACCAAGTTTTGATGACTATAACTTAGTAAGATAGTTTAAAATCAGAAAGTGTGGTGTCTCCTGCTTTGTTCTTCTTGGCCAAGATCACTTTGGCTCTTCAGGGTCTTCTGTGGTTCCATATGAATTTTTTATGATCATTCTGTTTCTGTGTGAAAAATGCCATTGGAATTTTGATAGAGATTTCATTAAATTTGTGGTTGCTTTGAGTGTTACGGATATTTTAACGATATTTATTCTTCCAATCAGTGAGCATTTATTTGTGTCTTTTATCAGTGTCTTATTTTCAGTGTCTAGGTCCTCCTTTGTTAAATTTATTCCTAGATATTTTATTTTTGATGCAATTAAAAATAGGATTTAAAAAAATTCTCTTTCCAATGGGTCATTATTAGTGTGTAGAAACCCAACAGATTTTTGTAAATTGATTTTTGTAAACTGTAACTTTGCTGAATTAATTAATTAGTTCTAATAGGGGTTTTTTTGGTAGGGTATTTAGGGTTTTTAAAAATATACATAATATCCTCTGAAAATTGAGACAGTTTTACTTCTTTCTTTCTGAGATAGGTGTCTTTTATTCCTTTTTTGTCACCTGCCTGATGCAGGGTTTGATCTCAAAACCTGCGATCATTACCTAAGCCAAAATTGAGAGTTTCATGCTTAACTGACTGGGCCACCCTGGCACCCCATATGGATTTTTTTTATGTTGAGGAATGTTCCCTGTTCACCCAGAGTTTTTATCATGAATGGACATTGAGGTTGTTGAATGCTTTTTCTGCATCTACTGAGACAATCATCTAATTTTTATTCTTCATGTTGTTAAAATGATGTATCACATTGATTTGCAGATGTTGAACCAACCTTGCATCACAGGGTTAAATCCCATCTGATCATTGTGTATGATCCTTTTAAAGTATTGTTGAATCTGGTTTCTTAATAGTCTGTTGAAGATTTTTGCATCCATGTTCATCAGGGATATGGCCTATAATGTTCTTTTCTTGGAATGTCCTTGTCTGGTTTGGTGTCAGTATAATACTGGCTTTGTAAAATGATTTTATAAGTATTATCTCCTATTTTGTGGAAGAGTTTGAGAAGAATTGGTATTAATTTCTTTTAATTGATAGAATTCACCAGTCAAGCCATTTGGTGCTAAATTTTTGTTTGTTGGAAGATTTTTGTTTACTGATTCAATCTAAGAGTAGTAATCAGTATTCAGATTTTATATGAAGGTTCTATGTTGCTACTTTTTTTTCCATTTCTATTATCTAATCTATTGGCATGATTGTTCATAGCAATCTCTTATGACTCTGTATTTCTGTGGTTTAAGTTGTAATTTCTTCCATTTCTGATTTTGGATTCTTTTTCTCCTACCTCAATGAGTCTAAAGGTTTGTTAATTTTTCTACCTTTTCAAAAAAAAAAAAAATCCAGCTCTTAGTTTCATCTTCTGTATTTTCTCATTTCTATTTCATTTATCTCTGCTCTGATCTTTGTTGTTTCTTTCATACTAATTAAGTATGGGCTTAATTTGTCCTTCTTTTTCTAGTTTCTTTAGGCATAAAGTTGGGTTGCTTATTTGAGATCCTTTTTGTTTCTTTTTTTTTTAAGATTTTATTTATTTATTCATGAGAGACACAGAGAGAGAGAGAGAGGCAGAGACACAGGCAGAGGGAGAAGCAGGCTCCATGCAGGGAGCCCGATGTGGGACTCGATTCCGGGTCTCCAGGATCACACCCCAGGCTGCAGGCAGCGCCAAACCACTGCACCACCAGGGCTGCCCTCCTTTTTGTTTCTTAATGTAGACATTTACTGCTATAAACTTCCCTTTTAGGACTACTTTTGCTGTTTCCCATAAGCCTTATTATGTTGTATTTCTATGTTCATTTGTCTCTAGATATTTTTAAAATTCTCTTCTGATTTCTTCTTCGATCCATGGGTTGTTCAGAGGCATGTTATTTAACCTCCACATATTTGTGAATTTTCTAGTATTCTTATATTTGATTTCTAGTTTCATACCATTGTGGTCAGAAAAGATGCTTCATAGGATTTCAATCTTCCTAAATTTATTAAGACTTGTTTTAGAAAGAAGATCTATTTCTCCTTGTGCTTGAGAAGAATATGCGTTTTGTTGCTTTTGGATGAAATGTTATGGAAATGTTATGTAAGTGCATCTGGCCTAATATGTAGATTCAGTCCAATGTCTCCTTATTCATTTTCCATCTTGATGATTGTTGACGGTGAAGTATTGAAGTCCATTAACTATTGCTGTTTTGCTGTCTATTTTTCCCTTCAGGTTTGTTAATATTTGCTTTATATATTTAGGTGCTCCTATGTCACAGGCATAAATACTTTCAACTATAAATATGATGTATAATATAAATATATAAATACAATATAAGTAATATATAATTATATATACAAGTATATTATATAAAAATATACAATTACATATAAAAATATAAACATATAATCATGTATATAACATAAATCCTTACAGATATTCTATCCTCTCATTGGATTGACCCCTTTACCATTATATAATGACCCTCCTTGTTATATAAAAACTGTCATTAAGGATCCCTGGATGGCTCAGTGGTTTAGTGCCTGCCTTTGGCCCAGGGCATGATCCTGGAGTCCTGGGATCGAGTCCCGCATCGGGCTCCTGGCATGGAGCCTGCTTCTCCCTCTGCCTGTGTCTCTACCTCTCTCTCTCTCTTATGTCTATCATGAATAAATAAATAAAATCTTTATGAAAAAAAATAAAAAAAAACTGTCATTATATAATGGCAGTCTTTGTCTGAACATCTATTTAATCTGATGGAAGTATAGCTACTGTTGCCATTTTGTAATTGTTTGCTGCCTGTTTTAAAATTCCTTTGTTCCTTTCTTCTCTTATCTCTTCCTTTGTGATTTGATGATTTTTCTGTAGTGATATGCTTAGATTTCTTTCTCTACCTTTTGTGTATCTGTTACAGGTTTTTGCTATGAGATTACTGTGAAGCTTATATAAAACATCTATTTTAAGCTGATAACAAATTAGACTGCTTCTGAGGCTCTACATTTTTACTCTCCCCCATATTTTATGTCTTGATTTCAGAGTTGACATATTTTTATGTTGTGTGCCCTTTAGCAAATCATGTAGTTGTAGTCATTTTTAATAGTTTTGTCTTTTAACCTCCATGCTAGATTTATTTTTTTTTCCATGCTAGATTTAAATGTGATTTACCCACCAAGATGACATTAGAGTATTCTGAATTTATATTTACCTTTACCAGTGTGGCATATACTTTCATGTGTTTTCTTGTTACTAATTAGAATCCCTTTGTTTCAGCTTGAAGAAGTCCCTTTAACATCTCTCGTAAGGCCATTACGGTGGTGATGAACTTCTTGTTTCACTTGTCTGAAAAACTTTTCCTAAATTATAAAGGACACCTTTTCTTGGTAGAGAATTCTTGGTTGGGATTTTTTTCTTTCAGCACTTTGAATGTATTGTGCTCCACCCTTCAGCCTACAAAGTTTCTGCTGAAAAATGTGATGATAGTCTTGTGGAAGTTCCTATATATATATATATATATATATATATATATATATATATAATATACATTATATATATATATATAATATACATTAACAAGTTGTTTTCGTATTGCTGCTTTAAAAATTCTCTCTTTAACTTCTGCAATTTAATTATAATGTGTTTCAGTGTGTGTCTCTCTGGATTCATCTTAACTGGAATGTTAAGGCTTCTTGATGATGGACATTGGTTAGGGACATTTTCAGCCTTTATTCTTCCAATAAGCTTTTGCTTCTTATTCTGTGACTCCTATAATGCAAAAACTGGTCTGCTTGATGTTGTTCTATGAATCCCTTAAACTACACCTTTTTCATTCTTTTTTCCTTTAACTCTTCTATTTGGGTAAATTCTACAGTCCCATATATGAATTTATTTTTTAATTTATTTTTTTAAATTTTTATTTATTTATGATAGTCACACAGAGAGAGAGAGAGAGAGAGAGAGGCAGAGACATAGGCTGAGGGAGAAGCAGGCTCCATGCACCAGGAGCCCTACGTGGGATTCGATCTCGGGTCTCCAGGATCGTGCCCTGGGCCAAAGGCAGGCGCTAAACCGCTGCACCACCCAGGGATCCCTTTAATTTATTTTTTAATGATGTTATTTATTCATTCGTGAGAGACACAGAGATAGAAGCAGAGACATAGGCAGAGGGAGAAGCAGGCTCCCTATAGGGAGCCTGATGTGGAACTCGATCCCAGGACTCCAGAATCATGACCTGAGCCACAGGCAGCTGCTCAACCACCGAGCCACCCAGGTGCTCCTCCCATATATGAGTTTAAAGATCCCTTTCTTCCACTTCATCTGTTCTGCTGTTGAACTCCATTATTGACTTTTTCAGTTCAGTTATTATATTCTTCTTCTCTATAATTTTGTTTGGTACTTGCTTATATCTCTTTCTCTGTTCATGCATTATTCTCCTGAGGCCACAGAGCATCTTTAGGACCATTGTTCCTTTAAAAAAAAAAAAAAAAGGATTTTGCTTATTTATTCATTAGAGACCCACAGAGGCAGAGACATAGGTAGAGGGAGAAGCAGGCCTCCTACAGGAAGCCCAATGTGGGACTCGGTCCCAGGATCCTGGGATCATGCCCTGAACCAAAGGCAGAGGCTCAACTGCTAGGTCCCTAGGACCATTATTTCAAAACTGTTTTTCAGGTAAGTCACTTATCTCCATTTCATTAAGGTCTATGTCTTGAATTTTATCTTTTTCATTTGTTTGCAACATATTTCTCTGTTTCTTCATTTTCCTTGACTCTCATTGTGGTTTCTGTGTAGATAAGAGTCACAATTCCCAGCCTTGAGGCAGTGTTCTCCTGTGGGAGATGAAACTTATCATTTAGCCCTGCCCTAGTTCTTGGTTGTTTCTCTGAACTTTTTGATTGTCCAAGCTGCCTTTACTCTTAGTGGCTCCCAAGAGTTGAGGCTGTGACAAGACTTTCCAATGTTCAAAAGGGAAGGGTCTAAGCATTTGGATGCAGGCTGATTAGAAGACAGGCTGTAGGCAGTATCTCCTTTAAAACTTGTTTTTTATTCAAGTATGGTTGGCATACAATGTTACATTAGTTTCAGATGTACAACATAGTGATTTGGCAAGTTTCTATATTATGCTGTGCTCACCATAAGTATAGGTACCATCTGTCACCATGCACTATTACAACACCATTGATTATATAGTCTCTGCTCTGCCTTTTATTCCCATGACTTGCTCATTTTATAAGTGGAAGCCTGTATCTCCCAATCCCCCCACACCTCTACCCTTCTGGCAGAGTCATCAGTTTGTTTTCTGTATCTTTAAGTCTGATTCTGCTCTCTCTTTGCTTATTCTTGTTTTGTTTTTAGATTCCACATATGAGTGAAATCATTGGTACTTGTCTTTCTCAGTCTGACTTATTTCATTTAGCATAATACACTTTAAGTCCATGCATGTTATCACAAATGGCATGATCTCATCCTTCCCTCTGGCTGCATAATATTCTATTGTGTGTATATGTACACACATCTTCTTATCCATTTGTCTGTTGATGGTAATCACCTCACGCATCTTTTCCAACCACAAAGATCTGAAACTAGAAATGAATCACAAGAAAAAAAAAAACAGGAAAAAACAGAAACACGTGGAGGCTAAAAAACATGATACTAAACAACCAATGGGTCAACAAAGCAATCAAAGAAGAAAAAAAATACATGGAGACAGATAACTTTTTTTTTTAAAGATTTTATTTATTTATTCATGAGAGACACAGAGAGGCAGAGATACAGGGAGAGGGAGAAGCAGGCTCCCTGAGGGGAGCCTGATGCAGGACTCGATCCCAGGATCCCAGGATCATGACCTGAGCAAAAGGCATATGCTCAACCACTAAGGCACCCAGGTGCCCCAGCAAAAGCAGTTCTAAGAGGGAAATAGATAGCACTAGGTGGCTTCTTTTAAAGTACACAAGTAGGCCTCTTTCAGGGAGGGACTGGGAGATAGGTGTTTCTATCTGCTCCCTTTGTACTGAGCTCCGGAGGAATAGGCAGTTTCTTTGTTACAGACCTTTGGGATTGGTGAAAGTAACCTCCAGAGCCAGGCAATCAAGTGCTATGTCTTGTGGATGGAAGCTGCAAGAGCTCCTTTCATGGAGACAGGAGGCAGGCAGAGAGAGAGAGAGAGAGAGAGAGAGAGAGAGAGAGAGAGAGAAAGAGAGTGCACAAAGATGGTGTCCATTGATCTCGCCAGTCTTTGCAGAAGATTGTAGTCAATGCCTAGATTTGTATTAAATTAGGAGTCTGAACTTCAGGCTGAAGATAAGCAAATAGATCTCTTTCATGGAAAGACTAGGAGATGGGCATTTTAGTCAGCTGCTTTTGTACTGAGCCTTGGGAGGTTAGCCACAGTGAGTCCTTGTGATCCTGCTTACAAAGCCTTTTGGGTCCTGTGGTCCCAAGCATCACTGCTCTTTAGAGCTAGGTGTTTTGGGGGCCAATCTCTCAGGTGCAGGTCTTAAAAATTGAGGTACTAGATGGTAGATGCAACTTTTTGACTCCTAAGAGAGAAGCTGAGAGTTGTGAGTTCCCTTCTAAATGTATGTGCCAGAGGTGGGATTTATGGTAGGATTTCTCTACTGTGTAGAAGTTAACTTGGCTAGTTTCTGAATTTCTTTCAGAGAGAATTATTTCACATATAGTGGTAGATATATTGTGTTCATGGAAGGAGTAAGTTCTGAAGGGTCTACGTCTCCATCTTTAACAGAACCCCTAGGAAAACTGTTAGAGGGTCAAATGCATTTGAATACATTTTATTACCGGGTATGAGGTAGGATCTAACTATTTTTTTTTCCTCAAATAGATGCATATTAGCATACAAATAATCCATCTTTATCTCTTTGCTTTGAAATACTACATATTAAATTTGTGCTTGTGCACCATGAGCTCATTTCTACAATTTCTATTTTGCTACCTTCATCTCTCTGTTCCTGGGTCTGTATCACACTATATTAATTATTATAGTTCTATTACATGGACAGATGGGCCGAAGAAGTGTTCTTAATCCCAACCTCAATTTAAGAAATATGAGAGTAAATACTGATCTATGGATAACAATTTAGCTATGAAAGAATTTTTCCAACTCAACTGTGGTTTGTTGTGTTCAGTAGGAGAAATACTGTATGTTTCAGATCATGTGTTGATGTTTTACAGTTCCCATAGAGACAGACGATGGAGACTCACAATGAGATTTTACCTTGCAAAGTTCTTAATAGAAGTAACAGACAACTTTTAGCCTGATGTCTGTTTTATTGCTACATAGCACAACAGTGTCTGAACTTCTAGTGTTCTCTCACGTTGAGAATACTGAGATACTTCACTCTTCTTAATTAAGTTCCACGTATTTCCTGGCTAAATAAGGAAGTTTGAAGGGATGGTGAGGATAGAATAGCAATAACAAAGCCATAGAAAAGAAAAAGCTGTAACTGTAAAGATATCACAAAATCTGGAATTTTGGTTGCATTTTCAAATGGCTCAATGAAGGTAATCCATATTTTCCTTTAACTATCAACAGAAGATAAAAAGGAAAATATCAGTGGTGCTACTTAATTGTAGTGATGAATGTTTTCCCTGGTTGAGTGATGCTGTTAAAAACCTTAAGCTGGTTTTATCTGTTGCCTTGGTAAGTGTAGTTAAAAGCACCAAGAGAAAAGGATGAGTGATTTCTCCTTTTGCTGTAATTTCTTAGTGGTCACAAACTGACGCGTCATCAAAAACATGCTTGGCCTGTTTGCAGTTTGCTTTGTTTGTGAATGAATGATAAACAGAGTTTGAAAAGTTTATCAGGTTTTAATAAACAGGACAGTTGTTGTCTAGTCCTTGAGAGTAAGTAGTGCTTTTTTGTTTTTCCTTTTGGTTGCAGTGTTCAAGCAAAGACATCCAAAAATAGCCAACTGAGAAGCAAAGGCCTTCTAAGTTCAGGCTTCATTGGAGTTTATAATCAACTCCATGCATCCTAAGAACTTAATGTAGTTCATAAAGATTATAATGAGTGAATGAGCTTTAAAAGTCAGATGTAAGTGAAAGATAGAAAACATAGATCAGTTTGATGGGTCAGTGTAGAATAATCAGAGGAGCAGATCTCCTATAATCAATAAAAATCAGCAATATATCATTTGTTCTCAAATTATTTGGCAAAACTTTGCGAGGGGACTAGTATAGACTAATGTATCTCTCTGAGATCCATATGTTGAAACCTAATCTCCAATGAAATGATATTTGGAAATGGGGCCTTTGGGAGGTGTTTAGGTCAGAAGAGCAGAGTCCTATTGAATGGATTAGTGCCCTCAACAAAGAGACCCCAGAGAGCTGCCTTGCCTCCCACCAGGTGAGCACACAGTGAAATGAAGGCTGGCTGTGAGCCAGGAAGCAGGCTCTCACCAGACACTGACCCTGCTGGCACCTGATCTTGGAATTCCCAGCCCCCACATCTGTGACAAATAAATTCTCATTGTTCATAAGCCGCTTACTATAGTACATAGTTAAAGCAGCTCAAATGGACTAAGATAGAGACATTGCAGCACGCTGTCTCTGACTTTTCAATTTATTTGTCGCATGAACTTTTAAAAAGTTGGGACTTTCTTCTATCATTCATTCATTCATTCATTCATCCAACAAATGTCTTTCAGGTGCCTGAGATGGGCCAGGCACTAGGTGGAGAGATACAGCAGAAGTAGATGAAAGTCTTTCAAATCACGAAACTCACATTCCAGAGAGGAAAGGCAGACCATAAAAATTATAAACCAGTAAAGACAGACCAAATGGTAAAAAAAAAAAAAAGAAAAAAAAATGGCGTGGAGAAAAGTAACACAGGGTAAGGAAGAGGGCAAAATGCCTGATCATAAGCAGGTTGGGGGCTGCTGCTAATTTATACACAGTAGACAGGGAAGGCCTCACTGATAAGATGTTGTATAAAGATCTAGAGGAAATGAGGGGTGCCTGGGTGGCTCAGCAGTTGAGCGCCTGCCTTCAGCCCAGGGCGTGATCCTGGAGACGCGGGATCGAGTCCCACATCGGGCTCCCTGCATGGAGCCTGCTTCTCCCTCTGCCTGTGTCTCTGCCTCTCTCTCTCTCTCTCTCTCTCTCTCTCTCTCTGTCTCTCATGAATAAATAAATAAAATCTTACAGATCTAGAGGAAATGAGTGTGTGAGCCATGTGGGTATCTTGGGGAGAAAACACTCTGGGCAGAAAGAGCAGGAGGCACTCAGGCCATTCCCCGTGGGTCTGGAGCACAGGGAAGCAGCGTGGATGGAGGAGAGGGTGAGGGAGGTGAGACACAGGGGAGAGGATGAGGAGGCCACACAATGGAGGGGACTTTTCGGCCATAAAAGGATATGTACTCTAAGTGAGATGGGAAGTCTGCGGGATTTTTTTTTTTTTAAGATTTACTTATTTGAGAGAGAGAGTTCTATCAAGAAGTGTTTACTTATTTGAGTGTGCACATATGTGCATGCACACTCGCGCGCGCACACACACACACACACAAAGTAGCGGGTGGGGTAGAGGGAGAGAGAAAATCTCTAGAAAACTCCATGTTGAGCATAGGGCCTGACAGCTCAATTTCATGACCTTGAGTTATGACCTGAGCCAAAATCAAGAGTCGGATGCTTAACTGATGGAGTCCCCTAGGTGCCCCAGATCTAGGGGTTTTTGAGGGGAGGCATGACTTTTGGCTCTGACCTTCACAGGATCCCTTGGCTCCTGCACTGAAAATCGGATCTTGAGAAATCAAGGTGGGCAATACAGAGGCCTAATTAGGAGCTTTTGCAATGACCTAGGAAGAAAAGATCAAAGAGATGCAAAGAAGCAATTACCTTCCGGATGTATTTTGAAGGTACAGCCAACAGTATTTGCTCATGAACTTGAGAAGGGGAGGAATGACGACAGCACCATGGTTTTTGGCCTGAGCAATGGGAAGAGTGGATTTTACCTAACAAAAAAGCAGCAATCGTGCTTATCTCACGGACTGTTCTGGCTGTGCTTCTGGGTTTCTGTTCTTTTACTTTGGGCCACACAACTCTGATTCTTTTTTTTTTTTTTTTTTTTTAAACTAAAAGAGCAGCTTTAGGTTAACAGAAAAATTGAACAGGAAGCACTGAGATTTCCCATATACCTTATGCTTCCTACCAAGCACAGCCTCCCCCATTATCAACACCCCCACCAGTGTGGGGCATGTGTTACAATTGAGGAATCTACACTGACACATCATAATTATCCAAAGTCCATAGTTTACCTTAGGGTTCACGCTTGGTGGTGTACATTTTGTTGACAAATGTATAACATGTATCCACCATGACAATATCCCACAGAATAGTTCCACTGCCCTAAAAAATCCTCTGTGCTCTATTCATCCCTGCCCACTAACATTTGGCAACCACTGATCTTTTTACTTTTTCCAATTTTGCTTTTTCCAAAATGTCTTATAGTTGGAATCACAAACTATGTACGTTTTTCAGACGGGCTTCGTGCACTCAGCAGTATGCATTTCAATTTCTTCCATGTCTTTCCATGGCTTGAAAATTCATTTCTTTTTTTTTGTGTGTGTGTGCTGTTAAAATATGCTATTGTCTGGATGTCCCACAATAACTTTATTCATTCACCTACTGAAGGTTATTTTGGTTCCTTCCAAGTTTTGGTAATTATGAATAAGGCTGCTATACACTTCCATGTGCGGGTTTTTTTTTTTAAGATTTATTTATTTATTTATTCATGATAGAGAGAGAGAGAAAGAGAGAGGCAGAGACACAGGCAGAAGGAGAAACAGCCCGACGCGACACTCGATCTCGGGACTCCAGGATCAAGCCCTGGGCCAAAGGCAGGCGCCAAACCACTGAGCCACCCAGGGATCCCCCGATGTGCAGGTTTTGAGGTGGACACAGTCTTTTGACATTTTTTGGTTAATACCAAGAAGTGTGATTGCTAGATCATATGGTAAGGTGGGGTTTAGTTTTGTAAGAAACTGCCAACCTGTCTTCTAAAGTGACGGTACCATTTTGTGTTCTTACCGGTGAATGAGTTTGTGTTGCTCCACCTCTCAGCCCACAACTGATGTTGTCAGTGTTGTGGGTTCTTTCCCATTTAATAGGTGTCCAGCAGTATCTATCATTGTTGTTTTAATTGATTCCATTGTCAACGGTTGCCAAAAGTTGTTGTTTTTGAATTACCTGGCCTTTTCCAAGACCTCATCCTGCCGGATCCCTAAAGTCTTTTGGACTTCCTCTCAGATTTAAGAAACATTTTCTTGGGTCAGGACAATGTAGACACACCAACAAACAAGTCCCTATATTGGGCATTGCTAAGAGATAAAATCATCTGAGACCTGGAGCCCGTCAGTCACAGCTTCAGTATACTTGGCGCTCTCCCTCCTCGGGCCATTGTGTCTGTAAATGGCCCTGTGACTCTCCTTCATCTTGTTAGTCTCTAAATAGGACTATTCCCTTTGGCATGACTCGCTATTCCCACTCTGCTTAGTCTGTTAGGGTGCATGAACATGTCAGCCATCATACTCAAGCTAATAACTCTTTAAAACATGTTTAATTTAAACTTTGAAAGTTTTTTTTTTAATTCTTAAAAGATTTTTATTAATTTATTTGAGAGAGAGAGTGAAAGCATAAGCACGGGAAGGGGCAGAGGGAGAAGCAGACTCCCCACTGAGCCAGAAGTCCGATGTGGGGCTCCGTCCCAGAACGCTGGGATCATGACCTGAGCTGAAGGCAGACACCCAACCAACTGAGCCACTCAGGTGCCCCATCAAGCTAATAAGTCTTAAACTTATGCCTCCCTAACTTCTCCCCTAAATTCTTACACTATACTTTTAATTATCTAGAAAATACCCCCATCCTGAGTATCTCGCAACCCTATTTTTGCTGTCCCTCATATCTCACCTTGTGTGTGTCTCCCACTGTCTCTCTCTGGGGTCTGCAGGTGATCATCTTAGGTGCTCAACTCTTTTGCTCACATCCCCCCTTGAATGCATCATAGGGCCTTCCATCACAGTATATCCACCATCAATAGGACAGTTCTCACCTCTACTGCTCCTACCCCAAGTCCTGCAGTAGCTCCCTAGCTGGTCTCTCACCCCTACTTCTGCACCTTTATGAGACACCTTTATAAAGCATCTAGAGCATCCCCCTGCCTCCTGCAGATGGACTTATGTGGCAGTTTAGGGTGTACAGCATGTTGATTTGACAATAGGATGAGTGCTCTTTTATATGAGATCCTGTCACCTGCTTGTTTCACCTTCTCCAGTGGCACCCCATCACTTAAAGAGTAAAATCCAAACTTCTCACCATGGCTCGAAGCCCAGGTGTTAATCGTATTTCTGCTTGCCTTTCCCAAACTGATGTCCTACCTCGTCTCTCTCAGTGCTAACCCACAAACATGCAAAGCTACTCCGCGCTGCAGGGCCTTTGCATGTGCTGCTCCCTCTGCCTGGCTTGCCTTCTCAGATGCTTCCCTCACCAGCTCACTCTCATCCCCCAGCTCTCCGGTTTACCTGACCTTCTGAGGTGATGTCGTTGCCATCTCTCCTATTAGCCTCATTCACTCTCTCTCCATTTCCTGTTTGGATTTCCTTCATGGCATTTGTAAATCATTATTAGGGAAGTTACCTTATTCGCCTACATGTTTACAGTCTGCCTTCCTCCAGCAGAATTTAAGCTCCCTGAGGACAATGTCTTTGTCTCAACCCCCACGGGGACCTGGAGCGTAGACCACTGTGGCACATTGTGGGAGCTCAGAACATACCTGCGGAAACTTAGCCCTTGCCTCCAATAACTCCTCATCCTATTCTTCCATCTAATTCTAAGCAATTTTTCTTTCTCAAGTTGTGTTTTTTCAATCCTCTAAATGAAAAGTTTGGAGTCCTCTTTATTTCTTCCCTTTTATTTGTACCTCAGTCCCATACAACCCTCAAAGCAAGTCCCATTGATCTTTCTTTGCTGTGTTTTTTCACATTCCTTCTTCCCTTTCCTAGTCATGGCCCATATCATTGATCTGTTTTTCCATCTTCGGTCTTTCTATATTTTTCTAGCATTCTGGAGAGTGATGCCAGGCTGCTGTTTCTAAAAATTTGTGTTCAAATGTTATGCCCAAATACGGTATATTCCTTTTAGGAGTCAGAGGCAAGTACAAAAATATCACTCTGTACAATTGTTGTGAAGTAGAAGCATAAAGAAGTGAATGTGATTAACTATCAGAATAATTAAATGTGAGATATTATGTACATATTTTGCTGTTGAAATGGGTATCCTTGAATTTTATCCAGAAACCATCAATTTAAAATTAAACTAGTAGATGTGTCCTTGGTAATCTGGTGGTATTTAAATGTGGAATAATTGCATGAGCCAATATTTAAGACTCTAGAGTAGAAATTTTAAAGAGTAAAATAAAGTTGCTCTGTCTAGCATTGCCTGTGGGGCTCCTTGCTTTGACTCTAATGCCCAATTCCAGTGATCGAGATGAAAATATTCTTTGACTTGGAGAATGATAGTACTAGGTGTTATTAGCTTGCCATAATATCCTTTTATCAAGGCAGAATTTTTATTTTTTTAAATTTTTTATCCTTTTTACTGATGGCTTACTCACCAAGTAACTAAGGACCTGTTGGCCATACGTGAATGACACTGGGTTTGAATATAGGCAGAGTTCCCAGGAAAAATTGAATAATTGACACATAATTTATAAATCAGGCTCTTGCGAAGTTGGTTTGAGTGAAATGATCTCTCAAATGAGTTTACACTTGGATTAAGTGATTAATTTTAGATGCTGGATGTTGAGTCTGTGGTCCAGACACTCCCTGAGATGGCTGTGAGAAGTTGTTCCTTTGGCTTTCCCAATGCCCCATGTTCCCTGATGCTCCTGTCCTGATGGAGTCACCTTGTTCACGATCTCTGAGCTTGGCCATGTGTCTAATGTTGGCCCTTGAAACACCAGCTAATGAAACACGAGTGGAGGATTGCTTGGCACGAGCACTTTGAGACTTGTTCTCTTGGAGGACTCCCTTTGAGTCCAGCTTCTGTGTTGTGCTGAAGCTCAAGCAGTTATGTGATGAGGTCCATGTGGAAAAAGAATTGAGGACCCTGGACACCACCCCATGTGAACTCCCAGTGGCCAGTCTGCATCAGCTCAGCCACATGAGCAAGGCCATATGGAATTTCCCACTATCCCAGCATCCCAGCATCCCAGCCCCAACACAGAGTTTTCCCTTCTTGAAATGCCTTTGGCCTTTCTACCCTAATTTCAATTGTATGTCCTTGACATACAAACAATCCTAGGCATAACACAACCTTAATGCACCATTTGCTATGTACCAAGCACACAGATGACTGGCTCATTATTGTGTGATAACTGTGTGGTACTGTGTCAAAACATTTTATCTTTTCCCCCCTCAGTTGCTGGCTTAAACCATAATTTGTCAGAAGTTCCCTTTCTCATCCTTCAACAAATTCTTGGATACAGTAATTCATTCGGCAAATGCTTACTGAGTTTCCACTATGTGTTAAACACTGGTGATTGAGGACACCTGGGTGGCTCAGTGGTAGAGTGGTACACCTCAGTGGTACACCTTTGGCTCAGGTCATGATCCAGGCTCCTGGGATTGAGTTCTGCACTGGGCTCCCTGCAGGGAGCCTGCTTCTCCCTCTGCCTGTGTCTCTGCCTCTCTCTCTGTGACTCTCATGAATAAATAAATTAAATCTTTAAAAAGAAAACAACACTGGTGATCGAGTCATGAGCAAAACAAGCACACACCCTTGTCCTGACTGAACCTACATTCTAGTGGGAAAATACAGATAATTAAATAAGTGTATCAGTTAGCTTAGAGTTAGCTATGTGGTAACAACCTTTAAAAACAATGACAAAGATTACATTATATGGCCTTTGTAGGTTGGCTGCTGTTTCTGGAGTGTGCGTGACAGTTTGAAAATTGGCCAAGAGGCCAGTTGTGGCTAGAACATATGAGTGTCTTTATAGGGTAGTTCTAGGCATAAGATGAGAGAGAGTGGGGGGTAGGGTGGGTACAGATCATGTCTGGCAACATTGGCCAGTGTAAGGACTTAAGCTTTGATTCTGAACAAGAAAGGCAACCACTGGAGGGTTTTGCACAGGAAAGTGACATGATCTGAGCTGCATTTTAAGAGGATTGTTCCATCTGGTTTGTTAAAAATAAGCTGTAGAGGGGCAAGGTTTTGGGAACCAGGATACAACTGGGGAGGCTTTTTGGAGTATTCTAGGAAAAAGGGTGGTGGCTTGCACGCAGAAGAGAAGCAATATGGTGGTGAGAGGTGGTTGGATTATGGACGTATTTTGAAGGTAAAACTGACAGGTTCCTTTGCTGGTTTGATTGTGTGGGGTGGGGGCTCAGGGGGCAGGGTGGAGATTAAATTACTTTAAGAGTCTTTAACTTTCAACTCACTTGAAGTTATGAAATGAATCTAAGACTCGAGTTTCAAACTCAGTATCAAGCTTATCACCCTCCATTTCCCCCCCTTACTTAGGGACCTTGCCTACTTGGACTGGGAGTGAGCAAAGTGCTGGTGATGTTGCTCCAATGTGCTGGGCAAGGAGGGAGGGAGAGAGAAGGGATGTAACTGGAAGGTCTTGCTGCCCTCTCTTGGCTGGCTGTACTCATTTCCCGGGTATTGTTTCCCGGGTGAAAGTAACCTGCCATTGATGGTCTCATTTATGGGTTCCCAGTGGTGATGCGGGGGAGGTGGGATATGGATGAGTTGGTTACAGGGTGCTGATGGGCTCCCTTCTGCAGTTCTCTGACGTGTGACATACTAGACTCTTGTGGGCTGCTTCCTAGTGGGCCCCTGGAGGGAGTTCAAGCACAACTGCCCCCAACCCCCCGGAACCCCCAAGAAGGAGAATTGCAGGTCGTTCTGTGTCGGGTCGGCTTCTCCAGTTCTCTTCAGTCTGGTTCAGAACAGCAGAGGAACGGATCCCCAGGATGCTGTCCAGGAAGATCTCTCAGTGTTGCAAGCACCCAGGGTTATGAAAAGTGTTTCCCCTGATGCCTCTTTCATTTGGTTTTAGGGAGGGAAGCCCCAGTATAGGCTCCCAAACATGATTTGAGCAGGAAATGCCCTTTGAATATTGCATTCCCACACAGACAGACCACCCCAGAGACCCTCTCTGCGCCACCCCTTTCTCTCAATTTCTTACTCAAGGAAGGAGGAAAGTGATGGTAGGACAGTAGCTGGTGAACCAGTGCAACATGGGGAAGCAGAAGGACCCGTACTGGAGGTGGCAGAGAATTGACTGCAGAAGGAAGGGTACTAACTGGCTTGGCTCCCCGCCCCTGGAGACCAAGGCTCCCTGCTCATCAATCCAGCGTTGTTCGGCTTAGGGACGGGTAGGTCCTGCTCAAGGACTCGGGTTGGAGCCCCTGCTCTACCACTTACCAGCAGCGTTGGGCCTCAGCCTCTGAGTTTCTGATTGCCCACCTGGGGAGTGGGGATGTAACCTGAACTCTAACAGGTAGCCTCCGTGTCTTTCTGAATAGTGCTCCTGCCTGCTGTTTGTAAAGAGTTCCCCCATCTTGGATTTCACCCCTTTGGGGGTGTCTGGTTCTAGCTCCTAAGTACCCCTGTCCTGGCTACCACACCTTTTCTTCTTAGAAACGTTGCCCCAGGGGGGTTATGTTTGGTCTCCTCCCACCTCTCAGCAACCTCCACCCTCTGTATGGCCTCTTCCTAGACCTCTTAGCATGGGACCTCAACTCCTCGGCCCAAAAGTCTGTGCCCACGCCCCACGTGCAATTGTTCCATGAACGTAGGACTCCTGGGCAGCCAAGCCAATGCTGTTGTCTGCTCAAGGTTGGCTCTATATGAGGAGAGAGAATGAATCCTTTATACCCAAAGCAGCCTTTTTTTGTGCCATTGCCCGAGGTGTTTAAGCTCATCTCATCACCAATCCCATTTCAGATTTCACCAGGCAAGATTCAGTAGGGCCACTGGGTATCCTCATTTGTTGTATTATGGGACCTCTAGTCAGCTGAATCTTAATATGTTATCTTACTCTTAATTCCCTTTTACAGTGGTTGTACCAGGTTCACATGTACTGGGGACAGTGGGCAACTTATAACCGCAACCGTTGAAGAGAAAAATCAATTCACAGGACGGCTGGGTGGCTCAGTTGGTTAAACGTCTGCCTTTGGCCCAGGTCATGATCTTGGGGTCCTGGGATCGAGCCCCATGTCAGGCTCCCTGCTCAGCAGAGTATGTTTCCCCCTCTCTGTCTGCTCCTTCCCTGCTTGTGCTCACACATGCATGCTCTCTCTCTCTCTCTCTCTCTCTCTCAAATAAAATCTTTAAAAAAAAATTATGAAATTTCCCTTGCTTGAGTGGGTGATTATTAACATGGATTACAAGTGGGTGCTGTATTGAATAACAACCAGACATACTACGGTTGAGTCCCCAGTTTGTTCAATAAGGTGGGGATGAGAATTGGTTGCTACCTCGTAGAAGCCCCAAGACTCACTGATTGTAACTGAGGACGCAGAGCCACACTGGGGAATGTACTGGAAACTGTCACCCTGTTCCACAAGAAGTTGGACTGTTTGGGAGCCTGAATATTTTTAATGTAGTTCTATTTTTTTTCCTGTCTAGTCCCAAAAGATTTGTGTACCATCTCCTTTAGAAAAGGACTACTTTTCTTTTTTTGGTTGATCAGGAAATGGAGTCATTAGTCGGCAAGCAAATAACCTGAAAATCAGTGATAAAGATTGTAAATCCCACCACCTACTGAGTATTTACTTGGAGCCAGAAAGTGCGTGCAAAATACTTAGAATTCTCAAAACAACCCATTTCATGGGTGAGGAAAACAAGATAGAAACAGAGCAACGTATTCAGGGCTGCCTAGCTAGTGAGAGCTAGGACCAGTGACAGGGGTCCACTGTGCCCTCAGAAACATCCACTAGGTTAGCTTTTGGCTCCAACCTGTTGCAAGGTTGTGTATTTCCATTAGGATTCTGGAACTCTGCCGTATAGGAAAAAGTGGTACCGACTTACTTGAAATAGAAAATCAGTAGATGAGAAGTGTGACAGTAACTAAGCAAGACGTTATAGGGAATTTAGTACGTGAAAAAAATACCATTTCTTTGTTTGTTTTTCTGGAACAGTGTGATTTTTGATATGGCGCATTTCCCCTATTAAATTTTTACACGATTATATGTGCGTCTATGTGACAAAATGTTTTCATTTAATTCTGCAAGACAGCTAGAAATTGCTCGCATTTGCTTTTCCACTCAAAATATTTGTTTAGAATTAGCCAATTGGTTTAATATGTAACACCAGTTAGTGTGAACAAGAGAAAAAGTGCATTGACAAGGGGGAAAATATTATTGCATAATGTAACCACTGTGTTGATAGAATGAGTTAGTGTTCTTCAGGGGAGATGTTTAGCATTAATTCTGATTTGGAACATGGTAAAAAAAAAATTCTTGTACTGTGAGTCTTCTACTCAAATCAAAATATTTCCCTGGCAAAACATTTTTTGCATACTTAGAAAATTGTTTTAAGCTACATACAGTGATAGGATACACACTGTGTCTGTATGCCAGGAAGTCACGTGGTGTATCTTTTCCCCTCCAATTAGATAGTTATTTTTTTTTTACAAATTCTGGGCTGGTGTAATTTGGAATGCAGTGCAAGTGTCTCCCAGGCCATATGGCATACTGTGATTTTCACATTCCATCTTCTTCACGAGGAAGAGGTGAGCAGGAAAACAACAACAAAAAAATCCATTGATCATCTAGTATGTGCTGGAATGCTTTATCTTTAATACTTATTTAGTATGTGTGGTGAGAATCACTAAGTTCTTGTGAGTGAACATGAATATCATTTTCAACTTGATCTTACACATAGTGCAAGTAAAGGTATTTAAGCAAGTTGCCCAAATCCATACTAGAAGCAAATATTCAGAGATGAGACCAGGTCTTGTTGTGCCTCATTGTAGTAAGTTGTGCAAAGTCGCCCTGTCTTTGAAAGCATGGGTGACATTCATTGTTCTCTGGACTCAGGACCCCCGTGGCTCCCTGGTGGTCAGGGCCAGGGTACAAGGGACAGACAAAACCAGCCTTGTATCTCGGCTCTGCCACATTCTGATTGTGTGATTGATTATGCACAGTAACTTCATCTCCAAACTTTAGGTACTGTGCTTGTGAAACTGTAGTAGGGTTGTTGAAAAGTCTTAAGACCAGTGGCTGGTGCAGAGACCCCATAAAAATGGTATCTCTTATTATAACTGAAAGACTTTGTGAAAGCAATACCTGAGGTACTGTCAGAACTAATGCTGAACTTGACCTGCAGTGTGACCTTTGTTCCTAGTTGGCCCTTTTTTCTGATTGTTATCAAGAATCTTATGGTGAGGAATTAGGCAAGAGAAAATGTTTTCAATTGGCCACTACTGAGCCTAAATGGGAGTCCAGAACAGTCACAGCTTATTTCATTTAACTTGGGTAGTAACCCTGTGAGACGGGTGTAATTATTCCCATTTTACAGCAGAGGAATTCGAATGCAAACATTAGTGACTTAGTCCTCACACCACCTGGCATCTAGCAGGTGCACGCTTGCTAAATGAGAAAGTCATATAAGTGATAGGGCCAGGATTTAAAATCAGATTTTATAATCTCAAATCTAGTGCTCTTTCTGTTTGATCATCCATCTTTCTGGAATGGACTGGGGTAAGCCTAAAAGATCAGTGGTTTCCTGGGTGACTCATTCAGCAGTCAGTGTTTGATTTTGAAAGAAAAGGGATATGTTTGTTTCATTAGCCTTTCTCTGTCTCTTTTGCTTAGTTCATCAATAACTTAAAGATTTTATTTATTTATCCATGAGAGACACACAGAGAGAGGCAGAGAGACAGGCAGAGGGAGAAGCAGGCTCCATGCGGGGAGCCCGACGTGGGACTCGATCCCAGGACTCCAGGATCACGCCCTGGGCCAAAGGCAGACAGACGCTCAACCACTGAGCCACCCAGGCGTCCCTAGTTCATCAATAATTATTTATACATCCCTATCATTAACCTCCTTTTTCAATTGAGATATAATTGATCTATAACACTGTAGTAGTCCAAGGTATATAATTGAACGATTTGATATATGATTACTGTATTGCAAAATGAAAATCACAGTAAGTTTAGTTAACATCCATCACCATACACAGTTACAGACCTTTGTTCTTATGATGAGAACTTTAAAGATCTCCTCTCTTAGCGATATTCAAATATGTATTACAGTATTGTTAACTATATGCACCATGCTGCAGGTTACACCTGCGGGACTTATCCTGGATCTTGTAACTGGAGGTTTATACCTTTGGAGCCCCTTGGCCCATTTCACCCACCCCCAAACCAACCCCTGCCTCTGACAACCACCAATATGTTCTCTGAGTCTATGAGTTCTTTATTTTTAGTCTACATATAAATGATATAACTCAGTGTTTGTGTCTGATTTCTTTCATTCAGTAGAATAGCCTCGAAGTCATCCATGTTGGCACAGATGGCAAGGTTTCCTTTTTTCTCTTGGGAGAACAGCATTCCATTGTAAATCATCTTTATCCGTTCATCCCATGATGGACTTTAAGGTTGTTTCCATGTCTTGCCTATTGTGAATAATGCTTCAGCAAACATGGGAGCGCATCCATCCCTTTGGTAACTTGCTTTCATTTCCTTTGGATGTACACTCAGAAGTAGGATCTCTGGATTGCATGACAGTTCTGGTTTTAAGTTTTTGAGGAACCCCCCATACTGTTCTCCACAGTGGCCGAACTGGTTTACAATCCCACCAAGAACACGCGAGGATTCCCTTTTCTCCACATCCCTGCCTATTGTGTTATCTCATCATCTTGATGATAACCATTCATAACAGGTGTGAGGAGATAGTGTGGCTTTGATTTGCATTTCACTGATGATTACTTACTGCTGTTGAATGCTTTATCTTGCACCTGCTGGCCTTTAGGATGTCTTCTTTGGAAAAATATCTATTCAGTTTTCTATGCCCATTTGTAAATCCAATTGTTAGGAGGTTTTTTTGTTTTGTTTTGTTTTTTTTGAATATTGAGTTGTATAAGAGGTGCCTGGGTGGCCCAGTCAGTTGAGTGTCTGCCTTCAGCTTAGGTCATGATCTCGGGGTCCTGCTCAGCAAGGAGCCTGTTTATCTCTCTCTTTCTCTCTCTCTCTGGCCCTGCTCATGCTCTGCCTCTCTCTCTCTCAAATAAATAAATCTTTTAAAAAAATGAGTTGTACAAGTTCTTTATAAATTATAGATATTCACACCTTACTATGGGCTTACAAATATTGTCCCCAATTCTGTAGGTTGCCTTTTCATTTGTTGATGGTTTCTTTTGCTGTGCAGGAGCTTTTAAGTTTAATGTAGTCCCATGTGAAGAATCCCCCCCCCCCTTTTTTTAAAAGAATTTGTTTGTTTATTTGACACAGAAAGAGAATGCCCAAGCAGGGGGAGCAGCAGGTAGAAGAGGGGGAGAGGGAGAAGCAGGCTCCTCACCAAGGAGGGCGTCCGACATCACATGGGCTTGACCCTAGGATCATGACCTGAGCAAATTCCCAATGGATAGCTACCCTATTGCCCCTATATATTTTTTTCATGTATCTTTTGGAGACATATCTAAAAAATCAATGCTGACACCAGCGTCAAGGAGCTTCTTCCTTATATTTCTTTCAGGAGTTTTATTATTTCAGGTGTTATGTTTAGATCTTTAGTCAATTTTGAATTAATTTAATTTTTCTGTGTGTATTTATTCAGTTTTCCCATGACCATTTGTTGAAAAGACTAACCTTTCCCTACCAGATGTTCCTGGCTCCCTTATCAAATATTAGTTGACTGCATGTGTAGGGATTTAATTCTGGGTTCTCCTGTTCTATTGGTCCGTGTGTCTATTTTTGTATACTACACTGTCTTGACACTAGCTTTGTGATATAGTTTGAGATCAGGAAATGTGATGCCTCTGTCTTTTATCTGATTTCTTGTGATTGCTTTGGCTCTTTGGGGTCTTCTGTGGTACCATGCACATTCTGAGATGGTTTCTACTATTTCTGTGAAAAATGTCAATAGAGTTTTGATACAGATTGTGTTTAATCTGTAGTTTGCTTTGGGTAGCATGGACTATTTAATATTAAATTTTCATTTCATTTTATTAATGTATCATATTTGTTGATCTGTTTTTGTTGAGCCCTTTTTGCATCCCAGGGATAAATCCCACTTATCATGGTATGTGATCCTTATAATGAAATCTTGAATTCAGTTTTCTAATATTTTGTTGAGCATTTTTGCATCTATGTTCATATTGGTCTGTAGTTTTTTTTCTTTGGGGGTGGTTTTGATATCAGGGCAATACTGGCCTTACACAATGAGTTTGGAATGGTTTCTGCCTCTTGTAGTTTTGGAGCAGTATGAGCTGGATTGGTGTTAATTTTTCTTTAAATATTTGGTAAAATTGACCAGTGAAACCATCTGGTCATGGACTTATTTTGTTGGGAAGTTTCTAGTTACCAGTTTAATCTCCTTACTAGTAATTAGTCTGTTCAGATTTTCTATTCATGATTCAGTTTTGATAGTTTGTCTTCAGGAATTTATCCATTTCTTCTAGGTATTTTGACATATAATTGTTCATAGTAGTCTCCTGTGATCCTATATATTTCTGTGGTATTGACTGTAACTTCTTCACTTTCATTTCTGATTTCATTTGGGTCCTCTCTTTTTTTTTCTTGGTGAGTCTAACTAATTGCTTGTCACTTAAAAAATTTTTTTTTAAAAATAAAACCCAGCTCTTAGTGGCTCTCTTCCAAGATTTTTATGGTTTCCTGTCTCACATTTAGGTCCTTCAGCCATTTTGAGTTTATTTTTGTGTATCGTGTAAGAAAGTGGTCCAGTTTGCTCTATTTGTTTCTCAAATCTTTGTGATTGTTCCAACTATCTGATTTGTTCTTTCTTTTTTTAAAGTTTTTATTTTAATTTCAGTTAAACATTCAGTGTTATAATAGTTATTCTAGGTTATTTTTGGTGTAATTGTAAATGGGGTTGTTTTTTAAATTTCTCTTTATGCTGCTTCATTATTCGTGTGTAGAAGTGCAACAGATTTCTGTATACTGATTTTGTATCTTTCAACTTTACTGAATTTAATCAGTTCTAATTTTTTGGTGGAGTCTTTAGGGCTGGCTTGCTTGCTTGCTTTGTTTCTTTCTTTTAAAGATTCTATTTATTTGGGTTAGAGAGCAAGTGAGCATGAGTGGGGAGGGGGCAGAGGCACAGGGAGAAGTGGGCTCCCCAGGAGCAGGGACCCCAATTCAGGGCTCAATCCCAGGGTCCTGAGATCATGACCTGAGCCAAAGGCATACACGTAACCGTTTGAGCCACCCAGGCACCCCTTTAGGATTTTCTATATAGCCTCATATCATCTGTAGAAGTGAAAATTTTACTTCTTCCTTACTGATTTGGATGCCTTTTATTTCTTTATGTTGTCTAATTGCTGTGTGTAAGACTTTCAGTACTCTGTTGAATAAAAGTGGTGAAAGTGGCCATCGTCTTATTTCTGGCCTTAGGGTGAAAGCTCTCAGTTTTTCTCTATTAAGTATAATGTAAGCTCTTCATATTTATGGGCTTTATTATGTTATGTTACCTCTAAACCTACTTTGTTAAGGACTTTTATGAATGGGTTTTGTACTTTGTCAGCTGCTTTTTCTGCATCTATTGAGATCATCATATGGTTTTTATCCTTTTTCTTATTGATGTGATGTAACACATCAATTGATTTGTGAATATTGAACCATGCTTGCATCACAGTAATAAATCCCACTTGATCATGTTGAATGACTTTTTTTTTTTTTTTACTGTATTGTTGGATTCTGTTTGCTAGTATTTTGTTGAGGATTTTTCCATGTCTGTTCCACAGAGATTGGCCTGTAATTCTTTTTTGTGGTGTCTTTATCTGGTTCTGGTATAGGGATGATACTGGCCTTATAGAATGTATTTGGAAGTTTTCCTTCTAGTTTTTGGAACAGTTTGGGTAGAATAGGTATAAATTCATCTTTAAATGCTTGATCCAATTTTCCTGCGAAGCCATCTGGTCCTGGGCTTTTGTTGGGAGTTTTTTTTTATTACTGATTCAATCTCCTTGCTGGTAATTGGTCTGTTCAAAA
This sequence comes from Canis lupus familiaris, assembly GCF_011100685.1. NCBI lineage: Eukaryota > Metazoa > Chordata > Mammalia > Carnivora > Canidae > Canis > Canis lupus. The sequence goes on along the minus strand of NC_049223.1, from coordinate 19,982,463 downwards.
TTTCTATTTCTTCCTGCTTTAGTTTTGGTAGGTTATATGTTTATAAGAATTTATTTCTTCTAGATTTTCTAATGGTTGGCATGTAGTTTTTCATAATATTGTCTTACAATTATTTGTATTCCTGTGGTATAGTTATTTTTCCTCTTTAACTTGTGATTTTGTTTATTTGGGTCCTTTCTCTCCCTGTCACTCTCTCTCTCTTTTATGAGTCTGGCTAGAAGTTTATCAATTTTTGTTAGTCTTCTCAAAGAACCAGCTCCTGGTTTCATCGACCTGTTCTATTATTTTTTTAGTTTCTATATAATTTATTTCTGACCTAATCTTTATTATTTCCTTCCTTCTGCTGGTTTGGGGTTTTGTTTGTTGTTCTTTTTAGCTCCTTTAGTTTTAAGAGCTAGGTTGTTGCAGATTTTTTTCTTGCTTCTTAAGGTAGGCTCGTATTGCTATGAACTTTCCTCTTCAAACTGCTTTTGCTGCATCCCCAAGATTTTAGATGATTGTGTTTTTATTTTCATTTGTTTCCATGTAAGTTTTGGTTTGGAGGCTGGGGTTTTAAAAGTCAGCTGCCTCAGTACTGGGTGAGCCTGGAAGGTGACTGATAGCCTGGTCCCTGCCCTTAAAGAGACAACAGCCTGAGGAGAGGCAACATAGGAGCACAGTTTCCACAGTGGGAGGGAGGGAGATCTGTTTATACTGATTTCAGAGCATGTTGGGGATACTTCTCTTGGATCAAAGGAACTGGCAGGTGTCCTTTTGCTTCCCCAACCCAGCATAAAAACAGAGCCACCTGTGGGAGTTGGTACTACAAAGACATTTGTTACATAACTTGCTAGCAGTGTGCCTCACCCATAAATTTTCCTGAGGACTCACCCAGTCCAAGCCTGCTGGCCTGAGACCTGGGCTCAGCGCCAGTTTTGCTACACTCTGTGCACCCCACCCAGCTGCCATGTGTGCAGATACCATGTGCTCTAGCCACTATGCTCCATGCCCCACCACTATGCACAGAGAATATGTGCTACACCCAGGCCTGGATGCACAGATGTCACTCACCCCTGGCTACTACCACTACCACACTCCACAACTCCGGCTACTGCAGCACTGGGTATCTGGCCTGGGACTAGTGGCTCAGGGCCAATTTTGCTAACACCCTCCCTTGACACCCTTCTGCAGTCACACTCCCCCTCAGAGGTGGTCAGCATGTGTCTCACTAACATCACAGAGAGCAAGCACAGCCCACAACAGGTAGAGGTCAATGCAGACATCAGGACTGAAAGGAAAATTGACTTAATGCAATTGAAGAATGCAATCAAAACACATGGGAGATTCTTCTGAAGCAAGATCCCATTGAAGGGAGTCACCTTTTTAAACCAAGTGGCTTGCTCAGTGATCTTCTGTAATTGAGTTTCACTTCCCAAGAAGTGTTAATCCAGATATAGCAAGTGATGTTAGCCACAGCACAGACTCCTCCTTGCTTAGCTAAAAGATAATCAAGAGCTATCCTGTTACCAACTACAACGTTTGGCCAAGTCTAAGGAGCTTTATTGGACAGCTAATGCTTTAGCAGATTTTTCAGTAACTTCAAGAATTATGAAGTTCCTGATTATAGTCTCATGTACATTTATCTTTAAACACGGAAGTAGGGACAAGCCAGGAGTGCATCCTGAATCATGAAAACCTGTTAGCAGGTCTTTTCTAACATGATTATGTAGCATCAGGGCAGTTGATCAATGGGATATCTTACTTTGCTTGTGGAAAGTTAGGGGTAGATTTTCTCAGTGGTTCAAATATTGTTCTCTGTGTTGTTCCAATGGCCTGGGAGGTAGAGAGGAAGGCATTATCTTTCCAGGGCAATGCCAAAGTAACGGGAAAGAACAAATATTTTAATATTCAGTTATCTGTCATCTTGGGTAGAAGCAGTCTACCCCAATGTCAGCTGCTTCTCTTCCTCATCTACTTGATGTGGAGGTCTTCAGTATCTATTCAGGACCTGATGCCCGGTGAAGACTTGTTCAACTATGAGATCTTTATCCAAGGCTCAGTGCTTTCTAATATTGCAGCCTTGTCAGTGGTCAGGATCACTTGGTAACGTACTTTCCAATGAGGTTTGAGGGCTGTTTTTCTCTGATGACATTTCCAGAATATCCGATCACCAGGCTTCACACTATTGACCAACAGGATCCTTTAAACTGGAACCCAAGAAGTTGTCTTTAATCTGTTGATGACCTGCTTTGATATAAGACGTTAAAGATTTATCACAGCTGGTCATGTTAGCATGAGATAGTAAGAGATCAGCAGAAAGTTATATAGCAATAGACATTGGTCTGTCAGTGGCTGTCCTGCGTGGAAAGAGTTTGTTTCCCAAAGGGGATACTGATTATTAGCCAGCAAGACTAAAAACAATAGCTTAGGCCAGGGAAGTCTGGTAGCTTCGGCAAGTTTACTACTTTTAAGTCTGAGGATCCCATCAGTTCTCTTGACTTTGCCTGAAGATTGAGAATGAGAGGGACAGTGGTTTTTCCAAGAAGGTTGCTAGGTCTTTGTTAAGGCTCATAGAATAGGCTCTGTGAACTGGGCGCCTCGATCACTGTAGTTTGAGGAAGGTATGCCAAGTGGGAAACATTCTCTTAACAGTTTCTTTGCCACCGTGAGGACAGCAGCCTTGCATCAGACAAAGCTTCAAACCATCCAGGATTGTTATGTACAGTAACAAGAACATATGGCTAACTCATACTAAGTGGCAGTTGAATGAAGTATAAGTACAGGTGTTCAGGGGGTCCAGAAGGAGGCCTGAAGCCTCTGGGAACAAAACCAGTTTTTCTAGGATTATGGATCTAACAGGTCAGACATTGTTGGTAGAGCACTCAGAAAATTTTATAGGATTCTCTCTGTCAATGTCTATTCATAACTGGAGTCCGTTTAAGTGCACGATGGTGGGCGAAGGAATGCAAAAACTGAAAAACGGGGTTTGTCATGGTGCCAGGGAGAGCTAAGTGGTTATCTTGGGTTTCCCAAAGCCCTGACTGCTAGAGCCATCATTCACTCATCTTATTTTCTGACTCAGGAGCACACCATTGCCACACTAAAAGGACATCAGAATGGCAAAAGTCTGGCAATGAGGGGCTATTTCTTACAGAAGGAGAATGGACTTCACGCTACAATCTTAGAAGTTCTATATAAATACTATATAAAGGAGGCTTAGAATTACTTATTGACAATGTTTTCCATATAATGTACAGATCAAATAAACCTAATTACCCCATATAATTTACATATCAAATAAACCAAGTTACTTTAACAAAACCGACTGGAATATTCCAGGTCAAAAAGATTTCTCTTAGAGTTTGATTTTGCAAAGTTTGGGGAAAAAATGTCAAAAGTTCTAAAAATGTTTGCCTAAATTGGATCACAGATTATCACAGAACTTAATAATTTAAAGATAAACCTTCACAATCTGTTACCAAAAGCAGACCAGAAGTCCAAGAATACTGTCTTTTTAACAGAAAGAAAATCAAGTTCTAAATTTACACCAGCTTACTTCTGATATTAGAATTCATTTTATTTTTTTATTTTTTATTATTTTTTTTAGAATTCATTTTAAAATAATTTTAATCTTAGCCAGATTGACCACACATTAAAGATTCCTTTTCCACATACTTGCTCAACTTTCTTTTTTACATTCTGATTTTGTCCTGTTTTCCCTCTCTAAATAATCACATTCACTTTATGACAAAATTGCTTTCTTTTCCCTCAACAACAAAAAAGTGTATTTCCATTTCTCATACCTTCTCTTACTGAAAACAAATCCTACTTTCCTGGCATACAAAGATAATTTCCTTATTACTTTGAGTAGACTTAATTCGAATATTATTTTGAATTCTTAATCCAAAGAAACCCCAATGTCTACTGAAAATAAGAAGTAAATGACTGTAAACTGTTTTACTAGCATTCTTTAAATTTGCAAATTTATGAATATATTTCATAATTTTTGGAAACCTATGCCTGTTTCTATTTTCCAATATCTTTTCTCTGTATTAAGAAGCCAAAAGTAGATAAACTTATGTACAGTAATTGTTGCATTATTTTACTGGGAAATGGTCTAGATTTTTCAATGAATTTAACTTTTTTTTTAAACAAAATGCTACTTTTAAGTAATCTTTACACCCAATATGGGCTTGAACCTACAATCTTGAGGTCAAGAGTTGCATGTTCCACTGACTGAGCCAGGCCAGGTATCCCATAGATTTTCAATAAATTTAAATTAACTCATTTAGCAAAACTTCAATATTTCAAATATGTAAGATCCAGGAAACTATTTAAAAAGCTTACAGAAAAAAATTTTTATTCCATTTACTTGTTCTTAACATTTATGTCTAGGTTACCTATGAAAACGTACCAAATGCCTTTTCTCTATTGAGATAATGATATGGTTACAGATACTTAGCAAATAATGTTTTTTCACCTGTATCTGTTAAATCAGTTTTTTTTTAACATTAAATGATCTTAATGCTTCTGCAATTCTCACTAGTTATGTATTACATATAAGCACATTGTACACACACAGAGATTTATTCATGGGTTTCCTATTTTATAGGATTTTTGTGTCCGTGATCATAGGAAATATTTGGTTGTAATCTTTCTTGTAATGTCTTTGTCAGGTTGTGGCCTCCTCTCAGTGCATTTTGGGTTCACGAAATATTCTTTTGTTTATTTTCTGGGGTTACTTGTATTATTTATTTCTCAGTGTTTGGAAGTATTTGCTAGTGAAGTCCTGAAGAACTTTCTTTGAGGGAAGGCTTTAAAGTATTGATTAAACTTTTTAAATGGATTTAAGATTTTCTTGTATCAGTTCTGCTTTATTTTTCAAATAATTAGTCATTTCATCTAATTTTTAAAATTTATTGCCATAATAGTAATATCCTCATTTCTTAAATACCTGGAGAATTTATCGTTTGTCTTTTCCTAATTTTTTCAGATTTTAGATTTTATTTATATTGAAGTTACTTAACAGAACATGTATTATTAGTTTTAGAGGTAAAACTTAGTGATTTATCCATTGCATATAACATCCAGCAGTCAGTATATCAAGTACCCGCCTTAATGTCCGTCACTCAATTAATTGCCTCATGCTCCCAACTCACCTCCCCTCTAGCAACTGTTTGTTTCCTATAGTTAAGAGTCTCTTATGGTTTGCCTCCCTCTGTTACCTTATTTTTTCCTTCCCTTCCCCTACGTTCATCAGTTGTTTCTTGAAATTTGACAAGTGAGATCATATGGTACTTGTCTTTCTCTGACTTATTTCGCTTAGCATAATGCCCTCTAATTCCCTCCACATCATTGCAAATGGCAAGATTTCAATCTTTTTGATGGCTGAGTAATATGCCATTGTGTATAAATACATCTTTTTTTTTAAAATACATCTTTATTCTTATTTTTTTCTTAGTCTTATTAGAAGGTTTATCAATTTTATTAGTTTCTGTCAATGAATAAACTTCTGGATTTGCTTTTTTCCTATTATATATCTATTTCCTTTTTCTTAAATTCTTAACAGTTCACAGTGTTTTTTAGTATATTCAGAATTATGTATCAGTTATTCTCTGGTTATGTTCCTCTACTCCATTTATCCTCAACCCCTGGGGGCTGCTAATCCCATTGCTGTCTCTATGGCTTGCTCATTCTGGACATTTCACATAAATTGAATCGTATAATAAATGTTTTTTTTTTGTGATAGGGTTCTTTATCCTATTTTAAAGTTTTCAGTTTCACCTATGTTGTAGCATATGTCAGTAATTAGTATTTTTTTTTTGTCAAATATACTCAGTTGTATGTATATACTACATTTACCCATCATTTGATGGACATTTATGGTTGTTGCCATTTTTGGGTATGAATAACTCACTATGAATGCCCACAAAAAAGCTGTTGTGTAAATATGTTTTGTGTAAATGTAGCTAGGATTGAATTGCTGGATGATATGCTAATTCTGTATTTAACTTTTTGAGAAACTGTACCAACTATTTTTCTAAAGTGACTTTACCATTTCACATCGCCACCAATGTGAGGGTCCCAATTTCTCTACCTCTTTGCCAACAATAGTTCCCATTTTGATTTTAGATATCCTAGTAGGTGTGAAATGGTATTTTGTGGTTTTGATTTGATTTTCCTTAAGGATAAATTATGTTGAGCATCTTTTCATGTTTACTAGATGGATAGCTGTATTTCACCTTTGGAGATACAGGTCTTCAAATCATTTGCACAATGAAAAATACTTATTTTTATTATGAATTCTTTACACATTCTAGACACAAATTCCCTATGATACATAGGATTTTGGAATATTTTTCTCCCATTCTATGGGAGAATTTCTGAATGAGGTCCATTCACACACAACGGTTTTAATTTTGGTGAAGTCCAGACAATCCTTTTGTATTTGGTATTTTGAGAAAACCATTGCTACGGGCTCAAGGTCATGAAGGCTTCTGTTTCTTCTGGGAATTTTATGGTTTTAGCTTCTACAATTAAGACCTCCGATCATTTTATTTTTTGTATATGGTGTGAAGAAGGACTACAAAATCTTTCTTTTGTATGTAACTCCTTTTCTCTTATTTTCTTTGATTTACTTTGAGACGAAATCCTAGCTTTCCAATTTCCAAACCTTTAATAATATATTTAAAGCCATTCATTTCCCTCTAAGCATTGCTAGTTACATCTGTAACTTTTGCTGTTTCATTTTCATCATGATTCAGTAAAACATGTTCTAACTTCCACTTTCTCTTAAACCACTGGGTTATTTAGGAGTGTGCTGCTTAATTTCCAAACTTTTGGGGGTTTTTCTAGACTGCTTTATGGCCCAGCATATAGTAGCATATAGTCATCCACTCTTGTATGTGTAAAGAAAACATATCTAGAGTTTTATGTATAGTGTCCTCTATCTGTTGCTTAGACAGAGCCAAGGTCCAGTCCTGTGAGTAAAGATTCCTCCAGTCTCCCAGCTGAGTATCCAGATTGAGAAGGAGACCAGCACTCCCCACTGTGCTCTGTTTATACTCCTCGGCCACAGAGGAATAAAATAACCATTTGTAAAACAATTGTTTTATGCCATGAAGTTTTTGGGATGGTTTGTTATATAACAATCGTAAAAAGTATATGCTGTTTTGTAGGCTCAATGTTTATGAGAAAATCTATGCTTTTTCATAATCCTATGGAATTTGGGACCAGAGTTAGCACAATGTGTTTTATGTACATTTGGAAGTAGCTAAGATTAACAACAAAAAGACATCGCACAGCTGTAATTCTAGTAGCTAGTATCATGTGCCTGAACATAATGTCACCAAAAAGCATACATAAAGTCTTGTGTCACTTTTTTCTTATGCTAAAGCCTACTTATATTAGCGTTAACATCTATAAAAATAAAATTTAAAGAAAACCCCAAATGAATTCAGAGCAAATACATATTTAGCTAATTTTACCTGAAGGTAAAATTCTTTTTTTAAAGATTTTGTTTACTTATTTGAGAGAGACAGAGAGCTGGAGCAGAGAGAGAGAAAAGCAGACACCCCACTGAGCAGGGAGCCCAATGCAGAGCACAATCCCAGGACCCTGAGATCATGACCTTACCTGAAGACTCACGCTTAACCACCTGAGCCACCTAGACACCCTAAAATTCAGTTCTTAAATTCCTAAGAGGACACTTAACACTTATTGGGATGCCTGGGTGGCTCAGTGGTTGAGCATCTGGGGAGCCTGCTTCTCCTTGTGCCTCTGCCTCTGTGTGTCTCTCATGAATAAATAAAATCATTAAAACAAAAACAAAAACAAACCCAAAAACCAAATACTCCTCAAGTGAAGGAAAGAAAGTATTTCTGGCTATTCACACTTCAAAATTGCTGGGCAACAAACTTAGTGAAATACAGTAATCTCTCCCTAAAATACACAGGATGGGGCTTCTGTCACTGTCTGCTCAGGGTCTAGTGTTCCTGGCTATTTAGAACTCTCAAGTCAGTATATGGTTTGGTCTCCTTTCCAGGGTGTTACTGTTCTCAGGATTGCTGGGCAGAAACACTGTAAAGTATTTGTTTCCTTTGAGTCACTAATATAAAAAATGCAAAGCTACAGTTAAAGAAAAAAAGTGTTTATTTAGACCATCCACCAGGATCATAATAAATAATGCAATATACTAATGTAATAACAGATGTTCTCATGCACTTATCACATAAATATACAAGAAAGCTGGCTTACAGGGCTGCTGGGATAAATTTGGAAAAGTGTATTTGGCAATACAGTAAAAGTTAACAGTGTTAAGACTATCAAATAGATTCTCTTACCTATCATTTTTTGAAATACATCCTCTATATCAGTGAATAAATGGTAATGTTCCCTTATAGTTTCTACTTTTTATAAACATGCCAGAGCTAAGCCAATTGGCAAAGAATCCAGGTTGATAATTTATCAGTATTCCTAATGGAAACCAGATTTTAGAGAAGAAATAACAAAGATTTAACTTTTGTACATTTCAGCGTGGAAGCTGATAGACTGCAAGCCAGAATCACTGAAACCATAAAATGTCTGATTGAAATAAAAACCCAATGTATAAGTTTATAAATAGTAACTTTGATACTCAGTATACAAATGCTGTAGAGTATTAGGATGTTTATAATTTGATAAATGACCAATTATCTGTAAAAGTGATGAAGTCGGATTAAAGCTTAATTTTGCTAGTAAATTTCACATAGAGTTAAAATAGGGTAACCTTTAACATAAAGCTTTAAAACAAATAATTTAAACATATCTTAAACACTGAAAAAGTTTTGTTATTTACAATTAGTGATACCAGTGTATAGCTTAATGTAGCCAACTGCCAGTCTTGCATCCCTCTTTCAACATCTGCTATTACAATCTTCCTTATAAATACTTAGGCAAATTAGTTTAGTGAAGGAGAGCGATCTGTGGTCCACAGTAATTCAATGTATGGCCATTTGGTTTGGAGACAACGTTTAATAGGAGTGTCATCTGTTTGTAGCATGGGATCTTCAAAACCCATAACAACGGCTGTCCCTTCAACATACATTACCTGTTGAACAAAGAAAGCCACAAAAATCAACCGATATTCTTAGCAAATTGAAGGATATAAAATTTCTCATGGGCTAGCAAATACCACACTGCATATTGTTTCATATGGAACCTTAATTTTATTTCAATAGAAATTTTGTAAACAAGACGGTGATATACATTTTAACTGAGAGTATATTAGCAGTTGACTTTTAAATTTAAGATCATAAAAAAAAAAAGAGCATATTTGAGCCCTAAAATACATGCAGGTTGTTTCTTATAAAGGAAAAATCATCCTTTAATTAATATATTCCAGTTGGAAAAAATATTTATATAACATTTAGTTCTCACTGCTTTAATATGGAGGCCCTTGGAATGGTCATGCTGCTGCATGAGAGGAGAGAGTCCTCCTTTAGGGGAGGACTTCATTTTCTTTCCATTTAAAAGTGTAACTTTCCGGAGCTGGAAGCAAACTGAATGTTTGTCATAAATTTACTATTATAACTGTGAAATGCTATTCATGTGTACTCAGTCAGTACTCATGAGAAATCATGGAGAAAAAATTAAGGGTATCAGGACATAAACAGATAAGTAGAAGAAGCCTGGCAGATAAAACTAGCCCAGGTGTTTATGTACAGTGGTGATGATCATACAAAACGTACATGGGCAGGTGGATATTGGAAACCAGTTTTATTCTGATTTAATTTGCAATAATAAACTTTCAGAACTCTCTATGAAATAAAATATACTAATTCCCTAACTCATTGTAAGGGCTCACTGTGTACATTACGTAAGTCAGTCATTAATTTCTCTTTGTAGGGATATGTTAAATACAGACTGCTTTCCTCTAAAGTATCTATATTTTTATATATTCAGTGTTTGGTACACGATTATAGTTATGTTCTTCCAATATAAAAGCTAAGCTATTTGACTAATAGCCCAAAGAAACAACTTTACTGGCTTTAACTGGGGGTTTCCATAAAAACACATTTGCATCTTTATTTTCATTAAGAGTACTTTCTAGTTGTGATGCAATAAATTTGGTATAATAAAACTACAACTCACGTTATCAACTCCCCACAGCACAATTTCCTTTTCTGAAAAATCGCCCATAAAGAATTTAATTCCAGTTATTACAATTATCAGATAAAACAGGACCTATATGATAGGCAAAACCTGATTTAAAATATCTGTACAGGGATCCCTGGGTGGCGCAGCGGTTTGGCGCCTGCCTTTGGCCCAGGGCACGATCCTGGAGACCCGGGATCAAATCCCACTTCGGGCTCCTGGTGCATGGAGCCTGCTTCTCCTTCTGCCTATGTCTTTGCCTCTCTCTCTGTGACTATCATAAATAAATAAAAAAAAAAAATTAAAAAAAAAATTAAAAAAAAATCTGTACAGCCAAGATGTATGTACAACAAAATGCATGGACATGTAATTATTTTGTCCTGGTGAAATTATTGTCCCAAAACTCCAATGCAGCTCTCAATGACTAACATATACTGATCAAATCAAAACATAACCTGTTCTAAAATATATTGTAATTATAAATAGAATAGAGACTCTTGGAATATTTTAAGGGAATCAAACCTTGTTATATACTCATATTTACCAATTAAGATAAAGACAAATTACTCTGAAAGACCATACCTTCTCATTATAATTTGACTGCTTCAATCCATTGTAGTGATAGACAGTAAATGACTCTGGACCACTGGAGCCCTATTATAAATAAAATATTAGAATTTTAAATTATATTTTTATGATAGGCAATTTATAATTAGCAGTTGAAAGGAAAATGCAGATTTCTTAAATCCTTACCCTTTGGTTGGGCAATCTTTTGATAAAGCAAGAAGCCTTAAGACTTTATCTACTAGAAAACCTAAAACTAAAAGAGTTGCTTCTGGGGAAAAGAAGAAAGTGGAGAAGTATTTTTTTAAAGGACAGGGTTCAAAAACACAAAAATATTTCCTAAAATCTTACCTCTTTTTTATTCCTGGTTGTAAATAATTTGTTCCTTTCAGTAAATACATAAGAGCAGTAATGTCACTTTTCGTCAGCCTGCAAACAACATCTAGGTACCAGTATTTTCCATTTGGCTCACAATATCGGTTTAGGGGTTTCCACCCTTCTCCCCCATCTAAATATTGTCAGTTTTTAGGTAGTGATAAGAGCCTTATGGGAATGAAAATGCAAAATTATAGTGCTTGGAATCTTTATTGGATATTATTAAATTACTATTTTATTAAATTTGTTATTCCTACTGCCTTAACCTTTGTTCCCAGTTAGCTAAAGATCAAGTTCAATTCTCTTAACTTGGCTTTAAGGTCATTCATGGTCTGGCCCCACCAAAAAGGCACCAGGCTCCAGTGATTTCTCTTTGATTAATACGAGGATGCATGTGGGACAAAAGCTGGTCCTGCTCCTCCTCAGAATTTGTTCCATTTTTTTGGAACTAAGAGAAGAGAGCTGTTGGCAAGGGTGGCTCCATCTTTGTAGGAGGCTTGCTGCTTCAGTTCTTGAACGCCTGTAAGCTATTCCTTGCAGTTCTTTCCTTGCCCTCCCACTTCAGTCATTTCAGGCTGTCATCTGCAACCAAGAATCCTAAAATACAGAACCTAATCTACCTTTACTACTCAATTGTCTGAATTTTCTGTTTTAGGCAAACCTATTAGTCATTTTCCCATGAAAAGACTTTTTGTTGTTGGCTCTTTGCATATTCATTTTTTTTAAAACCCCTTGAAAATTGAGAAAAGAGATCTAAGCTTTTGCTTTCTTGTTATCTATCAAAATGCTTTATAAAACAGAAAAATCAGTAACTTGGTCATTTTCTTAATTGTATACATGAGTTGATGGAATTAGTTTCTTGGATAATGAGCTATTATCAGAGTTAATATACTTTATTTTACTGGAATGGATACACAACTTATATTCTTTAGTTCCAGTTTTTAACAGTTGGCACAAAATGCTAAAATATCAACAGAAGGTGGTTGTAACACACTGGCGAACTACCGACCCTGGACTCCTTAGCCACTGTCTGGCTGTCTGACCTCAAGCGGTTTTCTGAAATGCTCTAAAGCCTCAATTTCCTCATTGCCAAAATGGGGGGGTGGGGGGCAGCGGCAGAGAATAGTACCTAATTTATAAGGCACACAGTAGCCAATGCATAGTTATGGGCTTAAAAGATGGCAGTTGCTCTGCGATTCTTATAAACAAATTGCCTTGAAATGCTTCTCTGTATTTCTCTCCTTGAGGCCAAGAAATGCTCTTCCCTAGCACCTACTTTAAGCATTTGTAGAGATTACAGAAGTTAGATATATATTCTCCTGGCTGTCCTTCTGACCCAGTTTTGCAACTTTACTGAGTTTCACTAAATTGGTCTGTTGGTACAAAGCGTTATACAGAGGACCTCAGTGGTGTGGGGTATGATCAAAGAGGTGTGACAGAAAGTTGAGCATGTGAGTAGGCGGGAATGTGAGGTCTTCCTCTGAAGGGTGTTTGATTGGGAAGGGAACTGAAGACTTGCATTTCTAACCAGCTTTTGCAGATTACACTTGGAAAGACCAGGGGACTAAAATTCTCTTCAGTTAGCTCAAGGAATACAACATAAAAAACTGTTTCTTGAACTAGTAAGTTCTTAGGATAATTACAAGTACTATCTTGTGATGAATTACATCTAACATGCAGATTTCCAAAAGAGGTGGTAACTATCCCACTTTTATATTTCCCAAGCACTTTTCAAAATCTGCCCCTAAAATCAGTGCTGTAATTTTTAATTTAATGCTATAAATTTACTCAACACTTATAAGATATGTAAAACACATTGTTATATTCCAAAAAAGAACTCTGAAAACACCCTAGTAGTTGGGAGTGTGAACAGGACATCACAATCCAGTAATTTTATTTTTTTCATGAAGCATTTACTAAAATTTAAAGAAGTCTAGCTATCTTGTGATATACTTTTTGAATTTACCTCACTTTCTTTACTCAACACCAACCATAACAGATCCAGATTTAGAAAATATGGGCTCTCTTTTAATTACCAAGATTAAGTGTAACATTGTCTATTCTGTTAAAGATAATAATTTGGTATTTCAGGTTTCAATTAAGATATATCCTGACATTTTCCCTCTGTCACTTTGCTGCTTGGCCTCTCTATAAGAGAGGCAATACAGAAATTGGCATTTCTATTAAAACAATGATCTTTAACTTAAACCATGATGGTATCTGAGGAAATGATCCCAATATGCCTGGCCTAAAGCATCTGGTTTAGCAGTAAAGTCCTTCACTGAGCTAGGAAACATGAAGAAAATAATTGGCTTTGTCAATGATGTAGATGTAACTCAGGAGATTGAGACTAGCTCCTATCAAAGCCCAGTTAGAAGACATGTCCTAATATGAAATAGCATAGCTCCACTCAGAGGTTCTCCTTTTACTCTAAAATTCTCCTGGAACTTTGTCATCTCCACTACTTACGGACTCCTTTACTTTCTCTATTTATTTAAATATATTCAAAGCTCCAAAAAAGATACATACCATCTATGATAACAGTGACCCGAGAAAAGGAAAATAGGGTTCAGGTGGATAAAGAGGATCTTTCTCTTTTTATTACACATATTTCTGAATATTATCCTTCCTTTAGAGAAACAGTACCATAGTGTGTGTATACTGGTGTATGTACACTCTTCCACCACCTCCTCCTCAGATATTTTGCATTATTGTATTATAGCACGCATACCCTTCTATCCTCTCTGTATGGGAAAATATTTACATCATAACAGTGCTTTCTTCGTCTTCTATGTGCATGTTAGAACATCTTACATGAGTAGGAAAGAAGTGCTGAAATAATCACAAAAAGCTCATCCCAATAGAACAAAACATTAAGTAGATTTATTTCTTCAACTATGTTACCTGATCGGGAAAAAATTCTTGAAGGAATGGACCCAATAATATGATTCCTAATCCTTCTGGATCTAATTTATTCTTCATGAGATTTATACTATGGGAGGAAAAAAAAAAAAAAAGAAAAACAGTGGATACCAAAGGAGAAAAAGCTTATTTTCCTTCTTTCATAAAGATTAAATTACTAGTACTATAACACATCTGCCTGCCAAAAATCTTAAGAGCTGTTCTTTTTAGACCCTTAATGACAAATACACAGGAATGACATCTAATTTGCCAAAACTTGGGTATTTTTAAACCAGAGTACTCTGTTACTATTTAGAATTTAAATTATGATGATGACTTTGGAACATTGTCCCTTATTAGGTAAAGTAATTTTAAAAAGCTTGGCTTGTAAACGCAGGCTTATAACCTCCCAAAGGCCATTCTTCTTGTTAAATTCAGGCATACACCTATGAAGCAAATGAGGCATTTAACTTAAACCTTGGTTTTTAAGCTCAAAGAGGAAAAAAAGACAGTGTCAAAAGGCAGTGGTCTGTCAGGTAATCAAAAACATCTCCCAAAAGGCTACTTTCAGAAACCAAATGTGAAGGTAGCTTAAAATTCTTAGATAATGTAACCTGAAGAGTGAAGAGGAAAGACTATTGTTGGAGAGCTGAGGCCTAGTGAAAGCAATGAGTGGCACATACTATGTTATTCTGGGAGCAGCCTATGGTGAACAGTGCTTTGCTTAGCCTTGCCATTTAGGTGGAGCCAAGGCTGGTGAAAGGGGTTATGTGTGACTAGAAAGTAGGCAAGAGTTGTAAAAATGAAAACGGCCTTTGCAGAAAATTTTCATTTTCCATGTTCTCTCCCAAATTGTACATGCCAGGTTAACTATTCCTTGTTATGCAACATGCAAAGGATATGACAGTTGAGCGGGTCTGAGTATGGGCTGCGGGTTAGGATATGAAGGCAAGGTCATATTTAATGCATTTAATTCATTAATCCTAATGTGGCCCTGCTAGTTTATAGGCCATCACATAGCATAAATGTGACTAGGCCAAAACACAGAATGAAGAACTCAGTCCAATTTGTCAGCTACTTCTAAAAAAACAATCTAACTCAACTGGACTAACTTTATAATTATTCTGATTAAAAAAATGAAAAGTAGGTGATATATAGCCATATATGTAAGAATTTGAGAAAAAAACTTTTCTTCCTTTTTCTCTTAAGAATTGTGAATAACCAGGGATCCCTGGGTGGCGCAGCGGTTTAGCGCCTGCTTTTGGCCCAGGGCGTGATCCTGGAGATGCGGGATCGAATCCCACGTCCGGCTCCCGGTGCATGGAGCCTCCTTCTCCCTCTGCCTGTGTCTCTGCCTCTCTCTCTCTCTCACTCTGTGCCTATCATAAATAAATAAAAATTAAAAAAAAAAAAAGAATTGTGAATAACCAGAATTACTGGAGTTTAATTCTCTTTTGCATATTACAGTGATATAAACAAGATGGTCTTTACTTGGAAAACTGTTAAAAAAATTTTACAAAAACCGTAATTCCAAAATATATAATTATGACAAGTTCAACTCTCTGAATTGACTTCCTCCTCTTTAAGTTGGAAACAACTGTCTATTAATAATGCATAATATCAGAGCTCTAGGTAGTAAGAGTTGGACAAACTAATTCAAATGTGAGCAATTTGAAAATGTTTGGTGTATTTTCTTTGAAAGTATGAAACAAACTATTTAAAAACAGAATAGGATCAAGTTCTAAGGACTATATTATGTTTGATGATGCTTTTGTGAATCCTTTCCTTCAGTGTTTTGTAAGCTCAAATCTGTTCATCACATAACTTTTCAGACTAAAAAAACAGGGCAGAAAAAGGAAAAGTTAGCATAGATCATAGGTGATCTTTATATCGATTGCTCAAATACAAAAATATATCCTCTTAATGAGAAAGATTTTGTCATGGATAACAAAAAGCACAAATTTATGAAAGAAGTTATAGATGTATCAATGTACAAAATATAAAAGAATGAAGAAGACATGATATTAACATCTGACAGTACTGAAAACTAAATTCTCTAACATACTGGGGCTGCTCACAAAGGTTTTAGCCAATTTAATGATACAGAATGTCCAGTGTCTCTGATCAATGTCTTCATCTTTAACATGAAGTCAGAAACTTGCTGGCTTTCTAAGACGGGCAACTAGCAATACAGACATTACAGATAACTGTCATTACTTTCACCTATGCACAAAATTTTAAAAAATGGAAAAGATTTTGTAGCAAGAAAAATAGTGGGGAAAGGAGCATTTTCAGTATGCTGAGTCTTTGCTATACTCATCAGTTTGATTTCTTCCTAAATCTTTCTTTATATAAAGGACTAAGCTTCCTCTATGCAGGTTTAGACTTTTTTAAAAAGGCAAAAATGTAATGTTTTAAATTTAATGGAAATCTTTTTGAATCAGTTAAATAATACTTCCTACTGCTTACTATTCAGGATCTGAAACAAGGTCCAATGCTTTCATCACATCTTCTAGAAGTGAATCAGGTATGAATCCATTATCTGGGTGGGAAAAAAAAAGCATTAGCATCTTAGAATAAGAGTTTGCTTCAAGAAATGCTATGAAAAAAATCACCTAAGAGGCAACTGTGCCTATTATTAGATGCTCTCTTCTTTTAGTTTTCTTGGGAACAGAGGCACAGATTTAAAGTCAAATTACTCCTTAAACAGGCTTATATATTTCAATGATAAAAGTGTTTTTCTATTTAAAGTGATAATTATTTAGCAAGTTAGGTATATCTTTGATTAAAAATGTGAACCTTTAGATTCCCTTTAACAAATTGAATTAGAGTAAGTCTTTACCAACAAATTCCTTTAATTATAATGTCAATGATAATGTTCTTTTTGAGAGAATGTTTATTATGTGCTGTTATTATGTTATTATGCTATCTGATAGTATAAGACATGAGCTACCCCTATAAAGAACTTGATTTAAATAAAAGCCATGGATTTAATGGGAAAAATTCAAAAGTTGAAATTCAGAACAGAATCAAAGGGTTGATGAAGACTAGTTTATGGAAAATATTCCTTTTCTTGGGCTTGCTGAGGAAATAGCATTGGGAAAGGGCCCAAGCTTGGATGATGCAATAGCACTTGACACACAAAAAAAGGCGTGTAGGGCCATTGAAATCAGTTTTAACAAGCAAATTCATTCCCTTAAATGTGCAATGCCTGAGTTTCTTTACCCATTTACTCATTCCTGGAGACTGTTTCAGCTTTAAATCAACTTTGTAACAATATCCTTTTCAGGAATTAGATAATTTAAAAACAAAGTCTTGTCATGGAGAACAAGATGTACAAGCTTCTATAATCCAGAATAAAATGGAGTTGTTCTTTTGGGATGTAGCAAGTACTCTAGCAGAAAGGATATAAAGAAGTTAAGGTTTTAAAGTCTTAAACCTTGTAAGCAGATGCTTTCTCATTTGAAGAAAAACTGGACTTGACAAAAAGGCAAAGAATCATTGGAGATAATTAAAAATGTACAATTTTTAAAAGTGAAGGCTTAATACCAAATTTTCCAGTTACCAATACTTTGAGGCACAGAGAGTAAAGAACTTGTTTACAGGTACCTGTGAAAATATTCAAGCTTTGTAAGCCTAACTTTGATCAGTTTAGAAGGTAGAAAATTCATTTGTTTAGTTAAGTCACAGCTAAAACCTCAACACTCTTTGGCCACGAGATGACAGGCACAATTCTCTGCACTGGTTTTCTTGTTTTGGGGGTTATCATGTATATCCACCTGATAGAAACAGTCTGATCTCTTAACATAAGTAGAGACTCAGCTTCCACCCCCAGAAGAAGCTAACTGGCCATACAAAGTACGCAAACAGCAATGAGGAAAACAACCTTCTTCACTCAAACATGATTAACCTCAAGCATAAACATTCCAACATATTTTTAAGATACCTATGAGTATCTTAAGCACAGACATTCTGTAGAACGACAATAACTACCAACCCAGTGATTATGCACAAAATGTAGACAGTATTTTAAAATTAGACTGTAATGCAATGTTCATAATATACCAAAGACTTTTACTATACCCCTGATCAGAAGAGGCAATTTTGATGTTACTTTATTCTTGAATCATACCAAATAAAGTATCAGACAAATTCTTTAAAAAGTCTGAAAGTAGATGAAGCTTAGGATATCTAGTAGTTAAACAACGAATTCCTGAGAGACGATGGAAGTAGAGATACCATGATACCTTGGTACCAAGAGCAGAAGAAATACCAGTGAGGACCATTTGCTGACCAGTCATGCAGACCTAGGTAGTGCTCTAGAGCTTGGACACATTGATAACTTAACCAGATGAACATAAACAGATTTCCAGAGGCTTTAAAGCTCAGAATGGGGAATAGCGGGGGAGGGAGGGGGGGAAAGAGTACAAAAGGGGATGCCAGTTGTGATCTCAAGCAGTTACCATGTAAATATTCAAATGCAGTTACAATGTGTTTTAAAATGCTTGAAAGGGGGAAAAGCTGTGTTTTAAAAATAAGTTTTAAATCAACAGATTGTAAAAAGTGTCAAGTGGCAGAGAAGGAATAACTCAATGTAAAAAAGTGCTGATAAAGGAGAGCCAAAGTTACAGTAAAGTAATTTCCTGATAAGCTCACCATTGGCACCGAATTCATGGTTTCTGTTCTAAAAGACAAGGGAATAATAGGGAGAGCCCAGCAAGTCTTGTCACTAGTGAAACTGTGCTGCAGGAGGAAAGTAAATCCCAGGAATTTACAGAGGAGGCAGGAGACAACTTGTGAGGAGATGGGGGTACAGGTGGTGGTGGTGGGAGCATGGCAGCACTTAGAACTGTAGTAGGTATAAGAAAGTCAAGTTCCTTGGGAATAGAGAATAAAATTGAGATCTAGGTGATTTAATGTCATTTGTTTCAGTCAAATAATAAACTCCTTTTTACTAAATGTTGTATTATACTTTACCTAATCTTATTATTAAAAATTAATAATGTATGGCTGCAATTTAATATAACCCATAGAAAAAAGTATGCAACTTTTATCCTTCGACATTTCCATGTTTCAGCGTTCCTTGGCCTCTTTGCCTTAGTATATCATCTGATTCCCCAGTAGATGTGGGCTCCTGCATCTTAAGGATTCCATAGCCTCAGGCTAGCACCAGGCTTGACACAACTGGCTGCCCAAGGACCTATGTTACAGTTATGCCAGCTAGTCCTAACTTCACGTTCCAACAAGGTACTCCATTTCAGGCACCGTGGTTCAACCAAAAAAGCTTTGTAGGGATGCCTGGGTGGCTCAGTGGTTGAGCATCTGCTTTTGGCTCAGGACATCGTCCCAAGAGTCCCAGGATCGAGTGCTGCACTGGGCTTCCTGCATGGAGCCTGCTTCTCCCTCTGCCTATGTCTCTGCCTCTCTCTCTCTGTGTCTCTCATGAATAAATAAATATCTTAAAACCCCCCAAAACCCAAAAAGAACAAAAAAACAAAAAAGCTTTGTAAACAAAAGAGTAGTTAATTTATGCTTGTGCTGCAGAACCACTTGTATTACAGGATAGAAAAGCTACAAAACAGGGTGGCAGGACTCAGAGAAACTACGGCGGGGGTGGCCTACAAGAAACAGCGCTGACCATGGGACAGCAAGGGAAGAATGGCAGTGACCACAGGGCAAGAAGGGAAGCAGCAAGATGAAAATGTTACCATTTAAGGGAAAGAAAGAAAACTGAATTGAACAAAAGGCACTTTCGGATGACTGATGAATATTCTCAAAGGTTGCACAAATGCACATTATAATCAGGCAAAAGATGGCTGTCAATATATCTTATTGACTTAAAAGAAATAGCATTTAAAGTGCTCTTTTAAAAAAATATAAATGTATATCCTTTGCCCAAACCGGGTTGCTTGTAATTTTATCAGGGGAGGGGTGAGGGAGAAGAAAGAACAAGAGAAAAACAAAACAAATCCCATTGTGTGTAATACACAAATCTGTCTATCATTTCAACTACCATCTACGTAGAATTCAGCATCCTGAAGAAAATTGAATAAGCTCTGTGCCACCTTTTTCTAACAATGACGTGGTCAATTTATTCTTGAATAACCATGTAAAGTAGATAGTAAGTCCGTTTTAGGGAGGAGAAATCAGATTAGGAACTTGCCCAACGTCACACAACTGAGTAAATAAGAGGTGGGATTTGAATCTAGGCTGATACCAACATTACTATATTTAGCAGTTTAGGAAGACATCTGACTATAGTCTTTGTGTTTACTAATGAAACTTTTTCCTTTCCTAATTTTCTTCTAGTTGTGGCCTTTTTCCACTTAAAGGAGTCCCTTTAACATTTCTTGTAAGGCTGGTTAATGGTGAGGAATGACTTTAACTTTGGTTGGTGTGGGAAACTGTATCTTTTCTTTAATTCTTAATGATAGCCTTGCTGGGTTGAGTATTCTTGGGTCTAAGTTTTTTCCTTTCAGCTTGAATATATTAAGCCACTCCCTTCGGGCCTGCAAAGTTTGTGCTGAAAAAATGAGCTGATAGCCTTATAGGGTTCCCCTTGTATGCAACTGCTTCCATTTCCTCTTGCTTCTCAGATTCTCTATTACATTCTTGTTGTAGATCTCTGTGGGTTCATCTTGTTTGGGGATCGCTGTGCTTTCTGGACCTGGATGTGTGTTTCCCTCTCCATATTAGGTAGATTTTCAGCTGTTAATTCTTCAAGTAGGTTTTTCCTCCGTGTTTCTCTCCTTCTGGGGCCGCTACAATGAGATTACTACTATGGCTGATGATGGTCTCCTAACCCAGCCTCACTTTTTAATTTTTTTTGCTATTCAGCATTGTTGCTTTTTTATTACTGTCCTCCAGACTGCTGATCCGTTCTTACATTAATTCTCTCTGGTGTATTTTTCATTTTTTTCATTTTAGTTACTGCATCTCCTGTGGGTTTTTTTTTTTTTTTTTTTTAATAATTTCTATCTCTTTGATGAAGTTTCCACAAATTTCACCCACTCCTCTCTAAAGTTCCGTTAGTATCTTTATGAACATTGTTTTGAATTCTTTATCAGGTAGATTGCTTACCTCCATTCTGTTTAGCTCTTTTTCTGTAGTTTTATCTTGTTCTTTCATTTGGGAGATAGTCCTCTTTCCTCAATTGTTTCTATGCAGTTGGTAAGGTCATCTATACCTTCTGCTCTTGAAAGTAGTGGTGTTGTGGTCCAATTCCCTCCTGTTCAGCAGAACAAGGAGCTCCTGGGTGGCCCCTGGGTGGGTTACATATGCCCTGCTGCTGGGGCTAAGCAGCCCCCACTGTGGGCACTCCGATGTGCAGGTCCTGCTTCCTGGGCAGCCAGCTGAGTTTCTGATACCTCAAAATATTCTAATATTCTTTTGTTTCATATCTTTGGTCACATCAATCTACCTTATAACCTACTTCTAAAATTTTATTTTTAAAACTTGTAAAAAAAAAAAGTCCCTGAATATGACATACATATCCAAATACTTTCCCCCATAAAAGGGATACAAAAAAATAGAACTATGAATTTGCTCTAAAGCTCATGTGTAACGCTTTGTATATGTCAGCTATCTGATTCTTTTTAGGTTATGAGCACACATATTGGTGTTTATTTTCTTTTTTTTTTTTTTTTTGGTGTTTATTTTCATTTCTGAATTTGGGATTATTCATTAGCCTTACTTAGTTCAGTTTAATTTCATTCAATAGTGGGGGAAAGAGGTCATTCAGTTTTACTGCCCAACTAAAGATTTTTTTTTCCAACTAAAAGATTTAGAATGATACATTTTTGAAAACTGATGATGATTAAGTCCAAGAGAAAATAAACTAGTATATTTCTTAAGTTGTGGAAGAAGCTAACTCAAAGTCAAGTCACTGCAGTGACAAACCAGTTGAGGTATATAGAGAAAGGAACGCCCATTTATAAAGTAACTATGTTAAGCACTGGGCAAGGTTCTTTCCACATTATTAATCCTCATGATGCTTCTAAGAAATAGATAAGTTATTCTCATTTGATAGGAAAACAGATTTATAGACCCAAAAGCAACTAGCCTAAAACTATACTGTTACTAAGTGTTAAGAAAAAAATAGATCCCCAAGAGTAAAAAATTTCAAGATAAAAAATCTGAATCCATTTAGGAGTTCAAAAGGACTTTACTGATTCAACAATGTAGGTTTTCCTATATTGTAATTTAGAATAGTATTTCAGGCATCACTTGGTTTTAGTTATATATAAATCCAAGGTTGATCAAACCAACCTAGCTAAAGATATGGACACTGCAGTGATGTATATGCGAACTGAAACTCCTAGGTGGAAAAGCACAAGTTCAAAGAAAATCATGATGATAATTTCTCTTATACCTGGAGGGATCCTCTCAGAGACAGTTCACCATATGGCATAAGGGAAAACAGAAGAACCCCAGGAACCTCACCCCTGTGGACATTTGCAGCCTTTGCCAGTCCTCACCAATGCTGATTCAAGCTGATGTAGCTGCCCAGAGCTATTGCTGCAGTGAGAACTCCGTGACTGCTGTCTCACTCCCTGAGAGGGGAGGCACCACAGCATTCTACTGTATGTGGGATTAGAGCAGCTAGAGGTCTGTGCTCCATCTTGGGTCTCCCAGACTGGCACCATCTGGCACATCATGGCTGGGAAGGGCTACCAATGCCTTCACACTCAGGCATCTTGTATCACAGTTCTGAACCATCATTCTTGGGGATGTGCTGCCACTGCTCTGAGCTCAGTTCCCCAGGTCCTGACATAGAGCTTTATTTTAATAGGCTACCAATGAGATTGTGCTGCCAGCCTGTGACTGCCTTCTGAGCCGAGTTGAGACATATGAAGGCTGTGCTGCTACTACATGATACCAGCCCGAGGCCCCTGCCACTGCTGTGTGACCCACACCAGCCAGTCACTATGGTGAGCTTCTAAAGCCCAGTTCTACAGGAGATCTGCACACGTGTATACTGCAGACACCAGTGTCACAGCTGCAAGTGCATCTGTGCCCCAGGAACTATGATAGTTCCCCATGTGCCTGATCTTGAACTCTGTGACACTCTGAGTAATGCTCTGAGTGCCAGTGTACAAGGCAAAGAGCAGAAAATAACCTCAGCAAGAACTTCCACCCACAGGCAAAAGGGAAGAACAGGAATATCCCAGCAGACCCAGCCTCTGAGGACTGCAATAGTGTTACCAGCCACTGCCACCTGTAGGAACTATACAGTCTTAGCCATAGAAGATCCCCACACTATGCTCAATGTCAAACTCAGCTGATGAAGCTGCACAAAGACTGTGCCTTCCCCAAAATAAAAGATGCTGTATCCCACCTAGCTGATGCCCTTGAAGCCACTTCCAGGTAAATTCTTTCTCCCAGTGAAGCCAGTCCAACAAGGTGGGAAAAGGTGACTACAACCTCAATGGCACAGACATGCAAAGCCACCAGAAAAATGAAGAAGATAACACCCCACAAAAATAGTATTGTTTAAGGAACAGTGTAATTTTCCAGTAACTGACAACAGAGAAATGATTATCCATAAGTTATTTGAAAAAGAGCTCAAAATAAGTGTTTCAAGGAAATTCCTCAAAGTTCAAGAGCATTCAGAAAACGCAATGAATTTAAGAAAACAGTATGTGACCAAAAAAGTTCAAAGAAGTAGAAATCATAAGGAACTAAAAATCTGGACCTTAACACCACAATCAACGATATGGAAAAAGCAACAAGGAGCTTGAACAATAGGCTCAATTAGGCAAAAGAATTCTATATTATCAGAATGCCAGGGTGGCTCAGGAGTTGTGCATCTGCCTTCGGCTCAGGGTGTGATCCTGGGGTCCTGGCATCGAGTCCCGCATCAGGCTCCTTGCCTGCCTCTCTCTCTCTGCCCGTGTTTTTGTCTCTTTGTCTCTCATGTATAAATTAATAAATAAATACATACATATTAAAAAAAAAACCCTCAAAATTATCAAGTCAAAGGAAAATGAAGAAATTAGAATGAAAAGGAATGAGAAGGCCTAAGAGAGCTGTTGGGCATCAACAAGAAAATCAATATTTGCATTAGGGAAGTCCTAGAAGGAAAAGAGAGCAGGGAAAGAACTGAAAACTTTCCAAATCTGGGGAGAGCAATGGCCATCCAGGTACATGAAGCTGAAAGATCCTGAAAGATCTTCACCAAGACATATTACTGTAATCAAGCTCTAAAAAACAAAACAAAACAACAACAACAACAAAAAAACCAAGAGATATTTGAAAGCAGCAACAGAAAAAAAAAAAAGACTCCTACAATGGAATCTCAATGAGGCTAGTGGCAGCATTCTCTGCAGAAACCTTGCAGGCCAAGAGAGCTTGTGCTCAAGAGAAAAACCTGTCAACAAAGAATACTTACTCTCTCCTTCCTTTCTGAATGACAATTTTGCTGGGTTAACATATTCCTAGATAGACAAAAGTTGAGGGAATTTATCACCATGAGTCTACCCTCAAGAAGTACTTGGGTTTTAAAAGCTGAAATGAAAGGATGCTAAATTAGTAACCTGAAAACTATTTTAAATAAACATAAAATTCACTGGTAAAAGTGAATATATAGTCATATTCAAAACCCCCAATTGGAAGTGTAATAGAAGCTTGTTTATGTCAAATAGCTCAAGGAACTGGAAAGAAAAGAATAAGTGAAGCACCAAATTAATGAAAGGGAAACAAAGAACAAGGATCAGAGTGGAAAGAAATGAAATAGTTTGATGTTTTTTTTAGTCTCCAAGAGGTGTTTTTTGAAAACAGAATTGAGAAACCTTTAACTAGATGCACCAAGAAAATAAGAGATGACTCAGAAGATAGGACACCTGATACCATGATCATAGAAAATACAAATGATCAGAAGAGACTATTAACAATTACATACTAAATAACTAGATAACTAGATAAGAAATTGATAAATTTCTAGACACCTACAAGAGATCAATTGTAAGGGAACTGAATCAGTAATCAAAAAAACCTGTCAACAAACAAAAGTCCAGGACCTTCTGGCTTCATTCTAAATACATTAAAAGAATACATACCAATTCTTCTCAGACTCTTACAAAAACAGAAGAGGCAGGAATATTCCCAAACTCTTTTCAGAAAGCCATGATTATTCTGATACCCAAACTAGACAAAAATGGCACAAGAAAGGAAAATTGCAGGCTGATATCCCTCATAAACACAGATGCAAAATTTTCAAAGTATTGGCAAACCAAATTCAACAATACAGTAAAGGTATCATATACCACAATCAAGTGGGATTTATTCTAGGGATGTAAGCATGGTGTGATATCCACCAATCAATACAATATGCCATGTTAACAGAATGAAAGATAAGAAAATCATATGATCATCTCAAAGGATGCAGAAAAAGCCTTTGACAAAACTGAACATCTATTCATGATGAAAACTCTCAACATAGTAGATATAAAGGGAATCACCCAACATAATAAAGGTTGTATTTGACAAGCCCACAGCTATCATCACACTCAAAAGTGAAAAGCTGAAACGTTTTCCTCTAAGATCAGGAACAAGGATGTCCACTCTCACCATTTTTATTCAACATAGTATTAGAAGTTATAGCCAAGCAATTAGGCAAGAAAAAGAAAAGGCATCCAAGTGGGAAAGGATAAAGTAAAACTGTCAACTATCACTAAAGGAAAGGCAACAGAAGCAAAAATACAAAAAACTAAAGCTATACAGCAAAGAAAACGATCAACAAAACGAAAAGGCAACCTATCAAATGGGCGAAAATATTTGCAAGTGATGTATCTGATAAAGGGTTAATATACAACATACATAAACAACTACAACAGTAGGGTGATTAGAGGTAATATTGTATTGCATGTTTTAAAGGTGCTCAGAGAATAGACCTTAAAATTTCTCACCACAAGAAAAAGAAAACTGTATGGCAAATGGATGTTAACCTGACTTACTGTGATCATTTCACAATATACTCAGTCATTATGCTGTACACCTCTTATATGTCAATTATATCTCAATGGACAAACAAAACAAAATGTTCTGATTCTGTGATGGTGTGTAAATCACTTTGAATTCTAGCATATAGGTTAGGAGGCAAAAGTGTTAAAAATAATTATAGCTATGATATGTTAATATACTATATAAAGAAATGCATATTGGGACATCAAAATAAATTATGGGTAGGGCACATGAATGGGGGTAGGACTTTTTGATGTAACTGAAGTTAAATTGTTATCAGCTTAAAGGCCTCAAAGTAATCACAGAGCAAAAATCTACAATAAACGATGAAGAATCCAAGCATACTGCTATAAAATCAATTCACCAAAACAGCAAGTGAAGAAAGGAACTACAGAACTGTAGTCAGAAAGCAATTCAAAATATGGCAACAGTATGTACTTACCTACCAATAATTACTCAAACATTAAATGGTTTAAATTCTCCAATGAAAAGACAGAGTGGCTACATGGATAAAAAACAAAACCCAAATATATGCTGCCTACAAAAGACTCACTTCAACTTGAAGGACTCTCAGAGGATCAAAAAAAATTTTCCATGCAAATGGGAAACCAAAGAGAACAGGGGTAATTATATCAGGCAAAACAAGATTTTAAGCCAAAACCTGTAACAGGATAAAAGAAGGTCATTAAATGACAAAGGGATCAATTCATCAGGAGAATATAACAATTATAAATCTTTATGCACCATATATTGGAGGACCTGAATATATTAGACACATTAATCCATGGGGGAGAATTTTGGATAGCACTGAAATAACAGAGGAACTCAATACCCCACTTTAACAATAGACAGATGATTGATGCAGAAAATCAATAAGCAAACAATGGACTTAAATGACACTTTAGACATATGTAGAATATTCCATTCAAAGCACAGCATGGATATTCTTAAATGCACTTGGAATATTCGGGATAGATCACATGATAGATCACAAAAATGTTTTATCAAGCTTAGTAGACTAAGATCATAATAAGTGTCTTTTCTGACCACCAAGGTATGAAACTAGAAATCAGTAACAGAGGGAAAGTTGGAAAATTCACAGATATATGGCGATTCATGAACAATGAATGGGTCAAATAACTCAAAGGAAAATCAAGAAATACTGTCAAACAAATGAAAATGGAAGCACAACATATCAAGACCTATGGGATACTGCAAAAGCAGTTTTAAGAGAAGTTTAAGATTTCAATCTCATACCTCAAGAAACTAGAAAACAAACTAAGTCCATAGTTAGCAGAAAGAAGGAAATAACAAAGATCAGAATGGAAACAAATGAAATAGAGACCAGAAAAGCAAAAGAAAAGATCAATGAAACTAAGAGCTTGTTTTTGAAAAAAAAAAGACAAGGCTCTAGCTGTACACACCAAGAACAAGAGAGGGCTCAAAGTCAGAAATGAAAGAGGAAATGTTAAAACTGATGCCACAGAAACATAAAAGTATTAGAAGTGGCTACTATGAACAATCATACACTAACAAATTGGACCACTTAGAAGAAATGAACTAATTTCTAGAAATATACAACCTACCAAGACAGAATCATGAAGACACAAAATCTTAACAGGTGAGTAACAAAAAGGAGATTGACAAAGTAATCTAAAACCTCTTAACAAACAAAAGCCCAGGAACAGATGATTTCTACCAAACACTTAAGAATTAATGCCAGTTCCTTTCAAACTGTACCAAAAAACTGAAGGTGAGGGTACACTCCTAAACCATATGATGGGGCTGGCATCATCCTGCTACCAAAGCCAGGTAATGACACTACCAGAAAGAAAACTATAGGTTAATCTCCCTGATTAATGTAGATGCAAAAATTATCAACAAAATATTAGTAAACCAAACCCATAGCACATTAAAAAGATCATACACTATGATCAAGTAGGATTTATTCCAGGATGCAAGGATGGTTCGACACACAAAAATCAATAAATGCGGTATATGTCACATTAATAAGATGAAATAAAGTATCATCTCAATATGCAGAAAATGCATTTAACATAATACAAATCCTTTCACAATTAAAAACAAAAAAATTTTCACACAGATGCAATGTTCCTTAGTGTAATAAGGGGCATATATGACAAACCTACAAGTTATTATCATACTCTATGACAAAAAAAAGTCTTTTTCCTCTAAGATCAGAAAAAAAAAAAGATAGGAATGCCTGTCATTTCTAGTTACCACAGTACTGAAATCCTAGCCATATCAACTGGTTAAGAAAAAGAAAAGGTGGGCAGCGCTGGTGGCTTAGCGGTTTGGTGCTGCCTGCAGCCCAGGGCGTGATCCTGGAGACCCGGGATCGAGTCCAACATCGGGCTCCCTGCATGGAGCCTGCTTCTCCCTCTGCCTGTGTCTCTGCCTCTCTTTCTCTGTGTCTCTCATGAATAAATGAATAAAATCTTAAAAAAAAAAAAAAGAAAAAGAAAAAGAAAAAGAAAAAGCATATATAGATGACATAATTTCTTACATATTTAAAACCCAAAAGACTCCCTTAAAACACTGTCAGAACTAATAAATGGTTTCAGAAAATATGCACGATGTAAAATCAACATACTGATACCAGTTGCATTTGTATACACCAGTGAAAGCAATCCATTTACAATAGCACTGGAACAATGAATTATTTAGGAATAAGTTTAACGATGGAGATGTAAGACCTATAGACCAAAAAGTAAGACATTGATGAGAGATCAAAGATGACATAATGGAACATATCCTGTATACTTGGATTGGAAGAATATTGTGCAAATGTCCATAGTAACCAAAGTGACATACAGATTCAATGCAATCCCTATCAACATTTTAAAGAAATTTTTCACAAATAGAAAGATAGTCTGGAACCACGGAAGACTGCACACCCAAAGCAATCCTGAGAAAGAAATAAAGCCAGAGGCGTCATACTATCTGATTTTCAACCAGTATTACACAGCTATAATAATAAAAAGAGTATGGTTCTGAAATAAAACAGGCACATAGACCAGTTCAGCAGAACAGAGCCCAGATATAACCCCATTCATACATGGTCAACTAACTTTTGACAAAGATGCCACAAACACACACTGAAGAAAGCATAGTCTCTTCAATAAATGGTGTTGGAAAAATGGGATATCCATATGAGATGGCTATGAAATGGAATGAGACTAGACTCCTTACACCACTTACAAAAATTAACTTGAAATGGATCATTAAAAAAAAAAAAAAGAAAAAGAAATGGATCAGAGACTTAAATGTAAGACCTGAAACTGTAAAATTCCTTTAAGAAAACACTGGAAAAAAGATCAGTATCATTGGTCTTAGCAATGATTTCTTGGATAAGACACCAAAACACAGGCAAAAATAACCCTAAAATAAACAAGTGGGGCTGTATTAAATTAAGGAGCCTCTGCATAGCAAAGGAAATAATAAATTAAAAAGGCAACCTACAGAATGGGAGAAAATCTTCCCAAACTATCTCATAAGGAGTTAACACCCAAAACACATTAAGAATTCACAGAGTAGCAAAAAGAAAAAAAAAAAAAAAAAAGAAGAGGAAGAAGATAATCCAATTGAAAAAGGGCGCTCAGTCTGAATAGATGTAAC
This sequence comes from Canis lupus familiaris, assembly GCF_011100685.1. Taxonomy (NCBI): domain Eukaryota; kingdom Metazoa; phylum Chordata; class Mammalia; order Carnivora; family Canidae; genus Canis; species Canis lupus. Next base: position 19,952,910 of record NC_049223.1, on the reverse strand, counting down.
ATACAAACAGCCAATAGGCATATGAAAAGACACTTAATATCATTAATCATCAGTAAAGTGCAAATCAAAACTACAATAAGGCATCCCTCACACCCATTAGGATGGCTTTTATCCAAAGGACAAAAGATAAATGTTGATAGTATATGGAGAAAAGAGCACTATTATACACTGTTGGCGAAAATATAAAATGGTACATCTATTAAGGAAAACATATACAAAAATTCATCAAAACACTGAAAGCAGAACTACCATATGATGTAGCAATCCTACTGGTATTATCTAAAGGTACTGAAATCACTAGTGTGAAGATAGATCTGTGCTACCCCAGTCACTGCAGGATTGTTCTCAACAGCCAAGATATGAAAACAAAATGTCCATCAATGGATAAATGGATAAAGAAGATGTTTTTATACAATGGAATAGTGATCAGCTATGCTAACAAAGGAAATCCTACCTTCTGAAAAAACATGGATGGACCTTGAGGGCATTACACTAAGGGAAAAAGAAACACTGCACAACATCACTTGTATGTGGGATCTAGAAAGGCTGAATTTGGAAACAAAAAGTAGAATGGTGGTTACCAGGGGCTGGGGAGGTAGGTTAACTGGGAGATGTTTAAGATGTTACCTGCAACTAGTATATAAATAAGCTCTGGAGAGCTAATGCACGGCATGGTGATTATAGTATAAAATACTGTACTATAGACTTCAAAGTTGATAAGAACTAGATCTTAATTGTTCTCACCACAGAAAAACGGTAATTATGTGACATGACAGGTGTTAGCTAACCCTACTGCAGTTATCATTTTGCAATATATAAATTATCAAAGCAACACTTTGTATACCTTAAATTTACAGAATACTTGTCAATTATATTTTGGTTTTTAAAAAAGTATTTTGGAAGACTTTTTAATATTAATTTGAATAACAGAATAAAGGAATAACTTTTTAAAACACTTATCTAGAAGGTGGTATTTTCCTGTTTAACCCAGACTATCAGAGGTCAAGATTCAAGCAACTCTAACTTTGTTATCTCAAGAAACCTACAAATCTTATGCCATGTGAGAATCTGACAATCACTTAGGCATCCTTATTTGTTCTCATTGTCACATTTCCCATTTAAAATTTTCAAGAAGTGCAACCTACACTTCATTCAATAATCCAAAAATGCTTTTGAGTAAAACTCAGGTTTATCAATCACATTTCAAATTATTTAAAGATCTAAAACACCAGGCAGCCTGGGTGGACCAGCGGTTTAGCGCCGCCTTTGGCCCAGGGCGTGATCCTGGAGACCTGGGATCGAGTCCCACGTTGGGCTCCCTGCATGGAGCCTGCTTCTCCCTCTGCCTGTGTCTCTGCCTCTCTCTCTGTGTCTCTCATGAATAAATAAATAAAATCTTAAAAAAAAAAAAAATCTAAAACACTAAATCAATGATAATAAAATGATAAAAATCTTTTACCTTCTGGATCATAGGTTTGAAAAACTCTCCTGGCTTGTTCTGAAGGAGCCTCAGGAGCAACTAAAGCCATATCCTGAAAAGATAAGAAGCATGCTATCAACCAGCTACAATAATATCATCATCTTAAAAATAAACAGAACAAATACGAGGCTATGGTGAGGAATTAGGACATGGGGAATCAGAAGATTTTGAGTCATATTTCTATCAGATGTGTGTGACTAAGTTACAAACTCTCTGGGCCTTAACTATACATTTGAAAAATGGGAATACTACCACAACCATGGGCAACAGTTGTGAATATGATACTGAATCTTTATATGAAAACACGCCTGGGTGGCTCAGCGGTTAAGTGTCTGCCTTCGGCCCAGGTTGTGATCCTGGAGTCCTGGGATCGAGTCCCATATCGGGCTTCCTGCATGGAGCCTGCTTCTCTCTCTGCCTGTGTCTGCATCTTTCTCTCTCTCTCTCTCTCTGTGTGTCTCTCATAAATAAATAAATAAATAAAATCTTAAAAAAAAAAACTTGAAAAGTCTTAATATTATGTAATTACTATAAAAGTGCAACCTGCAAAAACTAATGACTTACACTTTTGCTTTATATCATTGTTCAAATAAAAAGAAATATAACTTAGAATATATCTACTTTTTGAATATTTAAAAATTAAATCCAGAGATATATAGGACAGCAAACGATTACAGAGAAATGCATTTGGTATTTATGACTTTAGTAAGCATATAATGGCAATACCTAGCCACAGATCATCAAGTTTTGCACGTCCAGCGTTTTTTCTTAACTCAGAGGAAACATCTAGAAAGCAGAATTCTTGCCCCATAAAACTAATTCTGTATCATGATTAATTTCTTGGCAGCAATATTACAATTTATAAAAAATAATCACAAAATTTAGCGTTATCTCAGACTTTCCACAAACCTTTACTCCACGTAGTTGAGCTGTTGTGCAATTTTACCTGACTGACAGATATCTGGAATCTGGGCTTGGCTATTCCTAACACTGGCCTGAGCTTTTGTCTGTAATTATATTCACTCACACAAACCTTATCAGAGAACAAGTTTCTAAGTACCTCCTTTTACCTTCTTGAAATCTCTGTAATAAGTTTAGGATAAAGTTGTTAAATACAATTTGAAATGCTGTTCCTCTGTGGAAAAATAAATTTTTATAAATAACTTTTGTCCTAATCATTGCCCCCACTTTATGTTAGAGAAGGAGGAACAAAGTATAAGAATTAATTAGCATAGGTTCTTATCATTAGACTAGGTGACTCAGTTTATTTGGGAACATAAGCCAAATGGGAATGGGAAACAATATATGCAAACCCTTACACGTTTCATGTATTGAAGTAAAAAAGTGCTATTTGATAACACAGTAAAATATGGTAATATTCAATTTTTTCCCATTTAGTACCTCTTGATAGCAGTTTTTAGGTTCTCCTTTCCCTGCATTTTCAGTATTACTTTGCAAATAATTGCCTGTCAAGTGGCATGTTTTCACCTGGCCTTTCAAATACCTGATTTTTTTTTTTTTTTTTTTTTACCTTTCTGATTTTATGATCCAGTCCTTCACCACTGGATACCCAGTTAGTGTCTAATCTTTCATGTATTAAACAGTGCTGGACCAAATATATCTGATCATGTAATTTCACACATGTGCAGTTTTATCTGTAGGACAGAGCACCACAGTAGGATTGCTGGGTCAAAGGAAGAATGCATTTGTAATTTGGGTTGATATTACCAGATTCTTGGGTTGTATTTATTTAGCCAAATATTGTTTAGAACAATATTTCTTAGAAATTCTTCCCTTTTTATAATGTATCACATCACCAGTACAGCCTTACTTAGCTCTATAGTTAACTTTGTATTGACACTAGGATTGCAGTGTCAGCTCTCCAATTTAGGGAGCAATTACTAACACTGGGGCCATAATAATGGTAGCTGCGATGATCACTTCCAAACTGTAATGGCAAAAGTTGCTCCATGTAGTTCACTGTAAGCTTTCCTTAACTATTTCCAACCCCAGTTCTTTGTGATTCTTCCCCTTAGAATGGCTGTAGGAATCTGGGGACTTGTCACTGAAATTCTGGCTGAGGAGAGAAGATAGAGCTGCATTAAAGATGTCAGAAAATGCAAGCATGTAAAAGAACTGAAAGTGAACTACCTGATGCCTTATCTCTAAGTTCTAAGAGCTATAAATAAATAATATACTATGCTAACATAGAAAATTAAAATAGACATAACGAAAACATTCACTGTATATCTCCTACCTCTAGTTATGAACATACAAAAACCTGGCTTTAGAAATATATTATTCTTGTTTGAATAGGCTATATATGCTGGCCTGATATAGAAGATCATCTGAAGCTTGGGCACAACTCCTAGTGTACTCTGCTTTAACAGATGTTCATTTAGAACAGGGGCTGGCGTATTTTTCTGTAATGGGCCAGAGTGTAAACAGGGCCATATGATCTCAGCAGCAAAACAATACAGTAATACATAAACAAATGAGAGTGGATGTGTTCCAATAAATATTTTACAAAAATAGTTGGTGGCTTGATATGGCCTCTGGGCCAGTTTGCTGCCCCACAATGTCAAGAACATATTTCCCCAAGTGCCCTGGCACTTATTAAACATGACTTCTTTCTGACACATGTGGGGACATAAAGGTGTCCCTTGTAAGGTTTTACAAAGAAGATACTTTGGCTCTCTGCTCATAGAGAAAGAGGGCAGGGGATCCAAGCTAGAAAGGAACTAGCAGAGCTGTGGGTAGGGGATTGGAACTGTGAGAAGAGCAGCAGTGAGAAAGGGAAATCAGCATTGATGGAAGAATTAATTTGATTTTGAACATTAGGGGTTAGGAAGTGATGGTTACATATCGAAGTAGAAACATGGAGCTCTCATAATGCTGAGCACACGATGAACACTCTATGCCTGCAGATCACAAGCTGCTTACAGGCTAGTGGGAACAGGACCCGAGCACTGGAGGCAGCCAGGGCTGGAGAACCGACAAGGAAATGGACAACAGCAGATTACTTCAAAGATGTCAGAATGGAAGACTGCGGAAAAGGAATTTAGACCAGTTCCTGGCTGAAGTTCAGAAGTGTGAAACACGTAGCTTTAAAACGCTGGACGTGAGCAAGCAACCCAGACGGGAACTACCTCAACAGAAAATTCCTCTTCTTTCAAAATACAACCCAGTGGCACCAGTCAGTCAGGTTCCACATAATGAAACCAGCAACTCTAATGGTCATTACTAATAAAGTAGATTTTGTCATCAATGATTTTGTTTTAAAAAAATCTTGTTTTGCTCCTTTTGTACCAAGGATATACTAATAGCTAATTTGCTAAACTCCTTAGAAATTAATTGTTTTTAACCATACCACTAATTTTAAGATGTGTTTATGCTAGAGGGAAGGGGAAAAAAGCAAAGGGTTCCCCTTTCCCCCAAAATTAAATTCTAATGAAAATATTCCAAAAGTTTTCATCCACAAATAAAAGCCAGCACAGTCTTCTAAATTGATTATTGGCTTGCCTACTTTGAATGTTTACAATGCTTTTTAGATTATTATAGAAAATGATCTCTTGTTAAAGCTTGTTTAAATTCATGTAATGTTTAAAGGCTTATGGATGAAATCTGGGAAAGTATAAAAAGGCCTATTTCCATTAAAGTGTTTCATGCTGAACTCTTTTTAACTTTATGATTTAAAATGACAAATGCCAACACTAATTTTGAGCAATTTATTTAATGTTTTTAAACACTTCTGAACAAGATTCCTAGTTTAAAGATCTTTAACAGAATGATGCATGTGGTAAATTTGGTAATATATGTCAAATATATTTCATATTTGCATAGCCAGTTTGAGTGGGAAGTAAAGAATTCATTCAATGGAGAAAGTGTCCTTTACAATCTTAAGATAAAATATTTTAGTGAGAGGTACAACTGCTGTATTTTTCTCGCTGAACATAAAGGATGAAGTAAAATAGAACTCTCATGTAACAGATGTATACTATAGTGTGAGGAATAATGAGAACTTTACCCTTCAGATTTCCAAGACTTCCTATAGCAATAGCTGTTAGATTACATATTTAATATATTTTCCGTATACAACTACCCGTATACCCACAACTTTCTGAATACCAGTAAGCCTATTAAGCAGTAAAGAAATACCTAGGCTGTATATTTATGGTCACAGTCTAATGGAAGAGAGAAAAATATGCAACTATATGCTTATTTTGATGAACAATATTAAAATTATCTTTAAAAAATTACCTTCTAAATAAAATTCAAACATGTATCAACCCCCTACCCTCAGAAAACCAGTGAATTATAGTTTTCAATGATAGAATTCTGAGTTATCCAAGTCAGCAAGGATACCTGTAAGCATTTTATTTTCTTCATCACTAGCTTTATTAAATAGAACAAAATTTCCATGTGTACTGCATCTGAAACTCTTTTAGGTACTGCCACTGGGAAAAGATACTAAACCTAATTAGACCCGACCTAACTACTTTTCACTCTAAAAGTAGTTCTCTACTTGGTCAAATACAAATCAGATGCTTTTATCAGAGGGATGTTAAAATGAACAGTTTTTATTTAGCCAATTTACTGGCCAATAGGGATTGCTAAACAATATAGCTTTTAAAATTATCTCTCCTCAACCAACTTTCCTAACTGGCAAAGTGCTATATAGAAGAGAAGGGGGAATAGAAAGCCAAGCTGTAATGGGACTATCTAATATCCTACAGTCATGAAACAAATATCTCTTTTTCACATAGTTCTGTCTGCACTATTATTATAATTATTTGCTGTTCACCATAAACCTTTTAAAAATGTTGTAACATTAGCTATCCTTCTAAACACCTACTGAAATATAAGGCAGGCCTGTGTTCAGTTCATTGGGTAGGTATAAGTAGCTCATTACTGCAAAGGTCTTTAAGGTTTATTCATTATACCTTTTATCACTATCAAGAGCAATCTCCTCTCATCAGTAATCAAAGAACCTCTGAGAGTTTTAACTTCAGGAATGATCACACATATATAAATTACAGTTTAGCTTGTAGACAACATATCTGAGTGCCATGAAGGGCCCTTCAAAAGAAAAACGTGGTACATAATCTCCCTTTAAGTCTTAAGTAATGTTTTGCTTTAAAATCACTTTATATTTCATAATGACTCTTAAACTCACTATACTTATTTTGGAAATCACTATGAAACAGACTTTAAATCAATTACCAGACGCTCTCAAGTACATAATATTCTTCAGGTAATGCACAACAAAAGAAAGTAGTAGCTTAGGACAGTGGTCTTTTTCCTTAGTCTGCCATTACTTCCCCTAAAATGTGCAAAAGCCCCCAGCTATCTCCACAACAGCCCACTGTTATGTAGCGCTGATTTGTGTTGCCTTACCAAAATCAGGAAAGGAACACAAAGGAAAGCCCCTCAAGGCTTTCTCTCCAAAAAAAAAAAAAAAAAAAAAAAACAAACTCTAAATGTACAAGTAGAAATAAGGCAGGAGGAAATATGCAATGGACATGATTAAAATCATTACTACTACTACTATTAATACTGATGAATGGGTTTTTCTATTACTGTAACTATACAACTTCCCTTAATAATCCTTCCAGCCTTTCTCACCTGATTCCTGCCAGAGCATTCATCCCTAAGGCCTAAGGCATCCACTTTGAGTAATGAATCTCCTGTGTATTTATAATCATTTTCTGTATTCTCTTGCTTAATATTGAAGAACTGGGCAGAGAAGAGCTGTTGACCTTTTAACTAACAAATTTCATTAAGAGAACAGCAAACCTAAGCCATTCCTCTCTAGGCACATGAATACCTACACGATTCAAGAAAATCGATTTTCTGATTTCTTTGATTAAAGGTAATATTCAATGACTACCCAGATAAAAAATCAAATAGAAAATTCCTCATTTCTTTTCTTTTTTTTTTTTTTTTTTTGTTTTCCTCCTTATTTCTAAGTAGAGATTCTGTATCATTTGAATCATTTTAAAGTCTGTTAAATCATCTGGACACAAAGTAACCTAATGGTGGTAGAGGGTATTGTTCTCAATTTCTTGCACCTCTTTGATTTGTAGGAGGATTATTTGCCACTGCCTGTGGCTATAGGATGTGAAGTACCTCTCTGGGAGGGGTATACTTCCTACTGTCATTGACATGGGGTTTGGCCAGAGCAATATAAGCAAAAGAGACATTCTGCTAGCTCCTAGAAGTTTTAAATACCACCTGTGGTTGCCAAGTGTCTTTCTCTCTTCCCTCTACCAGGAGAAATGCACATTCCTCATAGGATGCTCCCTCCTTCAGTCCAGATCTGGGAATGAAGAAGGCACATGGAACACAACTGCAGCCACCATGTGAATTAAGAGAGAAATAAGCTTCAGAGTGTGCCTGGAGAGAAGGGATATGGTAGGAGTGGTATACCCAGTACAGGTAAATACAGGGTGCATGGTCTATAGAAGATTTATTTATTTATTTTTAAGATTTTATTTATTTATTCATGACAGAGAAAGAGACAGAGAGAAAGAGAGAGGCAGAGACACAGGCAGAGAAGGAAATATGCAGACATGAAGCAGGCTCCATGCAGGGAGCCCGATGTGGGACTGGATCCCAGGTCTCCAGGATCACACCCTGGGCTGAAGGCAGGCACCAAACCGCAGAGCCACCGGGGCTGCCCCTATAGAGGATTTAAATATGGCAAAACTCACCTTGTTGAAATGCTTTCAATCACCAACACGTGCAGGCAAATCTAAACAATTCTAGTGGTCACTAACCCTCCTATCTGAGATGGACTGCTCTCACTGTCTCCTTACTGAATAAACCACTGAAGCTTCAGGGTTACTTCAGGAAGCTGGCAAAAGGAATTAAAACCTAATATTCTGGCTGGGGCTTGATTCTGCTTCTGCCACATGTATATTTGCTCTTTGTGTTCATAGCTGGCCTATGTTTTCCTGGTCTTTCCCTTCACATTTATCCACTGACGCTGATTTTAATAATACAAGCTGCATAAAGGGGACTCTCCACATATACTTTCTATGTTTCATATGAAAATGAATACTTATGAACATTATACTGTAGTTCACACAACACCATGTAACTTAAGCTTGGCATGCTTGCATTAGTACAAATGCAGAGTAAGGGACAACCCTGACCATACCCCCACCGCCAAATCCTTTCTCCTTTTATATTATTATTTTTTAAAGATTTTATTTATTTATTCATGAGACACACACACACACACACACACACACACACACACACACAGAGGCAGAGACACAGGCAGAAGAAGTAGGCTCCATGCAGGGAGCCCAACGTGGGACTTGATCCTGGGTTGAGGGCGGTACTAAACTGCTGAGCCACCCGGGCTGCCCTGCTTTTATATTATTTTCAACAGGGTTTGACTATTAAAAGTAGTCACAATACTCAAATTTCTAATACTAAGTTTTATCAGAGCTTTAGAGAAAAGTTCTTATTGTTCATTATCAAAGTTATTCTACTTCCATACATCCTTTATATTTCATGCCTTGCATATCCATGTTAAGTCTTCCACATCAAGAGAAGCATGTAAACAAACAAAAAAAAAAAAAAAAAAGAGAGAGAGAGAGAGAGAAGCATGCAACATAGTATAATGAAGATGGTCTGGGAATAAACGATTATTCCAACTAGTCCTGTATCTGATCCCAACCTTTGCAACCTCCTTAATCTTCTAACACAACCAATATGGTTCAGCCTCTCCAATTACTACTCCCCAAATACAGCATGGACGATCACATCTCACATCTCTTGTCTTTTTGCCTAATCTTTTCTCCAATCCTAGAATATAGCCCTCATTTCGTATTAAGTCAAAACTTATCATGTTCTTTAATTCAAGTATCTGATCCTCTGCACCCACTTCTCTCTTCCAGTCTCTATTCCACCCTTGTGTAATTATTTGTTTTGTTTTGTTATCCTATGGGACAGAAGTAGTAAAAGACTACGGAGTCAGAAGATTGGAGTTTGAATCCTGGCTTTGGCACTCACTAGTATATAACTGTGGGGAGATTATTTTTCACTGGTCCCAGACTATTAAATGTAGATGAGGAACAGCACTTACCTAGCAGGGGTGCCCTGAGGGTTAAATGAGGAATGCATGCAAGATGGTTAGTATTAATGCCTCACACAGGCAGCACTGAGTAAATGGAAATAGAACACTATTACAATGTATCATTCATCTTTGCATTTCAATAGTACTTAGTACAATGCCTAATGTTAGCTACACTAGGTCCTGTGGGAAAACAGGTAAATTGCAGTTCATATCAGCAATCACAAGAAGGTAGAAAGAGGGAAGAAATTTTAGGAGCAACAAGGGAGTAAGAAGCAGGAGTCAAAACACAAAAGATGTCAAGGCTGGGCCATGAATAATGAGCAGGATTTTGATTACATTCTGGGCAGAGGGTAACATAAAAGCATAGATAAATAAAATCACAAATTTGTTAACTCTATTATACATTACATACGTGATGTAATGCTTATGCTCTATTCTGCTATCCAGTGTATTTACTGCAATTATTTTCATCAATTACGACAGACACCTAGAGGTGTCGACCCATCAGTGGTGCTGATTCCAATTAAAACTCACAGACTTTACTCATGACAAACAACCATAGGCCTTTCTATCAACAATATTTTACCTTGTTTGGACAATTATTTGGGTTCTACTGTAACAAAAAATTATTAGAAACAAATTGAAAGGGAAATAAGGACTTCCTTCAGTCAGCAGGCTGACATGATTAACGAAGAGAAAAATTAAATTCCTAAAAATTATAAAAACCAGACACAGAAATGGCTGCCTAAGGGCATTCAAAGAAGTAGGTATTAAAACATAAAAGCAATTTAATTGTTACTTTGTTTAAAGAGGCAAGAATATTTATAATACATTTTGAAAGGTCTCTGATAAAAATAGTTAAAAATAAAAGCTTTATTATGAGGGCACAAATCCGTGGCATAACCCTACAGATAGCTGATGAGAGGTACCTCCAAAGTGTGTGAAGCAGTTAGGAAACAGTTTGTGGTTAAAAATTCACAGTTTTTTTCACTAATTTTTATAACTGAAAATTGTTAATTTATGTAGACTTCTACCCAAATTTTCCAAGTCGTTCAAATACCAGATGCTATTCTTATGTTTGAGGATAGGTGTTAAAAGCACACATGACAAGTTACGACTTTAAGTATAAAAATACTTTAGGTCTCAAATCCATTTCCTTTCTGTAAGAGAGAAGGCATGACATTCTGAAACATAAGCATAAACTCACAAATTTACTTAAGATAAATGGATGGGATGAAAACTGCATTAATAAAGCAAACCCAAACTGCAACACTGTCTACGAGTTGCAGAATGCCAGACTTTGAATTTACCTGCATCCCAAGGTCCACGATTTCTACCCAAAAATGTAAGATACACAGAGGCGAATTTTCTTTTTAACAAATAAAGTCTATAAAGCATTGTTTTACTTCTTAAAATTGTGTTTATGACAATGTAGAGAAATCTATTAACAGTCAAGTAGAGCTATCCAGGTTTAAACACGTAAAAAAAAAAAAAAAAAAAAAAAAGAAACCTAACACTTAATTGCAGTGGTCTTCCTAATGTTACACTTAAGGATTAACACACAAAAGAGCTTGCTCTGGATAAAGAATTCTCAGCAGACTCTCAGTAACAGATACTACAGTAAAAGCAGTCAGCTCATGCAGGAACAGCTACATGTTTTGCATTACATTCAGTTTCTTTATATATTCTTAGTTTCAACAGTCATGTGTTTTCATGTGTTCTTACCTAAAAGGAAAACTGCTTTATCACAGGAAAGGTCAACGGTGATACTCTACACTCACAAAGAGTCCTTTTTATAACCATAAAAGAGAACAAAAAGGGATGTAAAACTCATCCCTCCAACTTCAAAAGAAAGTATGAAATGGATTACCAGGGAAATTAGTCACTGATCTTCCAAAGATGAAACTAGATGTACATAGGTGGGTTCCAGCTATTTTTATATTGAACCAGCAAGCTATTATCCTATAGAGACTGAAATGCACAATAAAAACAAGACAAAAAAGTCTACTACTTTATACATACGATTCTAATTGTTTTTTTGTTATCCTATGGGACACAAGTAGTGAAAAACTACAGAGTCACAAGATTGTGGAGTTTGAATCCTGGCTTTGGCACTTACTAGCGTACAATTTTGGAGAGATTATTTTTCGCTGGTCCCAGACTATAAAATGTAGATGAGAATTCTAATCGTACGTATGTATAATTTCAAATGTAAAGCTCTCATCCTTGAATTTGCTCGAAACATTTCATAATTAATTCCAATTCAAGAGAAAATTATCAAAATGACCCGAATAATTTAATCTTAAAACCAAAATATAAAAAAGGAAGACAAAAAAAAAAAAAAAGAGAGAAAAATGATGGTTAGAGGAGAAGAAAAAGGTAAGTGGACAACTGCCCAAACATTCCGTCGGATGAAATTTGGGCATTTAAAATATATGTTTCAGTATGAAAAGACCTGACTTTTAAGAGATGCTTTGAAATGTTACAAATGTTTTATAGGCTTGTTTTAACCATAAGAGCTATTTTTTTAAATTAAGGGAAAGAATTCAAGAAAGATAAGTTTAAAAATATAGGTTCTATATTCAAGCATCTACTACTCAAGTAAATTTTCAGTTTATCAAAAGTACCATGGTACTTGAATCAAAAAAAAAAAAAAAAGCACCGTGGTATGATGACGTTTAGTAAGATGACTTAACATTACTACCCTACCTACAAAGCATACTTTCTCACAAGGTACAGATACGAAAATTTTATTCTGTCATGGCTCAAATGAGTTGGAGAATTCTCCACCCTCCTTAATGGAAATTAAGTTTCCTTCTTTGAAGAAGTCAGTCCATTTACATACTGCATTTTATCTCACCCATATCCTCATTATTGCAGTATTGTTGGGACCCCTGGTGCTTGATGACTGAGTTCCTATATGATCCCTGCAGTTAGGTTATGTGCCATTCCCCCTCGATATTAAGTATAAAACAGCCACTTACACAGGATGGCTTCTATGTATGTTTTGCAACCATATTCTCTAGATAAATCAAGAGTCCAATGTCATTTTTGCTATTTCCTAGACACAGAGGTTTAATAAGAAAGATCACTTTTTTATGCCAGATGGAAGAGGACTTATAAAAGGTAGCAGCGGAGAGTTAAATTTAAAAACTTAAAGAAGATAAAAAAAGATGGTTATAATCAATCTGAAGTTCTACTTGCTCATAAAAGTCAATTATTAAATTGACTTTTATCACTGATTTTCAGATAAAATTGAATTGTGAAAAATCTCTTCCAATACTACAAAATGTGTTGAGTCTCCATGGGTCAGGAAGAAGGTTCCAATAAAATAAAGTTGACTATTGGACATATCAAATATCAAGGGATAACTATTAAGTACACAGTATGGCACTGAAATTTAGAATCACAAACTTTAGACCTCTTTTAAAATAAACTATAGTTTATTACTTACAGTCCTAAAAGTTATTTCACTGAATAGGAACAATTTTCTTACCCATCCTCAAACCATGCGCATAGATTTTAAGTATGATAGAGTATATGTGTATGTAACAATGCTTATTTACAAATTCTCACCAAAGTTGTTTTTATTCACTAATTCGGAGAAAATCTGTATGTGTATTTAAGTTGATCAAACAGAAGAGCAAAAGCGAGTCCTTCTGCTCTAGTCTCCATACAGATACTGCATAAATTAACTGTTATTTCATGATTTATAAGCTTTAAGATCTACTAAATTCTTATGATCAAAGACAACTTAGCATTCCTAAGTCCCCATCTCCCCACTTATTCAAATACCAGCCATGGTTATATCACAGTTTTTGATGAGACAAATCTTCAGTGTTTTCTGCAATTCATGTGTTCAACAAAAATTTACTGAGCACCAACACTGTGTCTGGTACTGTTATAGGCAGTGGAAAACAGCAACAGACAAAACAGACAAAAATCCTGCCTTCAGAGAGCTTACTCGTGAGAAAGACAGATCTATAAAACAAGTATACAGTATACAGTATGTACCTAAAACCAGAACATATTAAAAACACAATTCAATAACAACAACAAAAAAACCCAACAACTCAACTCAAAAATAGGCAAAGGACTTGAATAAACATTTCTCCAAAGAACATATACATATGGCCAAAAAGTATATAAAATCAAAGATCAACACCCTTCATCACTAATAAGGGAAATGCAAATCAAGATCATAAAGACCACTTAGCACTCACTAGAACAGTTATAATAACAATAAAAAGAAAAGAGGAAAATAACCAGTGATGGCAAAGATGTGGAAAAACTTGGAACCCTTGTATACTACTGCTGGGAACGCAGAACAGTGTAGCTGCTGTGGAAACAGCTAGGCAGTTTCCCCAGAAAGTTGCACAGACAATTGTCACCTGAACCAGCAATTCCAGTACTAGGTATTTACCAAAAAGAATTGAAAACAGGGACTCAAACAAGTGCTTGTAAAAAAACATTCACAGCCGCGTTATTCACACTAGTCGAGGGTGGCAACAGACCAAATGCCCACCAAGCAGATAACTGAATTGTGTTCTATGCATACAACACAGCATCTTTCAGCCCTATGAAGGACTGAGTAGTGATGATAATGTGCCAAAGGAGGAAGAACCTCAAAAACATTACACTCAGTGGAAGAATCCCCAACAAAGGGTCACATGTTGTAGGATTCCATTTATACGAAATATCCAGGATAGGTAAATTGATAGTCTGAAAGCAGGGCTCTGGAGAGAAATGGGGAGTACATGCTTATGGACACAGGGTCTCATAATGGAGTGACGGGGAAGTTTGGGAACTAACAGGTGGTGGTTGTACAATATTCTGAATGTACTGAATACCACTAAATTGTTCACTTGAAAATGGTTAATTTTGTTAGGTGAATTTCTCCTCAATTAAAATATACCTATATCTGTGAGAATGTTAATGAAAAGGGAGAGAGAGGAAGTGGTTGGCATTTTAGAAGAGACAGCCAGGGAAGGCCTAAGGAGATGATGTTTGAATACCAAGCTGACGGACGAAAAGAATCCTTTATACAGACAAGTGAGGCAGGATCACGAAAAGAATCCTTTATACAGACAAGTGAGGCAGGATCATTTTAAGCAAGGGGAATAGCAAGTGCAAGGGCCTGCCTCCTTCCTGAGGTAGAGGAAAGATCAGTGTGGCCAAGCAAGACTGGAAGGCGGAGTAGGAAATGTGATTAGAAAGGCAACTGGAGTCAATCAGATGAGGTGAGGTAGGGTCTATCAAGTTATTCTAAGGAACTTTGGCTTTTATGCTTAATGAAGGGGAACCACTGTAGGGTTTTGAACAGAAGAGTAACAGGAAGTGACTTAAATTTTCACAGGGTCATTTTAGTTACTGAATTAAGAAAATACTACAGCTCCTCTAAAGGTAACAGCATAGTCTTCAGTCAGGAAGCTACTGCCAATGATCAAGGGGAGAGATTTCTTCAATTTGTCTTTCAATTCTTTCAGTAAGTTTTCAGTTTCTTGTTTGTCAAATTTCTTTCCTCATAGCCTTCAGAGTTTCATGGATATAGTAACTTCTCTTACGGTTTTGGTTTCTTAGTTTTCTTTTGATCCCTTAACTGCCCTACACGATCTCCATTCTTTCCTTTTTTTTTTAAATAAATTTATTTTATTGAGTTCTTTCTCCCCTACTGCTCTGATTTCTGTTTTTCATGTAAACATTCCAAGCATTGTCCATGTGGGTGGGACTTGTAAACTGTACCGTGGGGTTATGTGGCTGGGTCATTTTGTTGAGACACCTCGAACTACAGTGACTCAGTCCTTCCTCTTGACTGTGTCAACTGGCCCAATGAAAAGTTAATTGCTTGATTAAAGTGGGTTGATGAGTGGGTTACATTCAATAAGAACAAAGCTGCTGAGCTCTTGCTGAGACCCTAAGACTAATCATTAACAACCCTCCTCTCACTGGCTTCCTCTACCTCTGTCTATCCAATCCAATCTGTCACAAGGTCTTCTTGTCAACTTACTTCAGGAACAAATCTCTCACATTTATATATTCCATCAACATCTACTGCCATTACCCTGATCAAACCTATAGCTTCTGCTTACCCAAAATACTACAAAAGTCTTCTATACCCACGCCCTAAGTTACCCTTCAGCACGTCTGTTTTCCACAATTAGCCATAGTCCTTTGCAAAGTGCAAATTTAGTCCTGTTTCTTTCCTATCTCCCCCAAAACTATTCCTGCCACTGATTTTTGCTATCATTACTCTTTGAACAGTCTGTCAAAGACCTGCTTTTTCTTCTGTACCCTCATTTCATACCTTTCCCCTTGAATCCTCAGTACTCCTACCCTTCTCTTCCAGTGTTTTCCCACCAGTCTTTGGCTCTGACTACTACCTATCTAAGGAAGGCTCTGTTCTCTCTTCCTGTAGTTTCATCTTACTAATACCCCGATGCTCAGGGTAGACAGCAGTTCTTCAAGGAAACATTCATAATTTTCCAAAACTAAGATAAATTCTTAGGGCTTTATAGACCTGTGCTTTGTCAGCCCTCACCATAGTTACAATTTTATAGTTTTATAAGTGATTCTTTGATTACTGCCTCTCCCATTAGAAGGTATACCTCCGTAAGAACAGGAGCCCATCTCTTTTGCTCACCACTGTCTTCACAGTACCTGGCATAAATGCCAGGCACATACTAGGTGCCAGTAAACATTTGACAAATGAATATACACACGAATGATGACAGCTGCAACTACTATCACCTCGGACGTGTCACATGAAGAATTACACTGCTATTCAAAAGCAGTTTAAAATGTTAAATTACAGATTACTTTGAAAATTGTGACCTTTAAACAGGCTTTTTTACTTAATCATAATCAGCACAAAGAGGTCAGCACATGAACTACATATCCATGCAAACCTATCAGTTTTAAAGAAAAAGACCTCAGCATTTACATTAAACTGCTGTATGTTTCAGGCCATGGAACACAAAATGAGTGAACCCTCCCAAAATAAATAAGCCAAAACTCAAAAATAAAGAAGAAAAACAAACCCCCAGATTACTTTTTGAGTAACAAAAACAAGGCCAAAATTACTTTCTTAAATACAAAAATATCAAAGCAAGAATGATCAAATAATAGGTCTTGTAATATAAAGAACAGCAAAATTTACAGTATTGTCTACATGATGAAGATTAAAGAAGACTACTTCATTAAAAAAAAATTTAAACTGGACCTAATAAATGTCATCAAGCATTACTGATCTCATTTACTACGTATGTGATCTTCCAGCTTTTATCACAAAGGGAAAAATTCTTTACTTGCAACTCTTTTTAAAAAACATATTTAAACAATCTAAATTCAGTTGTTTTAAAACACACTGAAGTGGAAGTACCCATGCTTTTAAGAAGCTTCAGAATGAGTCATGAAAAAATATTTTTACAAGATATAAATATCACTGGAGCCCAAGTGTGGAAAATTCATGCATAGGCTTTATTCACTGAATTAATGAATCCCCTACACTATGTGCCAGACTATGTACCAGATCCAGAGATACCAAGGTAAGTACAAAAACATAACAATTAGTATAAAATTCAAGAGTTCTAAAAGAGAAATAAGGTGATATATGTGATTTTTAGGACTTGTACTAGTTGAGGAACCTAAAATTTTACTATAAAATTCTTACTAGGGATGTCTGGGTGGCTCAGTGGTTGAGTGTCTGCCTTTGGCTCGGGTCCTGGGATCGAGTCCCGCTTGGGATTCCCCATAGGGAGCCTGCTTGCCTGCTTCTCCCTCTGCCTGTGTTTCTGCCTCTTTCTGTGTGTCTCTCATGAATAAATAATAAAATCTTTAAAAAATAAAATAAAATTCTCTCTAATCACTTTCTGCATGTGTACATTTTCCTATTATGATTATCAGTAGCTTCAGGGAGGCAAATACATAGCTGAAAATCTTGTCTGACTTAGAAGGCATACACAGAGCTCTTCTGTCATGCGGACAACTGGCATGGCAGGGGTTTCTGTTTCTATGCACTTTATGCCTCTCATTCAACACTTTGTTGTACGTGGTTGAGGTCTATGATTAAAATGAATAAGAGAGTCCCTGTCCCACACAAGGCTCATTGCAGACCATACCACACAAAAAGGTATGGGAAGTGTGATAAGTGCAATTGAACAATGGATCAGATTGTTAGGATCGATGCTATGGGAACACCAAAGTACACCAGCAGGTGGGTAGGAAGTGTATGTTTCACAGAAAAAGAAGGTATCTTTCAACAAACCTAACATTTAGATGCTAAAATACAAAATGTCAAAACTAAAAAAAATAAAAAATAAAATACAAAATGTCTCCATACTTATATAGCTCAGTTGACTGTTCCTTCTATTAACCCTCTGTAAAATCTTTTCTGCTACTTAATGACAAAATCTTTTAAGTATCAATCATAAATTTTAAGATTTAAAATATTTTCATCTTATTATCTTTTATATTTGAAACTTACATTGTTTCATAGAATTTATTAGTTTTTCTGTGCTGAAAAATGGAGCTAGGCATTAAAATAAAAATTAGCTTAAAACTACATTTTCGCATGTAAATTGGAACTGATTTTCTTTTCTGGAAATTTAGAACACTTGACACAAAAATCAGTCAAATGATGATATCCTTCCCTCTGGAATTAAAGTGTTCAGTTTCTATATTTTACATTATGCGTTTAACTTCTTTTCTACTTCAGGAGAGAAATAAACAGCAAGCTTTCAGACTAAATATAACGTATCAGTACTTCTAGGACTGTATTTCTGTCAAAGTCTGTACTTTTTGAGTTATATTTTATAGCTTTTTCTCTTGAAGAAAAGGTAAGTATGTATCTTGCTCTAAATCCACTACCTAGATTTAGGCAGTGCATTAAAAGGAATCCAATAAAAAGGGAGTAAATAAATCCACACGACTTTGTGCTGTCAGTTTAGTCTTTGGTACAATTTATACAATTCGTACTTCTTTCAGACACAAAATAACACTAACAAGTACAATCTAAAAAAGTGTATGGGGTAATCAGGAAAGTCCTATAGACATAAGGAACCTCAAAATTAATAATTCTATGTTTTCTCCCTTTATTCCAACATCAGCAACTCCACTAGGCATCCCCATGTGCAATGGCAGTGAGGATGATGATGATGGCAACAGCCAAGATTTCCCAGGCACATAACTTGCACTAAATACTGCTGAACATTTTATATTTAAATCGGACTACAAATTTAAAAGCTAGGTATTACCAGAAATCCGTTTTAAAAACATGAGAAGAGAGGCTGGACCACATTCTTAAATGGGAAGGTTAGGATTCAAATGAAGTCTGACTCCAAAGCTTGTAACTACTCCATTGTGGAGAAATACTATAGTTAAAGTATGAAATTTAGAAAAGGGGTTTGTTTCAAGATTTTAAAATAAACATATTCAAGTGCATTTAATCTATGTTAATATTATAACCATATAGAAATTGCAGGAAATATAACATCTTAAAAGAACACTTCTATACCACTGAACTATTAATGGATTTAAAAATATTCTCCTAGATGTTATAACAAATTATCTTATATTATATAAATTAGATTCTTATCCTCTCTAGAAATGAGCAATCTAAAACCTTTAAATTTAGTTAACAGACTGATTTCTGAAAAATATCAAAAGCCAAAGCTCTAAAGTCACAAAAAATAAAGAAATTTTAACAAAATAATGACAGATTTTACTGAAATAATTATAAAACTAAAGCAGTGTAACAATATTTTCTCTACTATTACTTTTTTAGATTTTGGAACAATCCACTTGTTAGTAGGAATATACTGAATTTTGCACAAGATCCAAACTAAATATGGACTTATATTACTTGTTGCCTGATGTCATACTTAAAAAAAAAAAAAAAAAAAAAAAAAAAAGTCCTGCTATAAGCATACCTTGGCAAAAAATACGGTGAGGTGAGTTTCACTGCCAACAATCCAAATAGGGAATTTTGGAGATTTCAAGTAAGAACCAACCTAGAACAAATGTAGCAAAATAAACAAACAAATGAAAATTTTATACTGCCTGCTGAATATTTGCCCATGAATATTCGAAGCATAACTGAAAAGTCCAATTCATACTTAAATGGAATAATATATTGTGCCAGAATGCCTTACCCATAAGGTCAAATGCTGAATGTAAAAATCAATGTTATAAAGACTGTCAGGGCTAAGCTTACATCACACCTTTGTATCAGAGTATCAATAATACAGATTTAACACAGCTGGAAAAACTTAGTTTAACCCTAAGAATCATTCTTAGGTTTTACTGAAGTTGCTAGATAGAAAGAATGGTTCTCAAACTCTGAAACTATAAATTTGGTGGTAATTACTTTATCAGGAAAACAATTATAAATTAATAATGAATATATTTATGAATAAGTAAAGGGAAAAAGCCTTAAGCACATCCTGTCTTCAAAGAACCTAGGGCAATATAATCATCTCTCTAAAGCAAAATATATACTCCAAAATATTTAAGAATACAAAAGAATGTTGTCTCTTGACTCTTCATGGTTGGAGAGAAGTTCAAAGTTCTACAATATAAAGTCTCCTTAAAATGTACAAAAAGTTATACTTATAGCCTGCCTCAAAGTTATAGATTTAATCTTCAAAAGCTACAGTATCCAAAATTTGAGAGTATCAGTTTTGTGTGTGACTGAGAAAGTTTAAAATCAGCAAGTAAAAAATAGACTTGGGAAATCCCATCATGTTCCCATCAATCAATTCTATACTCTTATGAGGATAGAATACGACTTAAAAACAACCTTACCAATCAAATTTGCTGTATTTTCTTTTCTCACACAGACTCCCTGAAACGGGGAAATTCCAAGTGGCTACTTAACAGCAGTCAGGGTAATTCTTGCCTCATCAGTCAAAGCCCTGATAGGACGCCCTGCTTTCAACCCCCACTATGGACCTGTGGAATTTTTCTTATCATTAGCCATGTGGGAAATAGGTACTCTCTTGTATCCATGCACAGAAACATCAGTTTCTTTGTCCTGTGATGAGAAGGATGAGCTGGATATGCTGATGGCAGTGGTGAACCAGGAGAGCAGGAAGGATGATGGTTTGGGGACAAAAGAGAGTAAGAGTAAAGGACAAAGACAAAGGAAAAGGTCTGATCACAGATTCAAAGTAGAAGGGATTTTAGAGGTACTCAGCCCAAGTCCTTCAATTTCACATCAGGAGACAGAGATGTGTATGGGATTGGTGCCTTGTATGAATTCAAACAGGTAACTAGTAGAGAGCTGGAATTAAAAATCAGGTTTTCTACCACTCCTCATGTGGTAGCTGCCTCTTGTGGTGAAAAGTTTAGATGTTATTTAATTTCTCTTTTAGAAAATGAGTGTGCATTTGTGTGTATTTAATTAAGGTAGAAGTAAAATATGAGGATTATATATATGGTAGGATCAAAGGGTACAAACTCATTAAGTGTCTTATAATAATATAAAAAATAAAAGTGCATAAATAGTGTAGCCACTTTGGAAAAACAGTCTGACAGTTCCCCAACAAGTTAAGCATATAATTAGTATATGACAAGCAATTTCACTCCTGGGTATACATCCAAGAGAAATGAAAACATTCACAAAAAACTTACATACATGGATGTTCATAGCAGTATTATTTGTAGTAGCACAAAAGCAGAAACAACCCAAATGTCCATCAGCCAATGAAAAGATAAACTGATATATAATACAACAGAAGAGTTGGCTATAAAAAGGAACCAAGTACTATTACATGTTAAAACAAGAATGAACACTGCAAACATTATGCTAAGTGTCTGAAGCCAGACACTAAAGGCTACACATTGTATGATTCCATTTAGATGAAATGTCCAGAATAGGCAAAACCACAGAGAAAGAAGGCTGCCAGAGGCTGGGAAGGAGTAGGGAGGTGACTGCTTATGGGTTTAGAGGATTGTGTCAGAGTTAAGAAAAACATTTTGAAATTAGGTAAGTGGTGATGGTTGCACAACTTTGTGAAAAAAACACTGAATTGCAGACTTCAAAATGGTGGGTTTTACAGTAGGTGGCTTATCTATTAAAAAAAAAAGGGCACAGTCGAAAGCACTCAGAATCACCTTTTTCATTGTATGTGTGTGTATAAAGACTTTCATTTGTGTTAATGAACACATATAGTCAAAATGATATGAAAATGTTAATTTGTAAAGAGCAATTTGCTACAATACTAAAAAACGGAAATGCTCAGATTCATAAAATTAATACAAACACAATGATTTCCTTAATGCTATTCTCTAAATGTATAGTGAAAAGTAAATGTATACAGGTCATCAGAGGAACATCTACAGTTATGTACAGACAAACACCACAGTGTGACATAGTTTTTCAAAAAGCCTTATTACACCATCCCATCCACCTCCCTTCCAGGTCTCCCATACTCCTGGCCACTATGTATGGCCCTAAGTACCCTGGAGCCAGGTGTCAGACAAGCAGAGAGCGTCCTGAGCCTCAGAGCTCACTGAAATTATCCAGTCCACTGGGAGCCCATGAAACCTAGCTAACTCCATCCCAATACTGGCCCTATGGTCACACCTTGTTGTCACCCTGTTCACAGGTATAATTCCCCTGTGATCCTGTCTGGTAGCCCTCTCTTGTTTGGAGGTGTAAATAATAGAGAGTTCTGCCTTTTGTTGTGTCCTGCCACTAGAAAAATCTTTAAATCTTATAAAATACCAATTACAGCTACAACTCTAGATCAACATGTAATAGAATACACAGCCACTATTGTTTTCCCCCTAAGATCTTAGGGAGGAAAACAGGCATTCCCCTGTTCTACCTAACAGCTAAAGAAAAGCAAAAGCATGGTTCAGAAAAGCTTACAATTCTGGTGAAATTGGCCATTCATTCATTCAAAAAATGTTTACTGAACACCAAATATGTACCCAGAAAGACACCGTTACTAGCTTTAGAGTCTATAATCCACTGGGGATGACAATAAAAAAGCACATTCAAGATTAAAAAAATAAATAATGAAAAGACCATTATAGAGTGACTATTCCTACAAAATTGTGAAAGAAAGTCACTGAAGGAATGGCCAAGGAAAAGGTCTTTGAGGCACCATTTTAAGTAGGACCTGAAGAGGAGAGGGAGCCTATCCATTTATAAGCTGGAGTATTCCAGGCAGAAATGACGTCAAGTATGAAGTCTTACTAGGCAGGAAAGGGCTTGGGTGTGTTTGAGAAACTGGCAGGAAACCAGCAGGGCTAGAGCACAGCAAGAGAGAGAGCAAAGCAACTGAAGAGGGACAGACAGGATCAAGATAAGGGCATTATAGGCCACATGGTGAAGATTTCACAGTTTATCACCTCCATACCCGATCCTCCTGCAAAACACACACATGTGCTTTAAAAAGAACAGCTTTATTAAAATATCTTTGATATATGAATGTTGTATATATTAAAAGTGTGCAACTTGATGTTTTTGTATGGGAAACACTGTGAAAAAATCATCAAAATCAAGTTAACTCACATATTCATCACCTCTATGAAGTTATCATTTTTATTTGTGCACGGGTATGTGCATGTATGCATACACACTTTTAGGATCTATGAATGTGTGTGTTTCTTGGGAGAACGGGATGCAGCTTAATGCTCTGGTTGCCAGGCTATTTCAGAACAGCTTTAGCTTGTAAAAGAATTACTACTGTGTAATACTATGATCCCTACTAATGGATAAGGGCAGGATGAAACCTCTTTGATTGTCATACCCGTATCACTCCTTTCCAAGTGCTGTCATGAAAGAAGAACACTTCCAGTTAAAAGAAAGAAAAAAGAAAGGAAGAAAGAAAGAGGGCAAGACACTGTTACTTTACCAAATCATCATCATTGAACTACTGCTATGGACTCACTAGTCTAAAATGGAAAAGAAAATTAGATCTACTTCTTCCTTCCTTCAAAATCAGGACATCTCATTAGGTGCAAATCATTAATGATTTGAACTATTAACCATTTAAAGCTATTTGGAACATTCAAAAGTTATTTCAGATTATGCAGGAAAGCAACGAAATATCTATCAATAAACGAGAGGTTCAAGGCAGTTCCTAACCTTAGCCCATGTGTTAAAGAAGTTAATGCTGTGATATGATTGGAATTTGTTTAATTGTGAAATAATTTTTCAGATGGAACAGACAAAAGTTAAAACTTAGGCATCTAACAAATTCTTTTCCTTTGCCTAATAAGTATTGCCAGTTGTTTCAGTGAAGCAACCTGTTATGAGGAAGAAACAATACAGCCTTTCCCTTGGTTTACCAAAAAATATATTTTCAGTGATAGGTGTCTCTATTTTTAAATTGTTTTTTTTTTTTTAAGGGTTCTCCTTTCTACCCTCAAAAGGGACAAACCTTACAAACAGAAAACTTGGCATGATCAGCCAGCTTAACTTAATATGCCTGTCAGTTTAGGAAAGGAGATCAGGAACTGAAAACTATATAGTAACAGTAAGCTAAATGTCGTCAGAGGAGAAAATACTGTAACAGTGGACATGTGAATAAAAAGCACTGAAAATATCGTAAAAATCAACTTACCTTACAGTATCTTAAAGCTTCCATTAATGTTAAGAATCCTACAGATGCTTGTTCATGTATACCAAGAAGTTCTACAAAAAAAAAGTTTTTACTGCATTAGCATACATAAATCTGAAAATTATTTATATGTAAATATAGATGCATACATATATTTTATACCAAAGTTTTAAATTTTATCCAAAAGTATACTTTAAAACCTAGCACGTATTGTTAAAGAGTTCTCATCAAATCATTATATTACTACTTATTATAAAATATCATTAGATCATGTTTGTGATGGGTGATATGATGCTTCAGATGTATATTTTTTATAAAATCTTATATTCAATTTTAGCTTTTAAAATGAGGACATTTCCCCCTATGAAACTGAAGGAATTACTGGCAAAAATAAAGAAGAGATACTTCATAATATCCATGCAAAACAGCTAACTTGAATTGACTTGACTTAAAGAATATGCTAATCTTAATTTGTAATATTTATCGCTGGATAGCAGTGAACCTACTTGCATAATACTTAAAACATGGGCTTTTGATGCCATCTGTTTCACCTATAAATACAGTATGCTTAAGATTTGGGAAATAAGTACAAGCAGAACAAGGTATCTGCCTTACAAAGGCTAAGTTTATCAAGCGAGATGGAAAAAAAAGGTGTCTTTTCTATGTTTATACATACATATACACTATCTTTTAAAAAAAAAGATTTTATTATTAATTTGATAGAGAGAGAGCACATGCATGCATGCAAGGGTGTTGGGGCAGAGGGGGGACAGGAGGGAGAGGGTCTCAAGCAGACTCCATGCTGAGCACAGAGCCCCATGGGGAGCAGGCCCTGATCCCATGACCTGGAGATCATGACCTGAGCTGAAACCAAGAGTCTGAAACTTAATGGACTGTGCCATCCAGGTACCCCATACACACTTTATCTTAAGTGATAAAAGAACATCTGCTTACTGAATTAGGGAGAGTGTATAGAAGTGAAAACATTTGAAGGGCGCCTGGGTAGCTCAGTTGGCTGAGTGTCTGACTCTTAATTTTGTCTCAGATCATGATTTCACGGGTTGTGGGATAGAGCCCCATGTGGGGCTCTGTGCTCATGGGGGAGTTTGCTTGAGGATTCTCTCTACCCCCACCCCCATTCTTGAATAAATCTTTGAAAAAATAAAATAAAAGGGGGATTAACATTTGAGTTAAATCTTTAAGCACATGTAGGAGTTTTCTAGGCACCAAGAAGAGAATATGAAGAAAATTCAAGGCAGAGGAAACAACAAAGAAGTATGAAAAATCAATATACTTAAAGAGTGATGACTATTTCAAGCCTTCTTTTTTTTTTTTTTTTTTTAAATTTTTATTTATTTATGATAGTCACACAGAGAGAGAGAGAGGCAGAGGTGCACACAGGCAGAGGGAGAAGCAGGCTCCATGCACCGGGAGCCCGACGTGGGATTCGATCCCGGGTCTCCAGGATCGCGCCCTGGGCCAAAGGCAGGCGCCAAACCGCTGCGCCACCCAGGGATCCCTCAAGCCTTCTTTTAAAGGTTTCTAATCTGGGGAACTTGATAAACGGTGATTAACAAAAGGAAGGATTAAGAAGTCCTGAGAACAGAAGTTTGTTTATAGACAAGCTGGCCTGGAGAGAACTTCAGGACTTCTGGCTAGAGATGGATCCACAACTGGAAGTTAGGTTCAAGAGCATGAAGAAGAGAGGTCAGGGTAGAAAACAGAGCTCTGGGAATCAGCACAGAGATAAGAGCTGATGTCACGGATGTGGCCAAGAAAGAAGAGACAAAGCTCAGACAATGAAGACGAGATTATTCTACAACAGAGATGTAACTATGATGATAATCAAGTTTTTTATAGACTACAGCTTTCAGCTAATGTGCATTAAATGGAACTCTAACAGTAATTTGGGTCCATATATATTTCTAGAAAGCATTGTTTTTTTGTGGCTAAAAATTATGACCACTGAAATACAATGTAAATATAACTTTGTTTCCTTCTTACCATCTGGTCATGTTTTATCCATTTTCTATTAAGATATTGTATTTTTGTAATTAATTAATATAATAATATCAACTGTTGGTCATACTATGTATGTATCGTTAAGTACAACATTCAGATAGTGTAAGCCAAAAACTGGTTGTGCAACCTTTTGGATTTGAAAATTCAAAATTAACAGAATCTATATGTAAATTATACATCTAGTTTATATTTTTTCACTAGCTTCTTACAGGTACTGGGGGAGATACAGCTGTAGTTCTCAAATTGTGTGTTAGGATTCTTACAGGTCCATGAGACCCTTTTAGAGACTATATGAAATCAAAATGATTTCCATAAAAAAGGTGCTAATTGCCCTTTTTTTGATTCTCAAGCTTTTATAAGTGTAAAGTGAAGTTTTCCTGAGTCCAAATGATATATCTCAACAGACTGAATCTATAAACAGGAGAGAATTTTAAGCAGGCTCTATGCCTAGTGTGGAGCCTGATGGGGCTTGAGATCACAACCTTGAAATCATGACCTGAGCCAAAATCAAGAGTTAGATGCTTAACTGAGACATCCAGGTGCCCCAAGATCTCCATTTTTAAAAGTGTCAAATGCAAACAAAACAAAACAAAAAAACCCCAACAACCAAAAACTCCTAAGTGTCAAGCATATGAGACCAAAAAATATGTGAATCATTTGATTATAGCATTCAAAAGGAAAAAGGAGTGAGGGGTGTAAGCAACCCAAAGAAGTAGAAATGGTACTCTATTGCCTTACAAAGTTTTGCTTCCTCTCCTGAGATTTAAGCACTAAACGTTTTCAAGTTCAAAGAACGTATATGTTGAGAAATAGTGCCACACTTTAATTTCTAAAATCAGATACCACCACCTAGTGTTATGATTAGATACTACATCAATCTATTTCTCCTTGGAATTTTAAATACCTAAAATAGTATATTTATAATAAATATGTTACTAACTATACCAAACTAGCTGTTCATAATTCATGGGTAATAAATAATTGAGATTAGGTCAGTAAGCACATATATATGTATATATATTTTTATCAAAGATAAGATTTTTATCTTTGATAGCTAATGTGCATCCTTAAGAATATTTATTAGTATATGAAGTTGTAAATGTAGTAAGGACATACCAACCTCACATATTATAACTTACACAACTTACTTAAATAAGACTTG
This sequence comes from Canis lupus familiaris, assembly GCF_011100685.1. Taxonomy (NCBI): domain Eukaryota; kingdom Metazoa; phylum Chordata; class Mammalia; order Carnivora; family Canidae; genus Canis; species Canis lupus. Next base: position 19,925,587 of record NC_049223.1, on the reverse strand, counting down.
TCTCAATAAGTCTCAATGAAATCAATTTGTATTTGCAGCAAATCCTAGTAATTGTGTCATTATATTTTAGAATTTTCTGTTTTCTTAGCCTCACATTTAAGATTAATCATGAGGAGTCTCTATTAACCCTGTTTCAGTAGGACTATATATACATACATATATTTATATGCAGAGTTTTATATTCCTCAGTTTGCCTATCTCTTCTCTTCCACTTTGTCACTTGTCACTGCTGTCAGCACATCTATCAAAGGCCCACTTGGACCTTTTAAATTTGATGCAGTTATCTGGTTTCCAAGTCAGCACTGCATTTATTTAAGAAACAGTACTGAGTGCCAAGTACTGAGGGGGGAAAAGAACCCATCAAGGCTGCATAGTTCAGGAATACAAAGCTACCATGAGGAATACAAAGATGAGGCAGACAAGATCCTTTTTGCAAACCATGTATCTGATAAGGGGTTAATGACCAAAATATATAAGGAGCTCCTACAACTCAGCTGCAAAAACCCAAATAATTCAATTAAAAATTGGGCAAAGAACATGAATAGTCATTTCTCCAAAGAATACATATAAATGACCAACAATAATATGAAAGATGCTCAACATCACTAATCATCAGAGAGTTGCAAATTAAAACCTAACATAAGTATCACCCCACATCCGTTTGCCTGGCCATTATAAAAAAAAAAGGCAAATCATAAGACATTGGTAAGGATATGCAGAAACTGGAAATCTTGTATACTATGGGTGGGAATGTAAAATAGTGTACCAACTATGGAAAACAGTATAGAGTTTCCTCAAAAAATTAAAAATACAACTACCAGAGCAATTCCAGTTCTGGGTATTCAATCCAAAAGAATACCTGCGCTCCCATGCTCACTACAGTAGTATTTACCAGCGCCAAGATGTTGAAACAACCTAAAAGTCTAACAACGAATGGATGCTTAAGGAAACTGTAATATATACATATGATGGAAAATTACTCATGCTTAAAAAAGAAGGAAATCCTATCATATGTGGCAACAGGAATGAACTTTCAGGACACTATGCTAAGTGAAATACACGAGTCAGAGGAGAAATACTGCATGATTCCGCTTAGATGACATATCCAAAATAGTCAAATTCGTAGAAGCTGAGGAGAATGATGGTTGCCAGGAGCTGGAAGGAGGAGGAAATGGGGAGTGAGTACTCAAATAAAGCTGCAGTCATGTAAGGTAAGTTCTAGGTATCCACTGTACAACTTTATATTTATAGTTAATACTGTATCTTAACTTAAAAATTCATTGAGGTAGATCTCATCATAAGTGTTTTTACTGTAATTTACCACCCTCTCTCCCCACAAATGATAGGTATCAAAATAGAATGTGTAAGTGCCACGAAAACAAAATGCTCAGAGGTAAGGATAGATTACGCTCAGCTGTGAAAATCAAGAAGTGCTCCTTGGAGGGATGGCATATGAAGTAGGCAATGAAGAACTGCATAGGCACAGATGGGAGGGATATAGGTCTTCGGCAAAAGGAGTAGATGAACAAAGACATAAGAGCAAGTTGCATAATTTTGTTCAAGAATAGATTCATGATGGTTGAAAAATAAGCTAGGATGAAATTATGTAGGGTAATATCCTTGAGTAAGTAGGGTAAAAAATCTGTAGTTAGAAAAATTTAAGAAGAACTTATGTGCAAGAATGTTAGAATAGCTAAATTAAAAAGCAATAAGATACTGAGAAAGACCTGGCTATCTCACCGATACATAAATTGCATACATATACACAATCTGACCTATGAACTTTGTGAAATCTATTTTTGAAAGTGAAGAGCTTTTCAAACCCATTTACTGGTTGTTTATTCCTAAGAAGTCAGGTTGTTACAAGGCTGGTATCTAGCAAGGGTTGCCAAATTTAGCAAATAAAAACACAAGGTGCCCACTTAAATTTCTGATTTAAAAGAAAAACCAATTTTTTAGTAAAATTATATTCCAAATATTGAATGGCACATACCTATACTGAAAATGATTTATCCACAATTCAAATTTAACTGGGAGTCCTGTATTTTATCTGGCAACTTAGCTCCAGCTAATTAAATGTATTTCTACAGTAATAAAATATAGAGAAAATAAGCACTTCTGCCCTTATGATAAATTACACAAATTATGATAAACCAAACACTTAAAATTTGTATACTAAGCCATTTAATTGCAATTCATATTACTTAAAAAATACAAAAATACTAAATTTTAAAAATACTTAATTTCAGTTTAGATTCTTTTTGTATCTACATATCACAAGTTTATCAACTTTCTTTTAATTTTTTTTTTAATTTATTCATGATAGAGAGAGAGAGAGAGAGAGAGGCAGAGACATAGGCAGAGGGAGAAGCAGGCTCCATGCACCGGGAGCCCGACGTGGGATTCGATCCCGGGTCTCTAGGATCGTGCCCTGGGCCAAAGGCAGGCGCCAAACCGCTGCGCCACCCAGGGACCCCAAGTTTATCAACTTTCAATGACTATTTAAGCGTACCCTGGATGGACTGTAAGAAAGATTTACATTAAAAAGGAAAAAGAGGGGAACCTTGGGTGGTGCAGCGGTTTGGTGCCTGCCTTTGGCCCAGGGCGCGATCCTGGAGACCCAGGATCGAATCCCACGTCAGACTCCCGGTGCATGGAGCCTGCTTCTCCCTCTGCCTATGTTTCTGCCCCCCCCCCCCCGTGTGTGATTATCATAAATAAAAATTAAAAAAAAATAAAAAATAAAAAAAAAAGGAAAAAGAGGGATGCCTGGGTGGCTCAGCAGTTGAGCATCTGCCTTTGGCTCAGGGCATGATCCCGGACTTCCAGATTAAGTCCCACATCAATCCCATATTGGGTTCCCTGCATGGAGTCTGCTTCTCCCTCTGCCTATGTCTCAGCCTCTGTGTCTCTTATGAATAAATAAATAAAATCTTAAAAAAATAAAAAGGAAAAAGCAAGCTCTCAGTTTTTGATTTGCAAAAACGGACTCTATGTCAATCCCATAGAATGAAGAAACATTCAAATAATCATCAAACAATAAATGTACAATACATATAAAACACAGTACCCAATACAACAGAATGACTTAAGGGTAGAAAAGAGAAAAAATTGACTTGTAGACAAATGAAGCAAAGAAAATCTCCACTCAGAAGACATGCAATAGTACAAAACAAAGAGATGGCAGGTAAGGGCCAAACCACAGAAGGATTTGAGAACATACATAAGGAGTTTAAGTGCATGGGGAAGCCAGTCATCGAATGGTTTTAAGTGAGAAATTGTCACGATCTGACTTAGTTTTTAAAATACCCCCCCCCCCCCCAGCCACTGTGAAAGACTGGGGGTGTGGTCAAAAATGAAATTAGATGACTAGTTCTACTGCAGTTTTATTCGTACTCTATTGCAGAAGCAAAAGAGTTTTGACAGCTGAGGTAGAATAAAGTACATGGATTTGGGAACTATATGATCCCTATATGACTTGGGAACTAAAATGATACGATCATTAATATATATACTTTCATTAAATAATATATACTTTCATTAAAAGATACAAAAAACCCTGATGTAAATGGTAAGACTTAGTACTGTAAAGATGGCACTTCTTTAAAATAATCTACAAATTTAATGTAACCTCACAAATTTCTTAAAACTACAACTTAAAAAAATGAAAAAACTTCCACTGGACTAGATAATGTAAAAATAGCTATAATAATTTTATATTATTTTTATTATAATAGGAAATGTGACAAGTATTAAACAACATAAAACTACACAATAAGATAGTTTTGGCATAAGAACTCACAAATAGATTAGTGGAACAGAAGAGTATAAAAAAGTGTGTCATACATATGGGAAAACCTGTTATTTGATCAAGAAGGTATGCCCGGTAGAGAAATGACAAGTTAGGATATTAGGCAATTCTTTGGGAAAAAGTAAAAAGGTAGATCTCTATTTCACACCACTCATAAATAAAAAAATTCAAATGGATTAAAGGGCTAAACATTAAAAAAAAAAAGCCTACAAAAGAATTTGAAGAAAATACTAGGACATAGTTTAATTTTGTGGTGGGAGAAATACAAAACGATTCGAGGAAAAAAAATTAAAGAAACAAAACAGAAGCCATAACAGAAAAGATGATATGATTTATCTTCATAAAAATGAAAATCTTTGGTATAATGGAAGATACCATTAGCAAAGTTAAGGGACAAAAAAGGCTGAGGGAAAATATTTAGAACACATTTTTAAAACACAAAGAATTTATAGAGTTCCTAGCAACAGTAAGACAATAACCTTTCTCCCCCAAATGCTAGAAGCTACAAAGAAGCAATTCCCAGAAGAGGAAATACTAAAAGCTGACATACACACAAAAAAGATGATCACATACAGGCTCAGGAGCAATCAGAGAAATGGGACTTATCAGTAAGATGACATATTTAAAGATGGACGGTTCTGAGTATTGGCCAGGATGCAGAAAAACGGAACTCACCTACATTGTTAAAAGCAAAGTTGATACATGAGGAGTTGGTAAGACAGATTTTTAGAAGGTAATCAATCATTATCTAACAGTTTTACAGGTGTGCCTCAAAGATTAAATATATGAGTTACCACATGACCCAGGATTTTCACTCCTGGGTAGATACCAAAGGAAAATGAAACCACATTATTCAGGACAGCCACATGGAAAGATGCCAAATTCCCATCAACTGATGAATAAATACATTAAATATGGTCTATCTCTACAATGGAATATTATTCACCAATAAAAAGGAGTATGGTGCTGGTCTATGCTAAAACATGGATGAACCTTGAAAACACGCCATGTGAAAGAAGCTAGTCACAGAAGACCAGATATTATGTGATTCTATTTACAAGAAATCCGCAATTTCAGCAAATCTGTGGAAACAGATAATAGATCAATATTTGTTAGATGCTGAGGGGCAGGGGATTACGGGGAGTGACTGTAAATGGGCACAAGGGTTCCTTTTTGGGCTGATAAAAAAAATGTTCTAAAACTGATCTGGTGATGGCTACATAAGTATAAGAAACACTAAAAACCGTGAAACTGAAATAAGTAAATAAAAACCACAGAATTATACATTTTAAATAGTATCATGTGTGATCTAGGAATTCTATCGCAATAAAGCTATTAATAAAACTCAAAGATGTCTAAAATTTTAGCATACATTCTACTCTTAGAAATCTATAAGGATACTTGAATATGTGAAGATTTATATACAAAAATCTTCACTGTAGTATTTGTTTCTAATAGTCAAAAATGGTAACCATATATATATTCACCATAAGCAAACTAAAGGCAAAAGACAAACTGGGAAAAAAATGTTTATTATATGTTATATATATAAAATATGAAATATATGACTGATCAAACATTGATATTCTTAATAAAGGCAAGAAAAATGCCCTATTTATCTTCCATTGAGCCTTCTTGGCCTTTCCTGGATAATACATAACATTCATTTTCTTTTCAACTGCCTGATTGATGCTTACTGCTGGGAAAAAGCCTAACTATAAGCTCTACTGGTTGGAACCACTCCAAAGCACTCTATGTAAACTCATCTCTACCTCTCACTGTTCACTGCACATTTAAAAATTTCTCCTATGATCCATTTTTTTTATTCCTTCTTATAATAGTAGACTCAAACCCTTTCTCTTCTTTCTATGCCTCCAACTTTACCTCTGTCCACTCTCAGCAAACTTCAAAATCTCAAAAGTTTTCCCAATTTAAATCTTTCACACTTCATATGCCTATTTCTCAGCACATTCTTTCCTCATTTTTTAGCAGAACTGTGCATCTTTCTGAGATTACTGTTACTCTTGACCCAATTTACTTTGGGGTTCCCTTCCCTTGGCCAACAAACAACTTAAGTGACTTCCATCCCTTTAAACAGAGCCTACATACACCATCTCTTCACCTTGTCAATCAATTCCTTTCTTTCCCTCCTTTCCTTTCATCAGTAAGATTTCCTTGCTTACACTGCTAAAATATTTACTCCCTATGATCTGATCTCTATCTCAACTGCTCTTTTAAAGCAAAGATCTTATTAATTGCTAAACTCATAGTCTATTCTTAGTCCTCATTCTTCTCCAATGACAAATACAGCATTGCTCATTCACCAGCTTTGTATCAGGGACAAGATCTTTGGATTAAATTCTCAAACCAGTATCTCTCCATAAATGAGGCAACTACCTCCCTCTCAGGGTATGAAACTGATAAGATAAACTTCTTCCACATTATCTTATATATTTATCATCGCACTCAAGATTCTGTTTACTGTAAGGATTAAATATGCTCCTTACACGGAATCAGACTATGCCTGTTCAAATCTCAGCTTAGTGCTCTTTTTTCTTCCGTCCAAATACCTTCAATGATTCTCTTCCTAATGCTTGCTAACTAAAATGTAAACTTGTTTGTATTCGAGATCCTCTGAGTTCTTACCCAGCCCCATGTTTATGATCTTTCCTCTTACCAGAACCCTTCGCAGATCCAGTGCTTTCATCCACTGGTTCTCAAGTCTGCCTGCAAGTCAGAACCATCTTGGGGTAATTTTAAAATTATCATGCCCAGGCTCCTCCACTCAGAATTCAGATTTATTTATTTATAAGCTCCCCAAGGGGTAATATGTAGTCAGGATTAAGAACCATGGCTCTAATTAGTCTGATCTGTCTCCAGCCCCTAAATACAACCTCCAATTTTTCTCAAAATGCCCTCTCACTCATTCCATCTTGCCCCATTAAAATGTTAGCTCCTATTTAAATTCTGTTTACCCCAACATAAACATATTAGGAAAAGTTTTCTCCATCCTCTGAACTTCTGTAATACTTTTTCTCAACATGCTTCATTTTACATCATATTCTAGTAATTTGCGTGCACGTTTTCATTTCCCCAAACTAGGTGTGTACGCTTTTGAGGGAAAGCTGAGTTCTCCCTACAGCCAGTTGAGGTGTTTTAAAATGTGATCTTAATCTTCAAAACATATCTTTGAGGAAGGCATTAAAGCTCCGTATTTTATAACTGCAGAAATTGAATCTAGAAGATTCAATTAAAGCAGGTAAAGCAGCTTACCTAAGGATTTTACAACTAGTAACTCTTTATAATTTTTCATTGTATGTTACATATATCACAACCTCCTGGAATGTTGTCAGATTCAAAAACATCCAATAAATCTGAAAAACGTACAGATTTGTAAGTCCGTGACTGAAAATAGATTCAACTTCAAGTCAACATTCCTAACAATTAAGGGAAAATGAAAGAAATATGCCCTGCTTATTTTCTTTTCCAAGATAACTATTTCGAAGTCACAGCTTAGTTTTGATGTTTAAACTATACTGAAAAAAAAATTCACAGCAGGACAATAGCTTTGAAAGCTAGTATTTCAAGAAACAGGAAATAATGAATTTATATACAAGAACCAAAAGTTGGGTAACTAATATCCTATGAGGAAAGTAACAAATTCATGGCAAGAAAAGAAAGCCTCTGGGAGGATAGGTGAGGAAAAGCCGAGGACGATAGTAAGAATAGTCTGGTTCTGGGAGGAGGAGAGGAGGACCATGATCACTAGTATCAAGAGCCAGAGCAGCACAACTAAGTCCAGGTGGAAAGAGTTATTTATTAGCCATAGCACAGCAGGAGTAGCAAGGACAGGGACAAGTGAGATGAGGTACCTCACCCAGGGTTTGACAGGAATCAGATATTCCTTCTCTGATCATCTAAGAGGATATAAAATACTTCAGGCCCCAGAAACCCCAGGGGAAGGAAAAAGAGAGGGTGTAGAGAACCATGTGGGTGAGTGCCTATTCCTGAAGGAAGAATGACATACCTTTAACTGGCAGGATTAAATGCCTTCATAGCTTTGAATCAGAGGAAGGTTCAAGAATAGGATGGACTCACTTAGAAAAAACAGAACAAGGTATCTTGGGTAGTTTTTGGTCCATGAATTTTTTTATCCTTTGCCAGCAATCAGCAAAACTAGGTTCTCATTCTAATCTACACACTGAGTGAACAATCTTGCATATTTTATCTAACGTATGGAGGGAAGGTAGTTCTTACTTTTCTGAAATAGTAAAGCGAAGGGCTGGATTGTGCTAGGGTGCTTTTCAACCTGAAATTCTGTAATTTTTACTGACTTATCCCCCCTTAATATTGTATTGTTTCCTGTTTAATTAACTATACCTACTCCTAAAATTTGAGGAAAAACTCAAATTTAAGATCAGGATTCACTTATTTAAATGGGAGTAAAAAGCAGCAACTCAATCATAATATTTGTTTCTGCTACATGGTGATGGTTTCATCTCATTACAGAAGAAATAAATTTCCTGGTGAACTACAGAAGCTTCCTGTTCTAGGCTTTAAATGCTCCAAAAAGAGGTACATAGTAGTTAATATAAGCTGAATGTGTAAATAACTGAATTTAGACTGACCCCGTAATAAGCAGAAGGGAATTCTATTCAGAACTGTGTATTAGCTCTTAAATTGGCTGATAATGTGTTTCACTTCAATGTCCCTGGGAGCATATGAAGCTACAGCAAAGAAGTAACAGATCAGAGATGGAGATGTGGTGGAGGGGGAGGTTTAAAATTCTCAGGTAGCATTAAATCTGCTCAGCATTTCAAAGGAAATTATACACATTAAATGTAATATAGGGAAAACCACAAGACTCACCAAACAAATATTTTAAATGACAGTATTTATAATTCTCCTCGATTTTAAGAAAATGCAATAGTGTCTGAGACTTACAGATACCACTGGATAAATATGTTCTAGATTTAGATAATAAGAGATCTATTTATTACTTTCTAAAGAAGTTAGTCCTACAATCCCAATTTTATACTAGAGAAAACTAAAGGTTGAAGAAGTAACTTGAGTAAAGTATTATACTTGGAATCTCAATCCAAGTTTGCCTCCAAACTCCACACTTTTTTACATAACAGTATCTTGAAAACAGGTAAGGATTCTTCTATATTAAAGCACTTATCTTAACCTCTAAGTACTGCAGAGCAGTTAAGTAGATGAATAATAATCAACCATACTCTAGGGCAATAGTCATTATCAAAGAGAGAAACACACCAAAAAAATATACTTACTCATTCCTGAGCATTCTCTATCACCATCCCACACATTAGAAACAGCATGTCCCGTCAGTAGGAGGTTAATTAAACTTTGGCTATTAATAAAAATTTAAAAGCAATTAAAATATGAATAAACTAGTTTTCTTCTCAAATGATCCCTGTAGTAAGACATAAAGTAACGACTTCTACATTATGCTAGTTACAAAACAAACTTAGGGAAAAGCTTGCATTTTTATTTTATACACACCACTGAAAAACAGTTTTGCTAAATATATTACTAAGTGTATCATCACAATGGTATCTACTGTTGCATATATTCATCTAAATTTAACAACTTTAAGACATCACACGTTTAAATGGATGAAAAAGATTTCTAAGACTAAAAACTTAATACTTATAATCATCTATAAATATATAGGTAATTATTATTTTTTTGTTTGATCAATGATTGAATTTTACTCTCTGAGGTACAAAGATCTAAAGAGAAGGACCTATATAATAGAGTTGGGTTACTGTCACTATTCCACTGATTCTAGTAGAAACATAAAGAGCTTGGGGAAGAGGGTGATTTCAGAGAAAAATAAGGAACAAATATTTCTCCCAAGAGGAAAGCATTTACAAATAGGAAAGGATAGACTTATTTCTAAGTCAAAATGAATAAATTTCATTTGCTAAAAAATTAAGTGGAACATAAAACAATTTGTTAAAATACCACCTGCTGTCATCTTAAAAGTATGTGCCACAGTAAGGGCAATGCATACATAAACCTGAAGGGAAATGATAATTTTATACCTAAAGCAAGCAATGCATAAAGCACGGACTGCTCAAATCCACAGGCTTTATGCTGTTGACACTTACAAAATTATCTGACTTAGTAGTGTTTTATCTTAAAGTCAAGTTTCTAAAAACTTAAGTCCATGTAGGGAGATAACGGATTTTAATTAATTACCTGCCATGTCCATATACAGGATCTATCAAAGGTTCATTTGAATCTTCAATTTCATTTTTTATGTTTTCAATGCCCTAAAGGAACCAAAAAATTCATTGGCTTATTTTAAAAACTAAAATGAAAAAAAAAAATGAAAAAAAAAAAAATAAAAAAATAAAAAAATAAAAAAAAAAAAACTAAAATGAAAATTATAGTAGTTTATAATTGACCATTTTTTACCATAAATGAATAAAACATTTATTTAAGTAAATTTTCTCCCAAAATATTACCCAGATTTGATGCGGGAGAATATATTAGATGATAATGTAAGAAGTAGCTTCTCCAAGAATATCTTTTCTTTCATAGACTCTGTACAAAGAGCACTGACTGTTTCATGGGTAATAGATTTCATGGCATGTTGGCTAAAGGGGTACTGAGAGATATTTAAGTTTTACCAGGAGGCAGGAGAAAATTATTTAATCCAAGAGTTAATATTCATTTAATTTCAGACTAAAGTAAATTCAGACTTAATACACCTGCTAAGGCATCTGATATATTTACTTAGGCTTTTTAAAAAACATATTAGTATTAAAGACATACACATGAGTGTTGATAGAGATGTTAATTTAAATACACAAAACGTCTAACTAGTACAAAAGAAAACAGAGTTCTGACTGCATTCTCAGAAATATCAGTAATTTAAACATGTACTGACAAAGTATAAAACTAGGAGGGCAGGAAGTTTCTTATTTTCTTAAAAACTAGTTTTCTGATATTTTTTAATTCCTCAAAGGATATCCAAATCCCCAAATATCTAGGTAAGCAGGAGACCGAGGCATTTTCGTTTCATCAACCCCCAAGAACAAAGAGAAACTATCTTTCACCACCTAACTTTAACCACTGGTTCTATCAGATTAAGGCTATTTTAAGGACTAAAAACATTAATCAGCAATCCAAATATTTAACAAATGCCTACATATTGTAGGACAATACAAACAAATATGATATTTTGCACTTGCCTCCTTATAAGTGATACAAAGCAGGCTATGATAAAAGCCAAAATGAATAATATGAACAAGTGACATAATCACTGGTGAGGGAGAGGCATCATTTCAAAGACCAGCTAGACATGATGGTTTATTGCCTGTAAAGGGCAAGAGACAGAGGATGTATCAAAAGTTTTGAGCATAAAAACGGGAGGAATAATGAACAAAGCCAAACTCATAAGAGACCAGTCATCTCAGATCCCACACACTGTTATTAACCACATCTAACCAACTACAAAGTACTTTTCGTTCTTTCTCTCAAACAGACTTCTAAAATGTTTTTAAATTTCCAAATTTAGAAGATGCTTCTAAATACTCTTTTTCTTTTCCATGTCTCTGGTCACTGCCCTAGCTTAGGTTCATCTGTTCAATAACCATTCTTTCTTATAGTCCTGACTCTGGTCTCCTACCCCATCACCAACTCCCTCCCACGCAACTCTCACCTCAATTTAAGGAAACTTATCAACAGAAAAGATGTTACTATTACCTTGTCCAAAATTTTTGCTCTAATTTTGGCCAGGTAAAATTGCAATTATTTTTTGCAGAGAATACAAGGGCCTTCATGTTCTGAGCCTTTTTACATCAGTGTACTATCTCATCTTTCACCACTGCCTTTCTGGTGTATTATGCTGCAGGAATACTTAACTCCTTATTGTTCTTCTGGTGTTAAACCCCCAATCTATTATGCCTTTATACTTGCTGTTTCCATGGCTCAGAAAACCTTTCCACAGCTTTTCATCTAGAAAACTTTTCCTCATCCATCAAGACACTACTTCTGTCACATGGTCCTTACTAGAGAAAGTCTGTTCTTGATTCCATCAAACCCCTCGTCCCCAAAAACTAAAAACCAAATCCATAACTCAGACATATCTTGTTCTATTTCCCCTCATGCTTTGTGCATGCAATAAATGAACACCAAAAAACAGTGCCATTGTAGAATTATTAATGTGTCCATTTATTTTTTATAGTACTGGAGGATTTATTTTTTAAAAAATGTATATTACATTATAATTCTAGTTGCCTGCATAGAGTCAATGCCCAATAAACATCTATCAAATGAAAGAAGTCTGATAGCAGATATGGTAAATCAAGCAGCATACTCAACTGAAACAGACTGCTACAGATAGATTAGCAGTTGGGGAAAAAAGGCAGGACAGGAGATGTACACACTGGAATTATCCACATAAAAGTTGAGAGATTAAAATGCCCATAAAAGTAAAAGTCTATGGTAGACAGGGACTGAAAATTTCCAGAATATAAAATTTTAGAAGGGGAAAGAAAGGAGCAGGAGATAAAGAAGAAAATGAAGCTATCAAAAAAAAAGGTATGTGTGGGGGAGGTGAGATTGTGAGATATTATACAAAGGCACAGTGATTTATCAGGTAAGTTAAGAGAGGGACTGAGGGTCAGAAAGTTTCAGAAGGCATTAAGGTCAAATGCCAGATACTGTGAAGATGAAAGAAAATAAAATTCAGAAGAACTGAGTGCATTTCATAATTAGAACATGATTGATAACCTCTATAACACAGAAGACTGGGAGTAAAACCAAGTTTGAAAGTGGTTAAGTACTAAGTGAGTGGTGAGGAAAGAGAACTTGATGATTCCTTATCATGGGCACAAGAGATTTTTATTCTGAGATTTAGAAACAGTATCTAAAATAAAATTACTTATTAGAACATGAAAAACAGTATGAAATTCAAACTGATAAAAGCCAGAAGAAGCATCTTAAACAAACCTTTGTCAGTAACACAGAATACAGAAAAAGCAACACTCCAAATTTGTTTCCCCACATTGAATACTGGTCCAAGACAGCATCTTTTAATTCTGATAAACTTCTGAATGATCTTTTTCTGGGGGGAGAAAAGAATTAAGTATTAGTACCATGATGAGAATAATTCCATTGACAAATGGGAAAATTTTTAAATCACCTTATACATTAAACTGTATACATACAAATGAGATTTGTGTCTCAAATTTCCAAATACAAATTTAGCCATTAAAAGCAAAAGCTATTGCTGACAAATGTTGCTAAATATATACCATTAAAACACAGTGCCTACTTGGCAGGAAAACTCTTCAACACTTAGGTGAACTGTCTGGCATCAATAAATTCTACAATAATTATACATTTTTAAAAATGAAGTAGCCCTCTCTAAGAAGTTTTCAAGAAAAAAGAAAACTTGACTCTGTAAAGCCTGAAAATTATGTAATAAATATCTGAATCCAAAGATAAGGTGTACATTTGTGGCTTCTTTTAAAAAAATTAATGTCATGTTTCAAATGCCACCTGTAATTCTATCAACATAGCTATCCTTACCTTTTATACTAAAAAGTTGAATGAATGAAAATATGGCACTTTTAATGAAAGTCACAGAAGGCATATTTTGGTAAACAAGAAACAATAATTCAAATATTTATTCTATCAGAAATCTTTGTATTCCTTCAGGTCAGAGAAACATTAAGCTAGAATGTTTTTTTTCATTGTAATGATGAAGAAGCTTTTAATATTATAGAAAAGCACATTCTGGTAGCTAATTTAGGAATCAGTTTTATTTAAGTAAACATTTAGAAATTATTTTTTTTAAAAAACTGGTAACAAATTAATCCTCAAGTACATAAATCTAAGTACCTTTCCAAGTATGAACAGACTTAAAATGGCAATGTGTCCACAAGGTAAGTATTTTAAATGTTCCAATGTTACTTACTGAATTAATGCATGAAATCGCTCAAAGCCAAGCTCTTCGACAGCCAAGGCAGCTATACATAAAAGACACTTTTCAGCACTACACATGGCAAATAAATGACACAAGATACACACAGCAGGCTGTAAATACTTTCAAGCAATCAAAATTTTTCCCTATTTCCTTACTCCCTTAAAATTGTTTGTTTTCAACTTTATTGTTACACAAATTTCTATTTCAGCATCTTAGTTACCATGATTATAACTAAAATGGGTATAATACTGAGAATGTAGAAGGGTGATTAAATAATAACATTTATTTTCAATTCAGTTATACGAAGATAATATATAAAATAGAGAAATTACTGACAGAGTGCTTCACACATCAACTGAAATGTGTCCTGCACTTTAAAATAATCTTTCAATTCATAGATCCAAATAAAATCATCATAGCTAATCTTCCTCCTTTATAATATAAAATCTGTAGGTTAATGTTTAATTATTATTAAACTAATGTGTATAAAAAGGCATAGCACTTGGAAACTACACAGGTTCAACAACAGCTTTAAGTTTGTTTCCTCATTTGTTTGTACAACTATTATTAGAGAAGTTTTCAGTAACTTATTTAGATTATGATTAATACAGTACAATTACAAATTTAAAAAATAACAAAGGAAAGAAATCATTTAAATCCAAGATAATATTTATGCAGCACTCTATACTGCATGCCAGGCCTCCTTCTAAATGTGCTACATGCCTTATCTCATTCAGTCCTCTAACAACACAATTATCCCCATTTTATAGAAGAGGACATGAGGCAGAGAAGAAGCTTCCCTAGAGCACCACCAAACAACAAGCAGAGCTGAGATCTGAATCCAGAGAGTCTTGGCTCCCTTTACAAAAATAACATCTTTAAAGCTCTCATACATGAATCAAAATGCCTACTCTAAAAAATTTGTCACAATGAACAATTTTATATATATTTTATAAAGCAAATCTTAGTACTTTTAAATATTAATTCTTACTTGAGAACGAAAGAAATTAATTCATCATGAATTCAAAATCAGGATTTTTTGAATTACGATTAAAAAGGTTTCATTAGGCTATCCTTTCAAAATCATTTTAATTTTCAAATGTTTTAAACTATTTTTAAAAATTTTTACCAGTCCAATGGGTTAATTTCAATAAGCTTTTGATTTGTGTGGGAAACAAACTGAAACTGAACCTGAGTATTCACTACTGCAAACAAGTGTGCGTTACCAAAAGCCAAAAACTACACACACCACACAAGCCAATGAAATTAATGTTTGAGCACAATGTACTATTGACAAGGGAGAAAACAGTTCACATGTAAAAATTTCAGGATAAAATAAAAATTCGACCTAACCTTTTCCAAATTGTACTAATTGCTTTGCAGTGCTTGATTACCTAAATAATTTTACTGGGTATATACTATGAAAGTAGACATAAAGATAGTTTAGAGAAAAGAGGCAAGCAAAATAAAAAGCTTAGCAGGCAGGATGGTGAAAAAATATAAAACACAAGAAAAAGAACATAGCTGGGAACAAAGGAAAGAACAGGTAAAACAGATTGTTATACGGAATAAAAACTGTAATGTAAGTTCTTTGCATTGTCAACATCTAAGGCAAATTCTCAAATTTTCAGTTAACAAAACTTTAAAAATTTTTACAGTACTAAGAACAGATTTAATATACGGCTTGATTTCATGTCCACTTTTAAAATAAGGCAAAGCAAAGTGGAAAACTACTAAAATATGTTTTCTGAAGAGGAACTAAATCTAACATGCCCACCTAGTTACTGACATACCAAAGTGAATACATTATGAGGCTATTTAACCTAGAGCAATTTAACCTCTAACTACAGAAATGTACAGTATACCCCATGGTTAAGTTCAGAGTGTACTACAAAAATACAAATGAAAAATGTTAAAAGAGAAGATCTTACTATTTTTTTTTTGCATATTAATATATAGATTGGCTTTAAGAGGATATTCTTTCAACAACTTTTAAAAAATTTTTTAAAACAACTTTCCTCTGTCTGAAGTTTCATGTCCTAAATACAACTATTAAACATGCTTCCACGCAACCCAGTAAAACCTGAAAAATACTTTAAAACCAATCTTAAGATTTTTGACTACCATCCTTGTAAATATTTTCCACTTGTTTTCTTCAGCTGTCATCATCAACTCTAAAAGTATGTTAAATCCTTTTTGAAAGGCTATGTTTGAAAGGCCTAAAAAGGAAACGTCATTCAACTGTTTAAATTTTAAAAATTATTCTTTGCAAATGTACTATGAGAATTTGCCACTATCACTGCAGAGAAAGAAGACGCTGACATTATCAGAGCCATTTCAGCCTGTGGAGACAGTAATACCTTAGGGATAATCCTACATGGAAATTGAGATGTGTATCATGAGTAATCAAAACGTACTCTCTATAAATCAGGTGTCCAATTTCTTTAAAAATAATTTCTGCAGAGATGATAGTTAACAGAATGCATCATAGGTAGAATAAGTCACTTTTTCAATATAAGCACACGGAGCTACCAATTATCAAAAGTCACATACTAGCAAGATAATTCCTGAAAAGAAAAACAGAAAAGCAACTCTTTACCTAGCTTCAGTACAACCAGAAGTCTCCATTTTACTAGTTCATTCTGGCAGTTTTGAGGTCAATTACATAAGAATTTTCAAAGGCTAAAAAATCCACAGAATATATGTTTTTTATGAATAAGAGTAGCTATTATTTAAAGAGAAATCCCCAATAATGAAAAACTTGAATGAAGGAATAAAATCCCTTTTATAAAACTACCTTAAAATAATCCTTACATGTAGACTGTATTACACAATGTCCAAAAAATTCAGGAGGAAACCAAACAAAATGTAATGAAGAATAATGCCCCCATCTTTGCTCTAAGAAACCAAAGATATTTAAGAAATTTTCTTATGTCCAAAAATCCCTTTTCCAATACCAAAAAAAAAAAAAAAAAAAGGAAAGAAAGAAAAAAACAAACACCAACATTAAAGCATCTAAAACTAAAGTATGTAGGATTATGTTCTTCAAACTTTCTAAATGAGAATTCCAAAGCTCAGAGAGGGTCATCAAGCAGAAATTTTTTTTTTTTCATCAAGCAGAAATTAACTAAAATTTTTTAAAAAGTTTAATAGATGCATTTCCTTTCTTTTTTCCAAAAATGCAAGATACACAAGTGCAATATCCTCCAGCAACTAAAATAACTGACAGGGAAATGAAAAATATTAAGGCTCATCAATTAAGCTTAGGCTAAAAAAGATGTATTATGAAAATTTTAAATATATATCTTTTAATTTTTCAGTAGTTTCATTACAACAAAGATACAAGAAATTACTTCAGGAAATAAAAATGTATCTTACAAGAATGTTCCACTTGGCAACTAGACTCTGCAGGACTCCCAGAAATACTAGCCGTTTCCTCGGTTGTCTTTCCTCTTAACCAGGAAACCAGGCAGTAAGATCCAGAGTTGTCACAACAAGCACTTTCTAAAATATCACATAAGGTATGACAAAGGAGTTCTTTCCGCTCTTCCTCTAAAAATAACCAAAGTATCAGTTATAATGATTTTATTTGAAAAAAAAATCCTATCATGGATAACAATATTAAGAATGTTTTAATAATGAAAATCAAGCATTTTAAGTGGAAGATTCCTCCCCTCCCCCCAGTAACCAATCTTACATTAAAAAAAAAAAGTGCTTGAGGGTTAAAATGTCATCACTATTAAATATTGCCATTAATTAGAAAAAGAATGCTGAAAAATGAAGAATTAAAAATTAGGAGGAAGAATATATACATTACTTGGAATAACCTGATACTGATCTTTCCCCTTCCTTAGGCTGCAACGGGAGCCCTGAGGTCTCCTTTCCTGTCAGAACCAGGCACATTGTGAGGGTCTGCTGAGACTTCTATTTTTTCCTCATTTCTGAGTTAGTCTAATCTTTGATCTCCTTGTCCCACAGGGTAAGGATAATGAGGTAACACACAGCATATACAATACCACAATTCATGACATCAGCAGATGCCATCATGGTTATGTTGCATAATATAGAAACTCCTGATACTAGACTGCGGTGATCTGAACATTAGACCTCTATAGAAAAGGGCAATGAGAAAAATGCTCAGATAATTTGTTCTTGAGACTTAGCCACCTTCCATTTTCAAGCAGTATAGCTCTCCAAAAGCAGCGCTGCCCCCTGAAACTTTCAAATGGGACAAGATGTGTATGTGTACCCTATGTAAAATTTTATGCTATGGGGAGAATTTTACTTCTTTTAATAGATGAGCAGTTTTTTGAAGGCAGGAATTATGTCATTTTATTTTATAACCACCATGACATTTACATTTATAACAATGCTATATATTTTATCAATGTGAATATATTTCTATGCAAGAAATATTATAAATTTTACCAATAAAACACTGATGTTAATAGTATTCTTGGTTTCTTTTCTACTAAAATTTATGTTGCATTTCAGCTATTAATTAATAAAAAAGACACGAATGACACTTTAACTCCTAAATTTACAATCAACAGATTCTATGGGTATGGTTTGGAATGGAAACAGTTTTTGCTTTTATATACCAAACTAGGATTAGAATATATCCCATGTTCTTCCAGAAGTCATTGTGAGGTTCACCCGAAATTGTTCACTTAGGGAAGGAAAGACTTTGTGAACTGTCAAGTACTAAGCAAATGTTTGTTATTATCAGGCAGCACCACACAGCTCTCTGACCTAATCATATTGCAGATGCTAGGACAGCTTCGTTTGCGATTTAATCCAGAGTTATTTGCAGTATTATCTGCATTGTGTAAGGCACAGTCCTAAAAGTTGCAGGATTACAAAGATAACTATGAGTTCTTGCTCAGAGCTAAGACAAAACACAAAGGACTCTTCCTTACCCCATACTGTCATTCAACAGTTCAAGGAAATGGCCCAACCTTTTAGTGAGAGGCCAAATGTTTTGCCCTTTGTTCTATTATTCTGTCTTAGAAGTCTTGGGGAAATGGAATTTCTGAGTATACACATTAAAATTTGGAGTCACAGAACTTTCTGAAACACTGAAAAAAATAAATCTCAAGAAAAAAATCCCATTTATAGTTTACTTTTTAAAATAAATAATTTCAGTTCAACTAATGCCAATGAAAGCTGCATAGATCATCTATAAATTAGAAGGTGAAGGAAAAATTTATAGAAGACCACTATCATACCTGGGCAATCCCTCCAAGAAGACTTCTCTGAAGAAAACAGGAGCTTCTTCAAAAGAAATGCCTTTATACAATTAAAGCAATAGTTATTAGAATGCATTATAAGCATACCTTCATTTTCCTTTATTTTAAAATAGAAAAAAAAAAACAACCCTAATTTGTACCTCCTTTATTATCTACTTAATAGTGCTAAAAAAAATTCAGATAGTTTCCCTTCACATTCAATGGTAAATGAGCATATTATTCAGAATACACTACTATAAACTTGATTCTAGATCCATAAAATTCTTCTTTCATAATATGTATTTTCTGGCAAATAGAATAACTGACTCAAAACAATAGACACAGAACCTGAAAATTAAAGAAACTTACTGCTCATTCACAAAGTGAAGACTCTAGAAATAGGGAAAAGACTACATTTCTCTTAGATTCCTTGGGGGAAAAGAAATCAAAATACAAAGGTGGTTCTGCTCTATTAGTTCTGACTTGTGATATGAGAATAAAGAGACTCATCACTTTATTATAAGATAAGGAGTTCCTAAATTCCTGGTTTAACTAAAAAAACTGTAAGATTCAAAAGAAAAAACAAATTGCTTTCTCACTTTCCTTAAGTGCGTCAACTATGTTACACTCATGAATTGATAGAAAGCAGCTCAGTATAGTGTTTCCTTCTCAAAATGCAGTTGAAAGATCATTTCCATCCTAGTCACCTGACTTGTTTATTAAAAATGAAGATCCTTAGGCTCCACCTACTGTATCTGAATCTACAGGGGGCAGATCCAAGAAAGAAGTTCTTTGACGCTTCTCACATGTTTGAAAGCTGTAGTGTATTGCTAAGAGGTCAGACACACCTAGGGGTGCATCTTGGTTCCACTACTTTACTAACCAAAAATAATAATAGCATAAACTTTAAAAGGTTGCAGTGAGGATTATATGAAATAATCTACATAATGCACTTAGCACAGTACCTGGCACCTAATAAGCAATCATTTCAAAGTGCTTGAACAAAAAACTAAGGAATAGTCTAACATTCTTAATAGAAGTAAATTCTACAAATACTACAAATAAGGGCTTCTAACTTTTCCCTAGTATGGTAATAACCATAAAACTGAGGAATATAACTAGATTACAAAACTTGGGAAAAGTGAGGTGGGATACCCATTATTTCACCACTAATACGATCGCTGTTATACTTTGATATGCTTCCTTCCAGTCTTTCTTTTATACCTGCTTTAAATTTTTATTACAAGTGAGAAGCATAATGGGTATGTGATTATGTTTCCCATTTTTCTGTTTTCCCACAGGATTCATAACTATAATTCTTAATCTCTAATTGCCGATTGAGCTATCAAAATTTACTCAAACCTTATTTCACATTTAAACTACAGTACATTAGGTTTATAAATTTTTTCTTTTACTACTATAAATATAAAAACTTCATACTGAATACAACTTTTTTCCATATTAAGGATTACTTCTTTAAGAAAGACTCACAGAAATACAATGATTTTGTCAAAAAAAATCTGCATTATGGTTCCTGTTATAATGTAAATTCTTTCCCCAAATCAAAGTACAAATGTACTATATGGCAATATGAATATGCCAGCATCATCCTACTCTTACATGCACTGGCAATTATTTTATATTTAAAACTTAGAGTAAGTAATAGAATCTAGTTACTGTTTTATTTGTACTTTTATGGATTCCTAGTGAGGATGAACATCATGATTCTTTGGCTGTCCATCATTATTCCACCTGTTATGACTGCATACACATTATTTCACCACTAGAGTTTTAGTGTTTTTCTAACCAATTTGTACACGTTCATTGTATAAGAAAAACAATATCCACTTAATGCTAATAGTCACTGCAAATATTTTCCTGAGCCTGGACCTCACCCTTTCTCTTAGTGTTGACAATATAGTAGCATTTGTTTTTCTGTGGCTAAATATTGTACCAAGAACATATTTGGTACATGGTATCAGATGACCTACATTCAGTTTTTTCCCCTCAAACTGGCAACCACTCTTATCAGTGACATTCATCAAATTTCATTTTATTCTACCACTGATTTATAGTTACCTCTTTATCATGATACATAATAAATTCTCGGTAAATTGCTATATGTAACGTGGTCTACTCCTGCATTAACTACTAGGTTCCATAATATGCCTATTCTTTTGGCAAGAGTATCATGTTCTAATTTTTATAGTTTAAAAAAGTTTTAATATCTAGGACTTGCTCATTTCCCTTCATTAGGCTCAATGGTGTAGTTCTGACTTTTACATTGAAATATTTTTAAAAAACACAAAATTCTTCTGATTGAAAAGATTTATGTAACTATGAAACTAAATTACCACCTCAAAGATACAAGAGGGCTTTGAACATTACAATCATCCCTTGCAAAAATAGCTATCATTGTGGAAATATACTGAATTTTATAAAACAGGGGACTCCTGTGGTACATCTCGCATTTAACAATATAGTTAAATAGACTTTTAGTAAAAATAGACTTTTAGTAAAAATCCAGTAGGGGCAGTGTCAATATAACCTAATTTAAATACAGACAGGACAAGGAATCTTCAAATTCAGATAAGATTCTGCTAGCAACCAAAACTGCCCCAGCCTAAAAGTATAACAACTCTACTACTAATTTACAGTTAAATTTATATTAAGTAACTCCCAGGCAACATTCAAACATTCAAATTTTTCTTAATTTTTTTTATAATTCCACTAAAGCAAAAAAAAAAAAAAATCAATTTTGCCCTTTGAAGAAATAAAATGATGATCCATAAAGGATATATTTTGGAATCATATAAATTTTTAATTTAATAATGTGGGGTATAAGACAAATTTATTTTGCAGCTAACAGTTCAGGAATGCATTCTTTATGCCCAATGAATAATATATATCACATTAAATATGTATTTTCAAAACGTGCTGATTAAAACATAATAAATTCCAGCTCTTCTTAGCACAGTTGTGAAATGACACTGCTGTTCAGACAATTTAGGTATTAAAGTAAACTGAAAATTCAATTCATGGTTTTAACTACGTAACATTTGCAGCAAATCAGCCTTTGAAATTTGAACAACACATTAGGATGCAAAATCATACACATATATTCAGATTAACACTATCTTGTGCAAAGAAAAAATCTTTTTAAAAAAATTGTGGAAATTCTGAAGTCAGTTGTTACGATTTTATTTTAAAAGCCAAAGCTACAGCCTACAACTATAAAATACAACTTATTTTTAAAATGTGTAGGGTTTTAGAGCATGAAGATATTAACTGATCTTCAACTTTGTAGGAAAATCATTTTTACATAAAGAAATGAAAATAATACTATTGCTATGATATACCTAACAACGGCATAAAAAATCATAACTTGACAGGATCACTGTATTAGAAAGAGGTCATTATCATTAATTCCTCGTTTTCTGAATGTCAGGGAACACATATTACGTTTTCTTGACAATAAAAACAGCTGAAAGGCTATTGCTGTATAACCTGCCCATGTTCTGAATTCACTTTTTATTTTGGATATTTATAGTAATTTACATGAACAAAAGAGATAACTGATCATATCTCATTACATATAGACAGTTTAGAAAATGAAAAGTCAAGTATGAAACGTTTGAACATGTCCCTCTAAGGAGTTGGTAAAGTAGTCTATGTTACCTGAACAGGTGCAATAACAGCACAGGGGCCACCTTCAAACTGTTCTAATGCAGATCCCTCTGATTCACTAAACACAAACCCTAAAAATGAAAGCAAGTAGCAAAGATTAAAAATGTAATTCAAACAGCAGCCCAAAGAATTTTTAATGTACTTTGCTTGAGAAAGATCACTTATTACAAAAGCAAAATATCTCCAAATTATTTAGGCACAATGGTTCTTAACTTTCGGGGGGGTGGGGGGGAATCAAGGAACCCTCTGAAAAAAGATCTGGAGCCTATGCTCCCATCCCTGTGCCCCAAATGCATGTAAACAGACACACACACACACACATACACACACACGCACGCACTCTCTCTCATTCTCTCTCACATGCACACACAAAATTTTGTTACCTAGGAATCCCTCTAAATGGACTAGGGGGATAAAGTGTGGACCTCTGTAAAAGAACACTAAATTAAATAACTTATTTGAAGAAAGATGAGTCTATCTACTGAATTCAACCAGAATTTTTAGGACCCTTTCCATACAGAATCTTTTTGCATTTCAATCTTTGAGTCATATTGTATAAACTAAAAATTAAATGGCATCATAGACAGTGAATGTGTTCAAACCAGCTCTATCTTAATTTCGCTATTACCCAGCCAGCACTGACTGAGAGTGACCCGTAGATGTTCCTACAGATAGCACAGGGCCAGAAGTCCAGAGGACTGAGTGACAGACGCTCTCTGTAACACTGCTGGGAAATCATTTCGCCTCCCTAGATCTCTGTCTAGTTATCTTTAAAATGATGGTTTCCAATTCCAATATGCTTGGAATACGTAAAGTTTCACTAACTGTTGTAGTTTTAGTCATTCATCCCACAAACATTTAATGAACCTAAGATACTACAGCAAGCATCCAGCATGTATGCATGAATGACAGAGTGTCTGGTCTACAGGAGCCAATGATACAGGTGAACACAGACAGATGAACAAATGAACATAAAACAGAAGTATGAATACAGTATTATTGGATACAGAAAGGAATGATTTACTCTGAGTCAAGTCACAACAGGGGACTCGGTGATTTTTAATAGGAATTTGCAAGGATGAAGATGAGGAATGATTTTTAGGTGAAGAAAACACCTTTATTAAAAGGAAAAAGGTTTGGTGAGAGCAGGGCAAGTTTATGGGGCAGAGGAAAATTTAATATAGCTGAGGGATAGTATGGGGGTAGCATGGGGAAGATGGTACATTGGAAGAGGGAAAGCGGACAAGAGGTTAATAGTGGGAAGGGCCAGACCATGACAAGTCCTAACTGAACTGTAATATGATCATACTGTTTTCTCCCCTCTTTTTTAAAGGAATAAAATGGGGAGGAGACTGTTTGAACAGCCATATGGAGATGGTATCAACTTAATAAAATTCACATTAGTGTGGAGAGAAGAAACTGCACCTAAACAGTATTTCCTATGGTAAAAATTAAGATTTGATGAGCATGTGCAAGTGGGGCAAAGAAATTAGAGCAGACTGAAGTTTCTAGCTTGAGACACCAGGTGAGAGCAACTGAGATAAGAAATAGCATAGAGGATCCTATTCCATCCCACCTCCTCTCTCTTAACCTTTCAATCCCTCTCTTTCAAATAGGACTTAAACATGTATCTTACATATTTATAAACAAAAAAATCCTCCTTAAGAATCCATCAAAAGCACTTTGAGTAAAGAGCTGAAAACTTATGTCAACACAAAAACCTCCACAGAGATATTTCTAGCACCTTTATTCATAATTGCTAATACTTGGAAGCCACTAAGCTGTCCTTCAGTAAGTGAATGGGGTAAATGAACTGTGGTACATCCAAACAACAAACTATAATCCAGCACTAAAAAATAAATGAGCTCACAAGTCACAAAAAGACATGGAGAAACCTTAAGTGCATATTACTCAGGGACGTAACCAATTGGAAAAGGCTACATACCATATGATTCCAACTATATGATATCCTGGAAAAGGCAAAACTATGGAAACCGTAAAAAGATGAGTAGTTTCCAGGGATTGGTGGAGGGAGAGAGGAAGAGGGATGAATGTGCAAAGCACAGAAGACTTTTAGTGCAGTGAAAATACTATGAAACCATAATGATGGATAAATGTCATTATACATTTGTCCAAACCCAGAGAATGTAGAACACCAAGACTGAGCTGTAAACTATGGACCTTGGGTGATGATGATATGTCAATGCAGGTTCATTTATTAACAAATACTCCACTCTGGTGGGGGGTAATGATAATAGCAGAGCCTATACATGCTGTGGGAGTAGGAGGTATGTGAGAAATTTCTGTAGCTTCCCCACAGGTTTGCTATAAACTTTAAACTTCTCTAAAAAAGTTAAGTCTAAATTTTTAAAAAAATTCAGTTGACCATTAAAGAAAAAAACCCACCCCAAACTCCAACCACCACCCTTTCAAAGCCCACTTAGTTGTCTAAATGCACTGTCTCAATCTCCTTACCTCACAATTTATTCAACCCTCAAAATTTGGTTTTCAACCTATGACTGCACCAAATTCATTCTCACCAACTCGGTCAATGAACAGTACAGATGATTTCACAAGCTCTTCTCAATTACTCTCCAGAGAATCATCTGAAATGCTAACCACAGATTTCTTCTGAAAAACCTTGCCCCTTGGCTTTACTGGTCCCTCTTGTTACAAATTTCCCTTTTCAGTTTCTTCTCCATCCCCTCGGTCAACTCCTCTTCAAAGCTAATGTTCCTCATGTCTTGGCTTTAGGATCTATGTTCTTTTCATTTCATACATTCTCCTTGGGTAACTCATCTACTCCCAAGATTCCCATTACTGGTTATAATCAGGGAATCCTCAAATACAGCCCAGATTACAACTCTAGACATAAACAGAGTCTAATTTACTTAACGTGTCCTGTATGATCTGGTTTCTACCTAAATCTCCTAACTCATCCTTTACCATTCTTCCTCTTAGACTTCAGGCTGAGATTCTTTCAGGTCCTCAAATATCTATTTTCTTTCAGGTTTTTTACCCTTTTTGAATATATTGTGCCCTGCACTTGAAACACTTGCTAACCTTTCTCTGTCACTTTAAGGCAAGATCTTCTTGGTTCAAGACCCCAAACCGTGATTTCTAGATGTCCATTTGTAGCCCATCTCTGATCTACCCTGAAGTTTAAACCACTGTCATCTCTCACCTAGAGTACCGTTAAGAGTTTCCAATGAGATGTCCTCATTCTTCCCCACCGATCCCACTCCATCGTCATTTGTTCACCATAGAGTTACCAAAGGAATATGGTAGACTTGGAAATCAGATGTTATCATAACCTGCTTAATACGTTTCAGTGGCTTCTCATGGCAATTAGAATGAAAGTCAAACTCCTTTTCATGTCTTTAAAAGACACCATAACTATCAAACCCACATTTCTTCAGTTCACTCTCACTTTATCTACAGTGACCTTAGAACATCCCAAGATCTTTATGTTAGCTCTATTCCTTCTCCATTCATTTCCCCTTCTCTTTTCAGAAAGCTGAATCCTTCTCATTCTTTTTTTTTCCCTTTTCATTCTTAAGGACTCATTTTAGGTGTTAACTCCTCAGAGATATTCCCTGATAATCCTACCTAAGTAGGTCTCTCCTACCATCCCCAGCACAACCAGTATTTTTCATAATCTGTGATTACTATATTATATTATTGCTTATTTACTTATTATTTGCCTTACATGTATCTTGCCTGTTCTCTTATTACTGTTTTCCTAGTATATTGTGTACTTCATGCTCTCTGGACTGCTGCAAGGAAAGATAGCGGAGGATTTTGTTTCTAGGTATGCCAAGTTTAGTTGTGAGATAACCACTTGGCAACATTTAGAAGTGGGGAAATATGGGTCTGGAACTCAGGGCAGGGATTAGGATCAGACACAGCAATCTGAATCATCCTCAACATGGCAGTCAAAGTAAAGGAGATAATGCAAAACAAAGATGATGGAATTGGGATTAGGATTAAACACAGCAATCTGAATTATCTTCAACATGGCAGTCAAAGTAAATGAGAACATGTAAAGCGAAGATGACAGAGTTGGGCACGTTAAAAAATAAGCAGAGGCTGAGTGAGCAAAGGACAAAGATTAGAAAGGTAAGAGAAAAACAAACACACTGAAGTCCTCCAGGAAGTAAAGAGTAGTCATTTGCTACAAATGCTACTGAGTAAAAACATAAATTAAAACACTGGATTAAGCACATTACTGAAAATACAAAAAAAGAAACCTAGAGCACTGGAGAGAAAAACCACTTTAAAGGGTTGAGGTGTGATTCAGAATCCAAGGACAAAAAGTAAATGCGATCTACTTTTAAACAAGTGAAGAGATTCACCTTTTTTTTTTTTTTTTTTTTAAACCATTCCTTATTTCCATTAGGAACAGAGCTAGATGCAGTGGGGGACCTCCTGGCTGTATCTCCTGTTCTAGGTTGGACAAAAATAATGGTAAAAATTATTGTAAAAAAAATGGTAACCTGAAAAGGGTAGCTGGATAAAGAATTATTATTTATATAGACTGAGGGCCATGAGTTTAAAAAGAGAAGAGTGATTATATGAGAAGGAGGACGTTTAAAGACTCCAAGTCTTGAAAGAGTGGTGGTGTAGTGATGGAGGCAGGAGACGGGACTGGATAAAAAGAGGTTCTCAAAGTGTGGTCTACAGAACCTTGGAAATCTGAAACCCTTTCAAGGGATCTACTAGAGGTAAAAATAATTCTCATAAGGATATGAGGATACTAAGACATTATTTGACCTTTACACTTGACATTCATAGCAACGGTACAATAGCAATGGTGGGTGTTACTGTTGGTGTCTTAGAACACATGAAGGCAGTGTCATTAACTGTACTAGCAGTCACCATCCTGGTAAATAAAACCACCCTCTTTCAAACATAAAGAAAAAGCCATTTAACTAAAGAATGCCCTTACTGATGCTACTTTTATTAAATCTTGACCTTGAATAAAGTGTTCTTTTAAAAAATATTCTGCATGACAAAATGGCAACTATCCATAAAGCACCTCTGCTACATACCTTGATGATGACTGATCTTTGTCTCAAGAAAAAGCATGTGTGTAATTTTCGGAATTGCAAGCTGGAAGTACTTTTTTGTAGAGCACTGTTTTTATTCTGAGAGGCTACTGACAGACTATGATTACTCAGACTTGGGTTTGTGGCAAACCCTTTCTCAGAAGTGAATGAAGTGAAGGATGTGAGCTTGATACTTCAAGGAAAATAACTGACAGTTATTTTTGCCAGTGATAAAATTTCAGGCTTTCAAGCAATAACTAAAATTTTGGAAAACCCGCATCCAGCACCGTGAACTTGACACAGTGACTCAATTCTTAGATATTTTTCTAATGACACCAGTGGTGATAGTAATAGGACTGTTGATACTGTCAAAAGGAATGTATTATCATTTGGAAATGTCAGCAGAAACCAGTGGACCAATGACTCCTAAAGAACTAATGCACAGTGTTAGAAATAAATGCTCAAGTAAAGGTCCACTCAAAATATAAGACAAAACCAATGGTTTTCAATTTAACAGAGTACAAAAAATTCATTCATTGGGAATGAATTCCCAATGAATTCATGTGGCTCAGATTCCATATTGCAAATAACCTCTAAGAAACTACCACCTGTCAAGTTGTGGTGTAGTAGCAAAGACAGATGGCCACAATTATCTGAAAAGGCTGTTGTAAGACTCTCACCTTACCAATTACAATCTTTGTGAGGCTGGATTTTCTACACTTCCTAACAACATGACCGCAACAGACTGAACAGAAAGTAAATGTGAGGATCCAGCTATCTTCTAATGAGCCAGACATCAAAGAGATTTACAGGAATGTAAAACAATACCTCAGGTCTCATTAATTTTATTTTTCATATTGAAGTCCTTAATAATTTTTCAGAGTATAATACGGCCTGGAGTTCAAAATCTTCAGAGCCACTGGCCTAGAAGTGAATCTTAACAGGCTTCTAAATTATATATACAGGCAAAGAGGAAGTGATATTACTGAGTAAGAATGAGGGGAACGAGAGAAAATTGAGGAGAATGTTAATTCTGAAAAACGTTAAGAAAGGCTGACAAGATAAAGAACTGAGACAAACACTGAGGGCTCAGCTAAGGTTTGAGGACTACATTTGTGCAGATGCTGACCACAATTTTCTCCATCGATACACAGCAGCATGGGAGAAACAGAATAGACAACAGGCTACGGGGAGGATGAGAAACAGTACAATGCACAGAACAAATTTAATAAGGACAAATGAGATCTGATGGTGCTGGTTATCATGTCAAGATAACCAAACAGAGGTCCAACCTAGAACAGGAGATACAGCCAAGAGGTCCCCCAGTCCGTCTAGCTCTGTTCCTACTAGAAATAAGGAAAGGATCCCTGATGTTGGGCCTAAGGGTAGAGGCGAACTTAGGTTCTGTCAAACTTCGGGGTATGTAATAAACATGAATCAGTAATGCATTCTTACCTTCCTTAGAATTACTAATAATGTAATGTAGTTTTCAAGATTCATGAGTGGGACTTATAGCTGAAAAGCATTATAGTGAGTTGCTTTTGTAAGCTAGATATAAAAACCTCATGGAGAGAATTCTAGGCAGATCTGCTGTATTCCAAATTCTGTTTAATTACATTAATATTCTGTATAATTACAGTATACATGTTTGACTGTGTTAAGTGATAATGAACAAAGGCTATTAGGGCACAAAATGAAATAAAGTCAACTAAATGTAAATTAAGTATTCTAAAATAGGAGTAAGCTAAGTAGGCTTCTCCCTTTACAATAAGGTTTCACTTGAATTTAAATTTTTTAGGATATAGTTATTTCTCTTGTATTCATGTATTCAATATTTCCTATCTTTAAAAGGAATTGTCTTTTCACAAAATGTTTTTTTCTGATTAGATCTGAAATTAGCCATCTAATCCTAAATATGTAATTTTGTATCACATTTCATAGTACTGAAGACAGAGAAATCTGTTTTATACCTCTTAACTAATTTAAACCTGAGCCATGAACCTCTTCGTAATTTTCCCATATTTTACTCTTACATGACTTACTCTGTATCTATATCATTCAAACCAATTTTTAACTTCTGCCTCCATAATTCTAGGCTCTCAAGTAAACAAAAGCCCATAGAAAGACCTGGATCATCATTACAAACTGGATAATACTGGTTAAATCAAATCTGAGCTGTGCCTTATTTTCCTCATCTATTAAAATAAGGAAAACTACATTTATCCTTTGTTATCTCTCATGTTTGTTGCAAGGATTAAACAGGACTTCCAGAAACTGTAAAGCATGGTGTAATGTAAGAAATTATCATAGTTACTTTGAACTAAAAAAACACATTATGTATTCAAAGTACCAAGAAATTAACTTTGTCATATAAACTTGTAAATTTTAAGTTTAGAAAAACTGGATTTTAGGTGACATGATTCAGATAGGTTGGAGAAAAGAATATCCATTCTTGAGAAAAATAAAAGGTGTCCAACAACAAACACTTCTGAAATGATATGATCCACATTACCCTCATTTTGGAAAAAATTAATCAATACTGGTGTTTCAGGGTGCCTGGGTAGCTCAGTCGGTTAAGTGTCTGATTCTTGGTTTCGACTCCGGTCATGATCTCAGAGTCATGAGACAAAGCCCCAAGTTGGGCTCTGCCCTGGGCTGGGAGCCAGCTGAAAATTCTGTCTCCCTCTGCCACTCCCCCTGCTTATGCATGCTAACTCTCTCATAATAATAATAATAATAATAATAATAATAATAATAGTAGTAGTAGTAGTAGTAATAATAATAACTTACCATTATTACTTTGGTAAAATGTTAATTATTATAATAATAAATGTATTAACTTATAAATACATTTGATACTTATATTTTAACTGATCCCTCACTTATCCTAAGTTATTTGTTAAACTTTTTTTTCATATTACATAACAAAAATTGTCATATACCACAGGTTCAAATTCAATCAACTGTAGCTCTATTCCCTAACCCATTCCCATAAGCCCCCCCCCAAAACAATGAACTGATATAAATAGGAAATGTATTTCTCCTTCTTGGGTTAATCTTATAGGTTAAACAAATAAATAAATAAATAAATAAAGCTTAGGGGAAAGGGAAAAAAGGAAAAAAAATAGTTTCTAAGAGCTTATAATCTAGATCAGGGGTTGACCTGTTTCTGTAAATGCTGTTTTGGAACACCGCCATACCTATATTATCTAGGGCTGCTTTTGCTGCAATGGCAGAGATTACTATTGAGACAGAACAATAAATGCAGCTGACTCTCTTACAGAAAAAGTTTGCGGAACACTGAACTAGACAATCAATACTAAAAAGAAAACAGAAATTCCCAATAAGTCAAAATGTTTTCATTTATAAGATTAGTACTTATTCCTGTCGGCTCTAGATGACTCTTATTTTGGTTCTGCTGGAAGTTGGTTTATCTACCACTTGCTACCATCCCTAGCACTACTGTCCTGGTCCAACTAAGCCACCACTACTGCAAATGTCTCTCATTTGATCCTGCTGTCTCTCTCAAGCCACTACAGTCTATCTTCAAACCCAGCAGTGAGATCAGTCCTTTTAAAAACTTGTCATGCCATGTCTCTTCTCTGCTCCAAACCCTGCAATGACCCCTCATTTCATTCAGAATAAATGCCAAAGCCCTTATCATGGCCTATAAGGCTTTACTGGTCATTCTTTGAAAGGGATTTCTCACATCATTTTTTATTACTCTTCCTTTCCTTCATTGCATCTTCAGCTGAACTAGTCTCCCTCCTGCTCCTTAAACAAAAAGCCAGGAATATTCTGCATCACATTTTTAAAAAATTTTTATTTATTTATGATAGTCACACAGAGAGAGAGAGAGAGAGAGAGAGAGAGAGAGAGAGAGAGGCAGAGACACAGGCAGAGGGAGAAGCAGGCTCCATGCACCGGGAGCCCGACGTAGGATTCAATCCCGGGTCTCCAGGATCGCGCCCCTGGGCCAAAGTCAGGCGCCAAACTGCTGCGCCACCCAGGGATCCCCCTGCATCACATTTTTTATAACAGCTAGTCTCTCTGCCTGGAACACTCTTCAGATAACTGCATAACTCAGTTATGCATAACTATGAGCATAACTATGCTCATAACTATTACATGTACTTCATTTTGCTATGCTTCTTACTTGTCTTCCTTCCCATCCTACCTACCAAGTCTGACTTGCAGAGGCCTGGAACACTGCTGTAGTTTGTGGGAAGAAGGACAAAGAGGATAAATGGTGCTTCTGAATGAGGTAGAAAATATACTTTTCTTAAAAAATGATCACAGAAAATTAAGCAGGAGGAAAGAAAGCCGGAGACTCAATTTCCAAGTCAGAAAATAACAACTGCAAATCTTTAAATTATGTAATTTGTCTTTCAAAGAAAAACTGGCAAAAAACCCAAAACAAAACAAAAACCCCACCAAACTTTTTTCCCCCCAAAGAAAAAGGAACTGCAGGAGAGAATTATCTAAAACTGCCAAATGAGTTCAAACAACGATGTGCCACTTCTGTGGCTCACTGATTTCACATATTACCTGAAACTGCCAAATTAATTTAAAAAATCCAACTCTGTGCTGCAGCAACTCCTGCAGCTTGTCTTAATGTGTCAAAAAAAAATTAACATGATCAATATTAATTCAAAAATGTAAACATAATTTCACAAATACTTACCCCAAACATCTTACACCTTTAACTTGCTTCCAAAAAACTCTTAAGATTACAGTTGTCAAAGCAAAGTTACAGACTAGGAAATAGAGCCAAAGGTGGTGTCACATTACAAATGCTGTAAGGCAAGTGCAGCAGTGTCTTGTGCCTATTCTCATAATCCCAAATGACTGCCAAAGCAATCGTCAGCAATGATTTTTGTCTCTAAATGAATAAATGAATACGGCAGTTAACAAAGCAAAGCCAATTAACAACCTCCCTCTGATTCAGAGGTGGTAACTTAAAAATACATATTTGGTTGCCTGAAAATCTTGATCAATATAAGACCATGAAGAATTATATATCCACAATATAAACATATTCTAAAAAAAAAAATCTTTATCTTTAAAGATATCTTTAAAGGTGGTGGCTGAATGAATCCTGTTAAGGAATTTCTTGGCACAGTATTCTCATATGTCATAACGTCGTACTTTAAGTAATAATTATCACGTATCCTCTTTGCTTCAATAAAAAAAAAATAATGAAAGTAAAAATAAAGTATTCGTCAAATAAACAATAATTTCTTGTAATCATCAGGTCATGGCCAGAGAGTGATCTTTGGCTTAGCCTTCCAATTAAATACTTTTTAAATGAAGTCCTAAGAATTTCCAATGTCAGATATCGTGCTAAGTGCCTCAGTGGATTTACATGCCTTCAATCCTCACAACGACCCTGTAAGGTTGACACTACTATTATCTGCATTTTATAGAGAAAGAAACTGAGGCTTAACTAAGTCAAATCATTTGAACCTGGGACCAAAATACACCTGTTCCAAAGTCTTCGCTTAACCAGTCCTTAGAAAGGCCTCCGAATTCTCCCGGAATCTGCAGTTTTAACATAAAGGCTCAATACTATCTTATTCTATGTTGTAAATGCTTAATCAATGCTGACTAATTACACAGGAAGTACAATTTTTCTTAAATCTTCAAAGCCCCTTATACCTCAGGGCAGTTCACTATTAGGATAAATGAAGTCAAAGTAGAAGGTAAGCTTTAAAATCTGCAAATGCAGGCGTCCAAGATTTCAGAAAATATGACTTCAGTGATGTAATTAAAATGTGTAAAAAGAGCCAAACTAATTACATGTTAAGGTTTGGAAACTCAAAGGAACAAGTGAAAACAGAGCCATATTAAGAACTGGGAGACTTGTAAATTCGCTCCCATTCTATCAACTTGTGCAACTTTGGCCTGTTCATTTAGCCCCACCACTCATTTTCCTCATTTGCAAAACAAGAGTGATGGACTCAATAAGCTGCCCGTAATACATTATGGTCTAATTTTACCAGCTCTTAAATGAGCCATATCTGGGAGAGAGAGGAAGGGATTTACTTAAACCCCGAATTTTTGTTACAAAACACACACTATGAAATAGGAACTTGGGAGTCACTACGCTAAAATTCCCCTAAATCCTTTGAGAACTGGTATTGTCTAAATAAACGACTGAACAACCACTGAACAGCTATCATTTACTGGCCTGTGATGTTTTCCATTACACGACCCTTCCTACTCCAAAGGCTCTTCACCTCACTTAACTTTGTAAGTCTTTCCTAAGTCACCTTACCTAGTGTGCGACGCAGTGCTTCGTTATAATTTAAGAATCACAGGTAACTAACTACTAGTATGAAGTACCTAATGCAGAGCTTGGCACAGCGCAGAAATTCAATAAATGGCAATTTTTATCTCATTAGTACTCGTATGAATAAAAAACTCCTTACGTAACTCCAAAATCCTGTGTGGAACCTTAAACCAGCACAGGAAATGCTATGATCCACGCTCCTTTTAACCCTCAGAGATCACTAAGCCCATCTCCAAACCCGGGATACGTTGGGTCGGGAGGGCACCTGACAGCAAGCAACCCTCTACTGATACACCGACTCCTACGTCGAACCACATCGTTAAGATACAAACAGGGGAGGATCCCCGGGTGGCTCAGCGGTTCAGCGCCTGCCTTTGGCCCAGGACGTGATCCTGGGGTCCTAGGATCGAGTCCCGCGTCGGGGCTCCCGGGATGGAGCCTGCTTCTCCCTCTGCCTCTCTATCATGAATAAATAAATAGAATCTTAAAAAAAAAAAAAAAAAAAAAAGATACAAACAACAAAGGCTCTTTGACTTTCCAGTGGACTTGGCTCTCTCTCCCAAAATTAAAGCAAACACCAATAACGTGAAGCCTTGTTGGGGGGGGGTGAAGACTGGGGGGGGCGCACAGGGCACGCCCTCGGTGTCACCCCCCCCCCCCCATCCCATCACCACCCCGTGTCTCCAGCCCAGGGAGGGGCAGAGGCACTTCGGGTCCTGAGTGTAACCATCTCGCTGTAACCATTCTCCAGCTCAACCACTCCCCCACCCCCACCCCCAAGGCAGGCAGGGCGTTTCTAGAAAGTCCAGTTTCAGACCCGAGCAGGACAAGTGGGACAAGAGTGCAGGGCGGGAGGGGGGTTAAGCCGTGGGGGGGGGGGGGGGCTGTGGCGCCAGAGGCGTCTCGGCGAGGCTCTGTGCAGGGAAGCCAGAGCCCAGCCAGGGTACCTTGCGTCCAGCGGCAGAAGATGGTGTCGGAGAGGCCGGGGCTGCTCTTGGTGCCCCACACCAGCTCCATCAGCTCTTTAGTCAGTTCGGACATGATGGGGTACCGGCGAGCGGGTCTTCGCTTTCAGGACTCCTGCCCCGGCACATGGGGAAGGGGCGCCTGCGGAGACAGGAGTGGCGGGACAGCTGCGGCAAACGAAGCTCGGAGCGTGGACGTGAGGAAGACGCAAGGAGACACCGAGCTACTTGCAGACACCGCGCCTGTCAAGCCAGCCCCGAGCGGCAGCAAGGAGTTTCCCCGTACCGGAAGTGCCGGGCCACTTCCGGCTCCCTGTTCGCGACCGCCCCGCCCCCGCCTCCGCCCCCCCCCCCCCCACGCCGGGCGGGCCCGGGAGTCGCCGCGCCGGAAGCGGAAGTGGCGGGCCGGAAGAGCCTCGGACCTCCCTGGAGGCCGCGGGCTTGCGAGGTCTCAGCCCCGGCCTTAGGTGGGGTGCTCGGTGTTCGCCCGGGCTGGCGCGCCGCGTTCCCTGGGCGTGGGCCTGTTGTCACCAACCGGGAGCACCTCCCTTGGCGCGCTGCCCTGGTCCTGGCTGCAGGCTCCGAGGCCCGTAGGGCGTAGGAACAGAGCCTCGCCTTTAAAATGTGTGATGTTGATTCTACTGAGCTACGGCTCTAAGACGGTGGTTGGGTCTCGGTGAGGAAACATCCATGTCTGTGTGGAGAGCCACCCATAATTCGAAGACTCAGACTGGGTGCCTCCGTAAGTCATGTAAAGGCCAACCAACTATTCAACACATAACCGGAGGCTGTGGTTTTATTTGCATTAGGAATGTTTCTACCTGGGGGCGCCCGGTGGGGCGGGGGGGGGGGGGCGGGTCAGGGCTTGAGCACCTGCCTTAGGCCCAGGGTGTGACCCCGGGGTCGTGGGATCGAGGCCCACATCGGGCTCCCTGCATGGAGCCTGCTTCTCCCTCTGCCTGTGCCTCTGCCGCTCTCTGTCTCATGAATAAATACATGAAATCTTAAAAAAAAAAAAAAAAAAGTCTCTACCAGATGTAATGCAGGATTACAAAGCTATTTATAGACATTCAAAGCAGCCTGTCTGGAAGAGGTAGAGCGTTTTCATCTCCAGTTTTTGAAAGGGTGGGATGTGTGGAGGGGAGTCCAGGGTTTAGTCATTGACAAGCATCCAGCTGCACTTGGTTTGTGCAGACATTTGCATTTGTGCGGCTTGAAAAGAAGAGAACGAATTGGCTAAGGTTTGAATTTAAAAGAGAAGGGCAAAAATCGGATGGGTTCCTTACAGATTGCAGATAAAGGGCTTTGCTCCTTTATGCTTTATTTCTGACTTCAGCCGTCTTTGCTGTAGTTAAAAGAATTGCTCAGAGTTCCTGAACCATATCTATAAGCCTCCTAGTTTTTATTCTCTTTGGGATTCTCTTGACCCTATTTTTGCGAAGCAAATCTTATCCATTCTTCAAGACATAGTGTAAATGTCGTTTTGTAATAAAAATGATTCTGGTCATTCCAATCTGGAGTAAAAATTTTAGCTTCTGAAATTGCTTACGATGGTTACCATCATCCTGGGATTTGCGAAGAATTACTTATTCTCTTGGGATGTAAATTTATGAAAGTCAAGGACTTGTCTTATTCATAGTACTTAGCATGGGGAGCATTGAACATTGCTGGATTGCAATAAGCATTAGATGAAGGACTAATACTTGCCTTACGGAAATTTAAAAATTCATTACCTTTCAGCACATGAGCTATCAGGGGAAGTAGTATTTGATTGGTCAAGTTAAACATCTAATATTTGCTTGGCGGTTTACAATTTAAGGGATTATTTCACTTCCTGAAAGACATAGAAGGGTCTATGTTTGTAGAGCCTGTGTGAGTGGCGGGGATGTTGGCCACGATTGTTTTCTTTCCATTAATATACAGATAGTAGTTATAGACTTGATTTTAGATATGAGGAAAAGGCTAAACTTCCAAAATGTAATTTTAAAAACAGAATATTTCTTGATCTGTGATTTTTCTAAGTCTCCAGCGACAGTGACTGGCAAAATCTTCAGTCCATTGATAGGTCTTTTCCACTTTTAGGCTATATTCTTTATTTGCAGTGTTTAAAATTTTTTAATTAGGACATATTATTAACAAGGAATATTTGATTAATGTTAAATTATTTATGTTGCTTCATTCATTAGTTATAACACCTAAAGTGTGAACTTGCTTACATACAATAAAAATGCAAATTAATATTCATTTAAAATTCTCTTATTCACTAATTATATATAAACATAACACATATTGGAAGCAGTCAAGTTTGTTGCATTTATATATAGTACAGAACAATAATACCTTTCTGTTATTATAATTACTTGAAAATTATGTAGATTCACTTTGAAGTATTTATATTGCTCCATATTTTAGCATTTTTTTTTCTTAAAACCATCTCTGGTTTTGATTAAAATGATGTGTATTATTAAGATGTACACAGGTTGGGGCAGCCCGGGTGGCTCAGCAGTTTAGCGCCTGCCTTTGGCCCAGGGCCTGATCCTGGAGTCCCGGGATCAAGTCCCATGTTGGGCTCCCTCCATGGAGCCTGCTTCTCCCTCTGCCTGTGTCTGTGCCTCTCTCTCTCTCTCTGTGTGTCTCTCATGAATGAATAAATAAAATCTTAAAAAAAAAAAAAAGATGTACAGAGGTTGCATGAATGAGGTTTAGTCCTAAAAGAGTACTAAAAAATCAGAAACTTTCT
This sequence comes from Canis lupus familiaris, assembly GCF_011100685.1. Taxonomy (NCBI): domain Eukaryota; kingdom Metazoa; phylum Chordata; class Mammalia; order Carnivora; family Canidae; genus Canis; species Canis lupus. The sequence goes on along the minus strand of NC_049223.1, from coordinate 19,887,852 downwards.
GTTCATATGTAAATTTTATTAGTAATATATCCCTTTCATTCAGATTCAAGTCAGGGCACAGCCATAAAACTGAGCTGAGATTTACATCATGATTAATTCCTGCTAACCTTCTTTACTACCTCACAGCAACAGAATTAATTACTCTATCAAACCCTGTGTTTAGTTTCCTGTCTTTCCCAAAATTTCCATCAGAGTACAATGACTTCATTACCTGGTTCCTAGCAACTACCATGGAAACAACAATTCTCTAACTGGAAGCCCTCAAACTCCTAATTTAGTGTATTTGCATTCCTTTACCTAGGAGAAATCATATCTTTAAAAAACCTACCCTACAATATGATTAATATGTTCTAGGCAAGTTACTCAAACAAACCCATACTCAGTTACTAATAAAACTATTCTTATTTGCCCTACATCTTCTAATAACAGAGTATATCCATCAAACAAATGAAAGTGTATCCTTTGCATTAGTCTAACCTCTTCTCAGCAGGATAATTCTCCTACCAAGCATTTAAGCCCACCATTGTCATTCTCAAGTATGGCATAGTGCATCATTTCCCAAAGCATTTTCTACTAGCATTAATACATGCTGGGGAGGGGGCTCAATCATTAAATTCCGGGTTAAACAAAATTAAACAACTGTTCACTGCAAGTCTCTAAGAAAGGATTGTATTCAAGGCTAAAAGACAGCTAAATGATTTTATTCACAAAGCTTCTCACATAGTTTATGTTCTGCAGAATACTGTTTGAGAATCACTGGCATAAAGCAGGCTTTTGATTGGAATGAGAAAATATGAATATTACTTCTTATGTGAATACTGTGATCTTGGATGAGTCATTTTAGCTATACTGTGTTTTTTTTTTATCTATAAAAGGACTACCTCTAGATAATCTCTTAAGATGTCATTCACTTCAGATCCTGTCCACTTACATGATTTAAAAAAATTCTCTGCTTAGAAATTAAAATATATGAGTGAAAACAAAAAGAATTTTGAGCATATAGAATAAACAAATAAATAATTTAGCATCATTCTTCACTAACACGTTATTCTTCACTAACCACCAAAAGAAATTATTTGCCATTTAATGCTTAACTATGCTAATATTATAGAATGAGAAGATTAAATCCCAAATTGTATGTTAATCTAAGACTATATTAAATGGGTACATAATATTTGCACAAATATTTGTCCATAATACTTGGATACGTTCTAGGTAGCTCGAACTGGCTATGTGTCAAATAAAACATTTTTTTCCCATAAAACCTGCTTCTCTTTCAATGTTTCACGATCAGTGAGTGAAGAGTACCATCCTCTACAAATAAGCACATTTTTTAATGTTCTCAATTTTGATAGGATGAATAAACAACCTCTTTGAGGCTCACTTGCCACATTCACGAAGGAAAGTTATTAATAATAATTACATCATACAATGATTATGAAGTTTAACAGAAAACATCATATGTAAAAGAAATACTCAGCTGAAAAATAATATTCTTATGTTAGCTATGCTAATGGTTTGAACAAAGTACCATAGTAGCAAAGATGGAAGAAGAGTTATTTCTGCACTTGAACTGGATAGAATTTTGACTAGCGAAGAAAGGGAGGATGTGCATTTTGGGCATGAAATACTACTGTGGCAGGAGCCTGGCATTTATATCACTAGAGGGAGATGAGTCAGGAATGTCAGGTTAAGGAGGGTACCATAGACTGAATTGTGTCCCCTCCAATTCCATATGTTGAAGCCTTAACCTTCAATATAACTATACTTAGAGACAGTTCCTTAAAAGAGGTAATTAAGTCAAATGAAGTCATAATGATAGGGTCCTAACCCAATGGAATGGCTGTCCTAATAATAACAGGAAGACACCAGAGATCTCTCTGATACCCTGTGCACATAGACAAGAGGCTATGTGAGGACACAGTAAGGATAGATGCTGTCGATAAGTGAGGAAGAGAGGCCTTACCATTAACTGACCTTGATGGCACTTGGATCTTTGTATTTGCAGCCTCCAAAATTGTAAGAAAATTAATGTTACTTAAGTTACCCAGTCTTTGGTATTTTGTTATGGGAGTCTGAGCAGACTAATATAAAGGGCTAGAATCTTAATAATATTGAATACTTTCTTACATAGTTAAGCAGCTAATATTTATTGATCACATTTTATGCCAGTGACTGTATTAAGCAATTTATATGTATTACATACAGTACAGAATCCTCACCATTCTGGAGTAAGTACCACAATGATCTCTTTGGAGGATAGAATTTTGCCCTGGGTTTGCAATAAATGGAAAAACTAGGATGGAAACCCAGATTTTTCTAACCCAGAACCTGTACTGAAACAAAGTTCAGAACACGGGTGATTTGATTCCAAAGGCTGTGGCCTTAGTACGACTTGTTTCTTAATACTACGGACTTTAAATATAATAAGAGCTAGTTAAGATTTTTCAACAATGTAGTCAATAACATCATCCTTTTATCTTATGAGAACTGGCAGTATGCAGTGAAGACAGTGGTTTAAAATGGGAAAGCCTGGAAACAGCTAAACTAGTTAAGAAGTTACTGCAATAGTCCTTAAAGAGATGCTTAAGACTTAAGTTAGAACAGTACCAGTGGCAATTTCAATAAGGGGCAAATCCCATGGACATTTTAGAAGCAGAATGGATAAAACTTAATTTACCATGATTTACTATGAAAGGAAGGTGACATTAAAAATTTTATAAAACTTAACTGTGCCTAAATACAAGATTAGCATCTCTATTGATCAAAAACAGAATAGAAACACAAAAAGGAATCCAAACTTTAGATGTGCTTGGTTCCAGATCTGGAAACAGGAGTGAATAAGTAGGAGTTAGTCTTCTGAAGGCTGAAGTTTCCTGAAGTAACTACATAGAAACTGGATTTGAGGAGGCCAACTCTACTCCTGAAAGGAAGTTATGACCATGTATTATACTGTATGCCTGGTAACAAAGAGGGTGTAGGAGAATAAGTAGATCTAAAGAGAATAGGGAGGAAGTGTATTAATTTTCCATAGAAATCATAACAAATCACCACAAAATTTAGTGACTTAACACAAATGTATTACCTTAGTTCTGAGGGGTCCTAAGTCTGACAGGGGTCTCACCAGGCTAATGCCAAGGCATTAGCAGGGCTATTCTTTCTTTTGGCCTTGGGAAGGGTTCATTTCCTTGCCTCTTCCAGCTTCTAGAAGCTGCCTGCATTCCATGGCTTGTCACCCTCTTCTTCCATCTTTAAAGCTAGCAAAAGCTAGTTATGTTCTTCTAATACCACAGCACTCTGAGCTCCTCCTCTTGTCCCTCTTCCAGCTTTAAGGACTCCTGTGATTATACTGAGTCCACTCAGTTGCTCTAGGATAATACTCTTATTTTAAGATCGGCTAATCAGCAACCTTAATTTCATCTGCGACCTAATTCTCCTTTTCCATGTAATCTACATAAGTTGTATCACAATTTCCAAGGATTAGGATATGAACATCTTTGGATGGAGGTAGTCTGCCTACCATACACAATGAGAGATAATGATTAGTATCTCAAGAACACTGAAATTAAGATGTTCATTAGATATTCAATAAAATTGGGAGTCTAGCATTTATCCATCCAATAAATACTTACTATTATATAGGCACTTTCCTATATATACATTGGGGATCCAACAGTTTAAAAATTGACAAATATTCTTACCCTCATCAAATTTGCCTTCTAATGTGGATCATATACAAAAATAAATAAATAAATGAAGAATTTCATGTGTTTCATTAAATCCTCTGGAGAAAATAGAGCAGAGAAAGGACAGTACTGAGTGAGGAGTAGGGGGTTGCAATTTTATAGTATAGTCCTTCCCTAACTCATGATAAAATAGCATGTAAGCAGAGACATGACAGAATGAGCCATGACATACAATGATAAATATTTCAGGCAGAGGAAATACCACCTGCAATGACAAATTGAGAGTTAGCCAGGACAGTTGGCATAATTGCAGAGTGCACACTGAGGTTGGGGACAAATGAGGAAATAGTCTTTGTTCTGTGCTGCAACTTCCCTACTGGGGCTTGTGAGGGGTCCACCCAAATTTTTTCCTCTCCCATGGGGATATCTTGGGAACCACAAGGAAGGGGCAGAGTTATTTTACTGCAGCCTGACCTGCAATGCAAACCATCTTTTTGCAGTCTCCACTCAAGAATTCATGTGCCAGGAGATCCCTGGGTGGCTCAGCAGGTTGGCGCCTGCCTTTGGCCCAGGGAGCGATCCTGGAGTCCCAGGATCGAATCCCATGTTGGGCTCCCGGCATGGAGCCTGCTTCTCCTTCTGCCTGTGTCTCTGCCCGCCCCCCTATCTCTGTCTATCATGAATAAATAAATAAATAAATAAATAAATCTTTAAAAAAAAAGAATTCATGTGCCACATGATAAGTGAGATAGAATATTGTGAGATAAGTATGGAAAGTACTACTTCTGGAGCATAAAGCAGGCTACTAAGCATTGTGCTCTGTTCTTAGCGGTTGGAGGTATAAGGTACATAACTTGTCCGTTATTTTGGAGGGAAGTCCAGAGAGTCCAGACCAATAAACCCAGAAACATTTAACTGTTTTGATAGGCCCTTGAATCTTTGCAGAATTTATCCCTCCCCGTCTGGAGCACATCACTTACCAGATATGCAGAGTAAAGTTGACTCTTGAACAACCCAGGTTTGAATTGCCCAGGTCTACTTAATACATGGATTTTTTTTTTTTTAATACATGGATTTTTAAAATATAGCACAGTACTATAAATTTTCTCTTATGATCTTCTTAGTAATATTTTATTTTCTCTAGCTGACTTTATTGTAAGAATACAGTCTATAGGGATCCCTGGGTGGTGCAGCGGTTTGGCGCCTGCCTTTGGCCCAGGGCGCGGTCCTGGAGACCCGGGATCGAATTCCACGTCGGGCTCCCGGTGCATGGAGCCTGCTTCTCCCTCTGCCTGTGTCTCTGCCTCTCTCTCTCTGTGTGACTATCATAAATAAATAAAAGTTTAAAAAAATTAAAAAAAAGAATACAGTCTATAATACATATAATATACAAAACGTGGTAATTCGCTGCTTATTTTATTCATAAGCCTTCCAGCCAACAGTGGGCTCTTAGTAGTTAGGGTTTTGAAGAGTCAAAAGTTATACACAAATTTTCAATTGCATCAGAAGTCAGAACCTCTAAACCAACCCCTATGTTGTACAAGGATCAACTGTACTTTCCATTTCTTAGTTATCAGGTCCAATTAACATGATGTCATGTGTGGTAGCCAGTTTCCAAGACTATCCCCAGTGATTCTCTACCCCTGCTATTCCTCATTTTTTTGTATTCCCCCTTACATTGAATAGAGCAATATTTACAAGGCAAGGTCATGAAAACTTCCTTGCTTTCCTAGGAGATGCTGCCTGCTATGTTATGAGGACCCTCAAACAGCCCTGTGGAGTGATCCATATGGATCAAAGTATTCTTCTGCATAATCAGCACCCACTTGGGTGAGCCAACATGAAAGTGGGACTTCTACCACCAGTCAAGACTTCAGATGACTGTAGTCCTCACCAACACCTTGATGACAAAATCCTCAGAGACCTTGAGCCCAAACCACTAAGCTCAGTTTCTCCCAAATTCCTAATCAACAGAAACTATGTGAGGTAATAAATGTTTATTGGTTTTTTTTAAGTCCTAAGGTTTGGGACACTTCATTATGCAGCAATAGGTAATACATCATCAATATACTGTACCAATGTGATATTCATGGAATTTCTAGATAGTCCTGATCTTTGGGGGCTATCTTTTAACAGAAAGCAGTAGACATAATACAAATTTGGAGCAAGATAAATGCATATGTATTGTAGTCCATCCTATGTGATTGTGAACTGTCTGATACTCCTTACGGAAAAGTATTGAAGAAACACACTTATTTTATCAGTAGCCACAGTCCACACACCCAAAGTTGTATGAATCTACTGTAGTGAAGATACCAAAGCCCACAAAGCAGCTGCAAGATGGGCTATTCTTTTTGTTGTTGTTGTATATATTTTTTTTAATTTTTATTCGTTTATGATAGTCACAGAGAGAGAGAGAGAGGCAGAGACACAGGCAGAGGGAGAAGCAGGCTCCATGCACCGGGAGCCCGACGTGGGATTCGATCCCGGGTCTCCAGGATCACGCCCTGGGCCAAAGGCAGGCGCCAAACCGCTGCGCCACCCAGGGATCCCCTGTTGTTGTATATTTTTGTATTGGATTTCGATTTGCCAACATATAGTATAACACCCAGGGCTCATCCAATCAAGTGCCCCCCTCAGGGCCCGTCACCCCATCCTCCCGCCCACCTCCTCTTCCACTACCCCTTGTTCATTTCCCACAGTTAGGAGTAATGAAGGGCTATTATTTAGCTGTTTGAAGTAATCTTACTGACATCCACCTTTATTCATCCAGTCCTAAAACGGACAAGACTGTTGAATTAAGTGGAGACTATGGTGGGGATCATTATTCTGTATCCTGTAAGTCTTTTAGTGTGGCACTAATCTTTGACATTCCTCCCAGAATGCAGTATTGTATTTGATTTTCTGTCTTGGTTGAAGGGAGCAGTCTCAGGATAGCTAGTCTCTGAAATAGCTCACAATGCCCCTTATCTTCTGATATTCAGGCTTTGTGTAGTCCCTTCCAACAGTGAATAGGGCCGAGCAGTGTGACCAGTGCAGAAATGACACCGTTTGATTTCTGAAGCTAAGTCATAAAGCATGTTAAATTTTTTGCCTTAGTTCCTTTGAATCTCTTATTCATGGAGAAGCCAGCTAACATGTCATGACACACCAAGATAGTACTATGAGAAGAACTGAGACTTTCCTCCAACAGCCAACATCAACTTGATAGCCATGTGAGCAAGCCATCTTCAAGTGGATTCTCCAGGCCATTTGTGCTTTCAGATCACTCCAGCCCCAGCTGATGTCTGACTGACCCTCACGAGTAACCCTGAGTAAGAACTACCCAGTCAAGCAGCACCTAAATTCTTGTCTAAAGAAACTAAGAGGTAAAACATATTTATTGTTATGCTAAACCACTACATTTGGGGGTAATTGTTTATGTAGAAATGGATAATCAATAGAGATTTTGGTATTGGGAGTGTGATGCTACTCTAACAAAAATTTAAACAAGGTGAGCATTGCTTTGAAATTAGCAAGTAGGTAAAAGGTGGAAGGCCTTTAAAAGAAAAACGTTAGTGAAATAAAAGCAAAGAGACTGTTTATAGGAGTCAGGTAATCTCAAGGAGATGGACAGTGATGGCTCAAAGGACAGTCAGAAAAATACTATTAGAAACAAGAGTGAAGGGGATTCCATGTAACATGCTGCCTTCAGCGCTACTGTGGAAAGTAGAAAATTTCCTTAGTGAATTGGGTAACTTCCAGGCACAGTGTTGAACATGCCAGTTGGCTTCCTCTTGTCGCCTGTAGTAAAATCCCAGAAGAGAGAGAGATGCTCAGGAAATAACGGTTTAAGCATAAAAATCAAGGATTTGCTGGTTTGGAGAATTCCTGGACTTTCCATATGATGAATGATGTAAACATTTAAAAATGGATTCCAGGCAAAGATTAAGTATAGGAAAAGGTCAGGAAAACATGGTCTAAAGATGAAAAGAAAAATATGCCTGTAAAGAACTTAGAAAAATCAGTCAAACAAGAGTCCTTGTAATGTTTTAAAGGTGTGTCTCATGGATCTTCTGCTTTAAATAGTAGGGCTTCTAAGAATCTGAAGTATGTTGTATTTCAGTAGCCTCACTGGGAGTCCAATCTCGAAGAGACTTGCAGTGTGCCTATTATCTAATGGATTAAATTTCAGTAAGATTCCTAGGAGAACCACAAAGATTTTTAAAATAATCATATTTTGTTCTCTTCCAGGATTTTTTTTTTCTTCCAGGATTTTTATGGTTTCAGCTCTCACATTTAGATTTTAATCCATTTTAAATTTATTTTTGTGTGTGGTATAACAAAGTGGCCCAGTTTCATTATTTTGCATATTGCTGTCCAGTTTTCCCAGCACCACTTGTTGAAAGACTATTTTTTCTCCATTGGATATTCTTTCCTGTCTTGTCAAGGATAAATTGACCACACAGTTGTGGGTTCATTTCTGGTATGGAAGCGTTTAATCACTATATTGTACACCTGAAACTAGTATTACACTGTATGTTAATGAACTGAAATTTATTTATTTTTTATTTTTTAATGAACTGAAATTTAAATAAAAACTTTAAAAAAACAAATGTATGATTTAAAAATAGTCATACTTATGGAAACAGCACTAATTTGAACTGAAAGGAGCAGGGACAATAAAAATAAAAATTGAACTTTCAATCCTCAAATTTATACAGGAAGAAGGCTGAGAACATGACCCAGCTGCAAACATGAGATAGCTTCCATAATAAAGGGTGGAACCAAAAGTTCAGAGGGTAGATCCAAAAGTACAGTGAATCATTCTATCCTAATTGAGGAACTAAGAAGATGTGTCTGATGTGTCCTTCTAGATTTTAGAAATGCTATAGGCACATAACTCCTGTGTACCTCCTGTTTTACCAGTTTTTGTTTTTTTTTTGTTATTTATTTATTTATTTATTTATTTATTTATTTATTTATTTATGATAGTCACACAGAGAGAGAGAGAGAGGCAGAGACATAGGCAGAGGGAGAAGCAGGCTCCATGCACCAGGAGCCTGACGTGGGATTCGATCCTGGGTCTCCAGGATCGCGCCCTGGGCCAAAGGCAGGCGCTAAACCGCTGCACCACCCAGGGATCCCTGTTTTACCAGTTTTATGTGGAAGAGTCTACTGTGTTTACCCTATCCCTGCCCCACCATTTTGATGGGTGTGCAGACCAGATAACTATATCTTAGTTCACTAGTTCTTGGAAACTGCATTCAAGGAAGCTCATACATTCTTGTACCTAATTTAGATGATGAGGTCCATGGAATTCAATCTGATGCTGCAAGGCTATGGGACTTTATGAGAATTCATGTGTAGGAGAGACTTGAATTATTAAAAGCCAAGGGGCGGTCTGTGGGACTCAGCCTCAATGATGGCAACAATGATTCATGCCTCTGGATATTTATACCCTTGAATAGTTTCCTGCCACTGAATGGGGCTGAACTGTGTGACCAACACAGTATTGTGGAAGTAATGGTACCTGTTTTCTAAAACTAAAGGACAGTGAGAAAAATACTATTAGAAACAAGAGTGAAGGGGATTCCATGTAACATGCTGCCTTCAGCACTACTGTGGAAAGTAGAAAATTTCCTTAGTGAATTGGGTAACTTCCAGGCACAGTGTTGAACATGCCAGTTGGGGAGCCCAGGAGCCTCAGCGGTTTGTTTGTTTGTTTATTTATTTATTTATTTATTTATTTATTTATTTATTTATTTATTTTTTGCCTCAGTGGTTTAGCGCCTGCCTTTGGCCCAGGGCATGATCCTGGAGTCCCAGGATGGAGTCCCACATTGGGCTCCCTGCATGGAGCCTGCTTCTCCCTCTGCCTGTGTCTCTGCCTCTCTCTCTCTGTGTCTCTCTTGAATAAATAAATAAAATCTTTAAAAAATAAATAAATAAAAAACTAGGTCATGAAAGGTACTGAAGTTTTTGCCTTATCTCTTGGATCTTTCACCTTATAAGGAGCCAATTGTCATAATGGGAAGATATCTAAGCTGTCTGTGGATAGGCACATGAGGAGAGGAAATGAGGCTACATATCTCCATCCCAAACCTCAGGATCCCACTTTATTATGAGGGCTGTAACCTAGCCAAAGAGAATTTGGCCTCTTCTGAATTTCTAATATTATTACAAATTAATTCTCTATCTGTCCTTTTGCTTTGTTACTCCCTTACTGTAAAAAATGGGTCTTTTTTTAATGCTGCCAAGGAGAATTTGAGTCTCATACTTTATCTTAGACTGCTGATTAACAAATATGAGCCTGTCATTTTCTTTCTTCAATGTCTCAATGGTATTTACAAAGTGGTCAGTCTTTGTAATTCTATTTCAGTCAGTAGGCACTGGTTGCTCCAATGGCTCCACTTTGATCCAGGATAATTCTTTGTGGAAAAAGACAGCTGTAAATTTTAACTGTCAAGAATTTTCAGTAGCTGGGGGTTGGCTGGTTCAATGAAAAGAATCTTGATGGAAACCAAAAGCATCCATTACAGGAACCAAAAATAAAAAAGCTTTTGGTAACATCATACTTAGTGGAGAAACTAGAAAATTTCCCTTTTAGATTGGCAACAAGAAAAGGATGCCTGCTATCATCACTTTTATTCAACATGATAAAGGAGATCGTAGTAAGGCAAGAAAAAAAAATGAAAGGGTGAATAAGGTGGAAACAAAACTATCATTATTCATAGCCCATCTCATGTTTCATTCTATAGATAGTATGTTTTCTTTGAATTTCTGTAGCAAACTTTGCCCTTAATGCTCAAGACCTTTTTCTCCCAATGTCATTTACCCTTTCTTCTAGGGCTTGCCAATCAAGGTGTCCTTCACAGCACTTATTGAATGCCTTTTGGATAGATTGAAGCTCAAATAAATGAATATGAAATTGAGCTGCTTAATTTTTACCAATATAATAATCTAATTCTTTTTCCATATTCTGGAAGAAGAATGTGGCAGTTTCTGTTGGGTAAAGCTTATAAACTGGATAGAATGAGACAGCCAGAAAAAAAAATTTCTGTAGGTTTTAAACTAAGTCAGCAGTGGTAAAACTGGATAAGAAAATTGGTTTCAAAGTTGAAATGGCTTTTTATCCCAGGATGTCTTCCCAGTTTTCTTGGTTATCTCAAGCGGAGCTGTCCAAATTTGTTTGACTCACAGTTCATATCGGAATGCTAAGTATAAAACCAGAGAAGGAAGACGTGTATGATCATAAATTCCCAGGTTGAATTAGTGTCATCATCACTCTTGGGGCTTCTGTTCAGCAGAATGCCACACTTGCTGAAGGATGAATGACCTCTACTCCTACACCTTTCAGTGCCACACATTGTGTAACATCAGGAGGCAGCTTTATGTGAGGTTGGAGCCTAGATGGGCTAAAGTCTGGCTCACTTTAGCAAAAAATAGCAGGGCTCTGAAGCTGCTTCTATTTTCTTTGCTTTTTATTTTTGAAACCTGTTATTATAAAGAATTCCAAACATGCAAAAAAATCAAGAGAATTATAAGCACCGATCTCCTAAATTTAACAATTACATCATTGGTTTCATCTGTTTTTGGTAAATTTTTTATAAATTTAAAAATGTCATAACATTATGCTCCTAATTATTTCAGTATGCATCTCTAAAACTAAGACACATTTCTACATAACCACAACAGTATTATCACACCTAACAAAATTAATCATTCTGTATAATAGTTCAATATTATTTAATATTATCCATATGTCTCCATTAGCTCATCAATGCCTTTCAAATCTAGCTTCTTCAGACCATAATTCAATCAATGGAAATATATGGTATTTCTCTAAAGGAAATTTTAATATAGAACATTTCCCTCTCTTCTTTTTTATGACATTAGTTTTTTGAAGACACCAGATCAGTCTTCCCTTAGAACACCTGATTTTTAAAGTGTATATCATGTTTCCTTCGTGGATTGTTTGATTTGTAGTTTTGGTATAAGGTATTTGATATCACTGTAGGTTTTTTATAGGTATTCCCTACAAATTGCAAGTTTAGGTATAAAGATTTTATTTGAATACATTATTAAGTTAGTAAAATGCTTCTTTGCAAGAACATTTTAAGAATAATACTGTGTGTTTCTTATTACATCACATAAAAAAGCTGGTTGCCTAATTACTAATGTTGCTGATATTGATCAAGTGGAAGGTGTCACCAACAAGTAATGTGTGGGCTTTATATCAATTCCATTTTCTGACAACTTTTTATCTAATGGTTTGGCATCCACTAAAAATCTTTGTCTGAATCAATGACTTCATTAAGAGTTGCAAAATGATTATCTCCTGTTTATTTGTTCTTTTTTTCTAATTTTGAGTTAGATTGTTTGATTATTTTTTAATCTTTCTGATACTTTCTAATGTAGTATTTCGTACTACAAAACTGGTAAGAATTAAACAAGTTTTTATATGTATTATTTGCATAATCATCATTTATTGAAATGTTACATTTCCATTATTTTTCTCCCTTAATTTATTATTTCCAAGTAAATTTTAAGTATTCAAATATTTCTTAACCTATTATTAATTTCTAGTTTAATTATATATATATGGTAATTCTGTTTCTAAATGAGCAACAAGATCACAAAATATGTGTTCACTAAACAAAATATAATTAAATTCATTAAATTTAATATAATTATTAAATATAAACAAAATATAATTAAATTAAAATTAAATTTATAAAAAGGCACTTGGTGGCTCAGTGGTTGGGGAATATAATTATATATATATATTTTAAATATTTTATTTATTTATTCATGAGAGATACAGAGAGAGGCAGAGACATAGGCAAAACGAGAAGCAGGCCTTCCTGCAGGGAGTCTGATGCAGGATTCGATCTCAGGACCCCAGGATAATGACCTGAGCCAAAGTCATCTGCTCAACCACTGAGCCACCCAAGTGGCTTTTTATAAATTTAATTATAATTTATAAATTATATAAATTATATAATTGTTTTTCAGGTTTGCCAGAGCTTTTATGAGTGTGTTATCTGACTCACTTATGATGAAATGTTTCCTTGATGGTTTTATTATTTTGGATTATAAGTATATTTTCTGTGAAGCTTTGTTTGTCAGAATCTTGTATGGCTGTATAGTCTAGATTATTTTTCCTTCAAAGAGATTTTGAATTTGATTCATCCAGATATTCTAGTGATATTGTGCAGTAATGCAGCCACAGACTAATTTTATCTCGCTTTCTCAGCTAAACATTCCTGGACCATATAGATTGTGGAAATAAGAACTTCATCCTGTCAGAGGAAAACTCCAGTATCACAAATTCTCAAGTTAGGGATTGATCAACTTTTTTATTGATCCATTTAGATTTCACATCAACACAAACTTCTTTGTCATTTTCCTGCATTGGTGGCTGTTTTGTTTGTTTGTTTGTTTTTTCCTGTACCTTTACTAAAGGTATAGCGATTTGAAGGGTTCAGTTTCATCTAAAACATCATAGAAGTTCAAGTTACTGTCTTTTGATTTGACGCCTTAAAACCCAAGAACTGGGGCACCTGGGTGGCTCAGTCAGTTAAGAGTCTACCTTTAGCTTGGGTCATGATGCTGGAGTCCCAGGATCGAGCCCATGTCAGGCTCCCTGCTCAGTGGGGAGTCTGCTTCTCCCTCTCCCTCTGCCCCTCCCAGCTTGTGTTCTCTCTCTCTCTCTCTCTGGGTCACTCTCTTTAAACAAACAAACAAACAAACAAACAAAAACAAAACCCAAGAACTTTGAAAGCAATCTCCAACCCCACAAACACAAATACACATTTCTTCAGGACAGCTGGGGGATATTAAGTTCATTGGTTTATGGCTCTTCTTTTGGGCTTTTCTTTAGGTTTGGTCTATGGGAATGTCTCCTCCTTTCTTGCAAGTATGCACTGGAGAGTATGTTTTCCATATTATAAAGTTTATTTTTAAATATGTTTACTGAAGGAACGTTTGGGTGGCTCAGTGGTTGAGTGTGTGCTTTTTGGCTCAGGGTGTAATCCCGGAATTGAGTCCTGCATCGGGCTCCTTGCGGGGAGCCTGCTTGTCCCTCTGCCTATGTCTCTGCCTTTCTCTGTGTCTCTCATGAATAAATAAATAAAATCTTTAAAAAATGTGTTTATTGGATATTATCCAATCCAACATATTTCCAGAAAATGAAGTCTAGGTTCCCCAAAATGTGTTCTGTGGATCCCTAATATTCAATCCAATGTGACTACATGTTATATGAAAAAAATAATTCTCACAATATTTTTCTCTTAAAATTTACTTTGAAAGAAAATTAACATTAATTATATATTTTCATATGGTCAAACTATAATTAGCCATTAAAGAAATGCTGTGCCATTCCATAGAATGCCAGAAAGTCAAAGAAGCAATGGATGTGAACAAATCAATTACCACCTAAACATATTACTGATATATGTCATCTAGTCAATGGTTAATGACCTATGTTCTGTACCTTGATTTATAATTCCCATGAATATTTGATATTGTGCTGTTTGTAATTTTAGGACCTCAGTTCTCCCATTCCATCAATAGGTGGTGGCATTGTATTATCGTTTGAATATTGCAAAAGGAAAAAGAAACATTTTGGAATAGTTGTATGTATCAGTCAGTATCTCATCTTTTCTAGATAATTCTGACATTGCTTTTGTACCCTAATAAACTTTTATTTTAGATTTTCTTTTTTAAAAAAAGATTTATTTATGAGACAGAAAGAGAGAGAGTACGTGCATGAGCAGAAGGAGGGGCAGAGGGAGAGGGAGACAAGCAGACTCCCCACTGAGCAGGGAACCTGACACAAGGCTCCTTCCCAGAACCTTAAGATTGTAATCTGAGCCTAAATCAAGAATTGGATGCTTAATCGACTAAGCCACCCAGGCACTCCATGATTTTAGTTTAGTTTTTTTTTTTTTTAACTTGTTATATTGATAGAATCATGTGGAATAAAATTGGGTAGATTCTTCTAACGTGTATTATACTTTTAGAAACTGTAGGAGCACTTTTTTGCTATTATGTTTATGAAGCAATTTATAACCAAAAATAGCATTTGTGACAGGTAAGCTATATATTCTGATATCTACTTACATATGACATATACTTTAATATTTTAGATGGTCACAAATTCTCATTTTAATTCTGTAATTTTCAAAATACTTCTGTATTTGCAAAAACACTGCATTTTTTTTTAATACTGAGGAAAGCAAGACAATACCTATTTTGTTGTTGTTTTTTTTTCCTTTATGGATGCTATTAAGTATTACATTGGTCACAGCTATGTCAAGAGATCTCTTTGTACTGAAGTGTTCCCAGAAGTAACACCACCGTGGGCATCCTCTCATGTTGCAACAAGTCATGCAGGGTCAGTTTGTAACAGGAAAACCTGTATGCACTGGCATAAAGATGACAAATGGTGGAAAATGCAGGGCTCCATCCCTTTCCTAGTTCTACCTTTGATTCATTATGTAAGCTGGCAAAACTATTCCCTCAAGGTTGGTTGTCAAAGTCACAGCATGATCACAGAAGGTGGGAATGAAAAGTGGGAACTCCCTGACAGAGATTACTTTGAGGCTTCTTATGATTCTCCTCAGTGATTTCAGGAACAGCTAGGTCTTCTAAGCTAATTAGTCCTATGTTGTTGATATGGATAATCTGAGAAAAGTAAATGAAAATGATATAGTTCTTTAGCAGTACTAAAAAGGTAGGCAACACAAATATCAACAAATGAAACAAACATGTTTAAAATCATTTGTATCAGATGAGTAGGTCAGCAGATGAAAAATTCAGTTCAAAGTAGACAAAATACAATCCATTTGGGAGCAGAAACCCAAGTTAGGGGCTATACATTAAGTGATACAATTATCAAACAGTAAACACATTTTATTTTATTAATAAGCTAATAGATATTCTTAAAATTATGTGTCTTTAATGGAAGGTTTAATATGTAATTGTTTTTAAACATATTTCTATGGTTTAAAGACACATTTTCCAATTCATTCTCATTGATTCTTATTATACAACTCTGTAACAATCCATTTCTTTTCAGAATTCACAATTAAGATAAATCTTCAAAAGTTACACTGAAAATAAGTGTTGGAGCCTAGACTAAGCCAGATCTGTCTAACCTGGGTGTTCTGTTTCATTACAAAATGGGGATTGAAAAGATTAAATTTTAAGTACAACTATAGTTACTCTGTAGTATAGTAAGTGAAGAAGTTTAGAGGATAATGGCAGTGTACAGAATAGTACAAATGTTATTTCTATTAAATTGCGTTGAAAGAAGATATATATCCTATTCTCCCCATGAATTATCCTACCATACTGCGATTCTGTCTTCATTTGGTTTAAATTAAATTAAATCAGAATCTCTGATTTTCAGATGTGGTTCTTCTTCTAGATAGAGTAGTTAGGAGTGGAAAATACCATTTTTCCTGGCATAAAACAGAAATAAGGCATATTCCAGACTTATTTTGTTAATATTCAGTTCCTATCTGCCATTATGCTCTTTAAAATTTTGTTTGCAGGTACTTACCCATTCTGTGAGAGCTCATAAGACTTTATATTTGCCCTTTCTTCTTTATACCAGCAAAGTAGATAATGATTTTTTAATCACGTTGGACTTTTTCTCTTCTTTGAAACTTTATATTCCTTGATAGTAGAAAGCATGCTTTTATTTATTGAAAAAATTATTGCTTATCATTGTTTTCAGATAATTTTTTTTTTATAAATATGGATTTTTAAAAAATTTTTATTTATTTATGATAGTCACACACACAGAGAGAGAGGCAGAAACACAGGCAGAGAGAGAGAAGCAGGCTCCATGCACCAGGAGCCCGACGTGGGATTTGATCCCGGTTCTCCAGGATCGCGCCCTGGGCCAAAGGCAGACGCCAAAACGCTGCGCCACCCAGGGATCCCTGTTTTCAGATAAATTTTATGCAAAGTGGTTATATATATTGCATATTATATATAAACATATAACAAATTAAGTTTATATAACTTAAGATACTGTTGAAAAGAGAGAATTTAATTTTGTGTTATTGTTGAAGGTCATAGAGAACAGATGAAGGAAGACAATATCTTTCAGTGGAAAATACCATAGGAGGTCATCTGAAGATGTTTGCATCATCAATAGTATAAAAAAGAAATTCTATTTACTTATTAAAAAAACTCATAAAGATAGAAAATATGAGATTAAATGTTGATAGATAAGGGAGGAAAATAGGGATGGATGATACAAAATGGATTCATATGGGGAGAGGATTGTGAAGAAAACAAAAACATCATAAGGAAGTAGAGCAGAGGAAAGACTGTTATATCACCTCTGTTACAGAGGTGATAAACAGCATAGTTAGTGGTGTAGAAAATGAGTTAAGCACTGAAGTAGACAAACTGGAATAAGTCTTCCAGCATGCATATACAAGACGAGAGCAATGTGTAAAGTGATGGTAGATAATGTAGAGAAGATGGAGAATCCAAATAAAGATAATTGGCTAGAATAAGCTATATGAGGGAAAGGCAATTGTTTCCGCTTTGTTCATGTATCAGAGGGTGCCTGGGTCATGGTAGGTTTCATTATGTATTTATTGAAAAAGTGATCGTTTACAGCTTCAATTAGGATGCTTTTGTCTGCAGCATAGAAAACACAAGTCAATTTGATTTAAATCATTGATGAAAATGGTTCACATAACCGGAAGTCCAGAAGTAGAATAAAGGCCAACATTGGTTGATCCAGTAGTTCAAACATGTCCTCAAGGATCTATATTCTTATTATCTCCTCTCTGGTATACAAAGGATATGCTCTTTTTTAAGATCTGTTCCTCTTGGAGTTTTAGGATGATGGCTCTTTCCTCATTCATGTCTAGTGGAATAAAGAGAACATCTCTTCCTCAACCTTTGAAGAAGTGTTCTTCCTTAATTTGGCTAATAGTTTAAAAATCCATCTCTGTTGCCAGGGGATTGCTATGCTGTGATTGGTTTAAGCTTTAAGTTAGAAACCACTCTGTAAGAGGTGTTTTATGATTGCAATGATTGGTTTATACTAATCAGAAATCATTTCTGGAGCTCAAGCAATTTACTCAACAATATTGTTGCTTACAAAGGCAGAAAGGTGGAATTGGATTTTGAGGGGTTAACCACAATGTTCTCTACAAAATTCATAAAGGAGATATTTGAGACAAATAATATAGCTCATATAATCTAAAAACTCTCTTGTTTAAGAAAGATTCATATGTACATATTAGAAAGGCAAAGCCAGTTATTTAGTCTTCTTGACTTTCATGCTGTATTACTCTATTGAGGTTGCCATAGAAAATATCACAGACTGGCTTAAACAACAGCCATTTATTTTCTCCATTCTGGAGGCCACACGTCCAAGAGAAAGCTAATGCCAGTTTTTGATAAGATCTCTCTCTTTTCTAGGCTTGTAGACGGCCATCTTCTCATTGTGTCCTCATATGGCTTTTCCTTTTTCATGGACACAAGAGATCTCTTGTTCTCTCTTTGTCTCACTCCTCGTCTCCCTTTCTCTCTTCCTCTTTTTATAAGGACAACAGTCCTATCAGATTAGGATCCTGTTCTTATGACCTCATTGAATACTAATTACCTCCTTAGAGTCACTATCTTTAAGTAATATCAATTCCAATTTTACTTTCATGATCCAGGGAAGTGACCATGAGGTTTGTACATGGACCCAGTACCCAGTGAACCCACTGTGGGTCACACCTTATTCAGGACTTTTTTATTGCCTTGTTCCCATATGCCTCTGAAATAATAGGGGTCCATAATAATGTTTCTAGTGTCTGAATGTCACTGTTAACTTGGACTCTGTATTTA
Source organism: Canis lupus familiaris (assembly GCF_011100685.1). Classification (NCBI taxonomy): domain Eukaryota; kingdom Metazoa; phylum Chordata; class Mammalia; order Carnivora; family Canidae; genus Canis; species Canis lupus. Next base: position 19,869,313 of record NC_049223.1, on the reverse strand, counting down.
ACAGAGTTCTAGAAATGTTTGGATATTTCCCTTTCCCCAGTGCACAGTTACACGAGTAAATACCTGTAGGTATTCAGGTATACAGTTCAGGTATGAACTGTAACATCTGTTAGAATTAGGAAGCAGATTCAGGGCAGCCCTGGTGGCTCAGGGGTTTAGCGCTTAGTGATCCTGGAGATCCGGGATCAAGTCCCACATTGGGCTCCCTGCATGGGGCCTGCTTGTCCCTCTGCCTGTGTCTCTGCCTCTCTCTGTGTGTGTGTCTCTCATGAATAAATAAATAAAATCTTAAAAAAAAAAAAGGAAACAGATTCAGAGATTTCCACCTGGTTTTTCTCACTATGATAGATCTTGCCCTATAAGCCAAGAATCCAATGTAGGTGCTGTGCTAATCTCTAAGTAATGTCAATTACCTGTAGGTTCTGTTGGGGAAGCACTAAGGAAAATCATGACTGTATACACTTGCTTTATTGTTACAAGATTCTTTTTCTGGAGACCTCATCTCTTCTTAAGGCAATGAGTTCCATCTCTAAAACCTGATTTAGGTCTGGAAGCTGGTATACAGATCATCAGTTTGTTTGTTTGTTTGTTTGTTTGTTTGTTAATTGTGTAACTGCCTTCAGTATCAATCCTTTCTTTTGATGGTACAAATAGAGTACTAACCTTATTGGCTATCCTCCCATTTGCCCTAGGGGAACATGTTCTATTAAGCCATCTCCACAACTCTCTCAGTACCAGGTCCATCTAGATGCCTTCCAACTTTGCTATCCATTATAATTGCACCCCACTGGTTTCCTGTGATTATGTGCATTCACCTGGACTCTAAAGTATAGGAGCTTCTATCAACCCCATAGTTACCACAGAGACTCTTTAAAGGACTTTCCTGCTCTCAGTCCCATACTACTTACGAGATGAGATGTACTATTGAAGATACTGGTGATCTCTCATCAGTGTATTTCTTATGGACTAGAAACAATGCCTTTTCTAGGGTTTCCAACAGAACATAATAATTTGATAGGTTTTCTGGCCTTACATGATATTCTAGCATGAACACTTCTCTGAGCCCCTGGATCCCCTTTTCACCATATCCTATGGCAATTCTGTTATTTCAAATTCCTTTAGTGTGGTCCATTGCTTTTTCCATGCTTCTATTTCCAAATTCTGGGGTCTTTGCCAGGAATATGCATTCAATTTTATGTACTAGCTCCTTTCATCATACTCCCATAGAATCTAATCCTATGAGAATATTCCTGATTCTTCTTAGCATATATAGGTTAATCTTGTAGTTCTTTTGAAGTATAGTATTTTTATTTTGTATCAGGCCCCAGCATATTCCTGACTGGGTTATATTGTGACATAATCCTAGTTATGAGCCTAGACACCAGGCAAGGAGTTGGGGCAGATCTTGAGAAGGGCATATGTTGCCTTGCAAAGGATTTTGCATTCTCTTTAAGAGGATGCTAACTTTTAAGAGGGGTGGAACACTTGTGCAGCTTCAGAAGGTTCAGGAGAATGTTGGAATTCAAGATTTTGAGACCATTAAGCCAGATATTTCCTTCTCATGTGTCAGGAGCCATTCTTTCCCAATTAGACACCAACCTTGACTTGTCTCAGTTTTGAGTTCAACTTTCTTTAGAGTTCAATTATACTGAAAATTTATTTCTAGAAATGATCCTCAGCTTTTACTGCCCTCCTAATTACTTGATAAGTTACAAAGGACTTAGCTTTCAATTGGCCTAGACTTCAGACTTAGCTTTCAATTGGCCACTAATAATTTTGAGGTTTTTGTTGTATTTTCCAGCATTTAATATAGTTTAATCATACTCATCCATTTTCATTACTATTTTTACCATATTTCTCAAATGCCTGACTTGCCATAGCAGCTAGTGCATTCTCTTCCATTGACATACCATCCCAGTTCATCACCACTGAAAGTTTTAACAATTGGACTGTTACTCTGTTCCCGGGACTACCTATGGTGATATGGTCTTCATTGCTGGAAAATGGCAAGTAACCCAGCTTCAAAACCCCACCCTATCACCTGCTTTCACAGACTATTTCTAGTACCAATCCGTTGCAAGTTGGCTTCTCTGGGAGGCAGCCTCTGAGATAGAGTTTAGGGTTCCAGATGCTTATTAGAGATGCACTTGGAATAATCACCTGTGGAAGGAAGGGCATGGAAGCAGGACTGGGCAGAGGAAGATCTAGCTGTGTTGCAGACCCAATACCAGTCTTGGCTGACCACCTAAGAGCTGTGGAGCCAAAATGGCCCTAAGAGCTGTCCTAAGTTGAGTTGAAGTGCTAGCAGTTTATATTCTTGCACCAAGGAGTAATTGGATGTGCACCACTTTGAGAAGGGACATGACTTTAGTTGAGGGTGTCTCTGCAGCTAAGGTGATGCCTGATGGTTGCAGGCAGCTAAAGACTATCTGCCATTGCATTGGCACAAGCATCTGGAATATCAGGTCTTTCACTGAAAAGCGATCTGACTGGAGCATCACAGTGCCCATGACAGTAGTCAATAAAGGTATAGCTTAATATATGTATTCAAAAGAAATAAAAAATTCAGACTGAATCATGAAAGAAAAAAAGAAAAACTGAACAGATCAACTACTAGTAAGGAGATTAAATCAGCAGGGGGGAGGGGCAAGACGGCGGAAGAGTAGGGTCCCCAAATCACGGGTCTCCACCAAATTACCTAGAAAACCTTCAAATTATCCTGAAAATCTACGAATTCGGCCTGAGATTTAAAGAGAGAACAGCTGGAATGCTACAGTGAGAAGAGTTCACGCTTCTATCAAGGTAGGAAGATGGGGAAAAAGAAATAAAGAAACAAAGGCCTCCAAGGGGGAGGGGCCCCGCGAGGAGCCGGGCTGAGGCCGGGGCGAGTGTCCCCAGGACAGGAGAGCCCCGTCCCGGAGGAGCAGGAGCTGCACCGACCTTCCCGGGCGGAAAGGGGCTCGTGGGGAGTTGGAGCAGGACCCAGGAGGGCGGGGGTGCCCTCAGGTTCCCTGGGACAGTAACAGAGCAACTGCGCGCCCAGGAGAGTGCGCCGAGCTCCCTAAGGGCTGCAGCGCGCACGGCGGGACCCAGCGGGACCCGGAGCAGCTCGGAGGGGCTCGGGCGGCGGCTCCGCGGAGGGGGTTGCGGACCGGAGCGCGAATCCAACAGCGCAGGCTCCGGAGCACAGGGCGCCGGGACACAGCCCAGGATCCCGCCTCCCCCGGGACAGGCAGAGGCCGGGAGGGCCCAGGACAGCGAGGACGCTCCTGCCCCAGCTGAGCACATCAGCGGCCCCGCCCCGGAGCCTCCAGGCCCTGCAGAGAGCTCCGTAGTTCCTGCCGTAGCTGAATCCAGGGCTCGAGAGCTGGCTCCGCCACTGCAGTTGTTCCTCCTGGGGCCTCACGGGGTAAACAACCCCCACTGAGCCCTGCACCAGGCAGGGGCACAGCAGCTCCCGCAACTGCTAACACCTGAAAAGCAGCACAGCAGGCCCCTCCCCCAGAAGACCAGCTAGACGGACTGACAACTTCCAGGGGAAGCCAAGGGACTTAAAGTATACAGAATCAGAAGATACTCCCCCGTGGTTCTTTTTTTTTCTTTTCTTTTTTTTTTTTTTTTTTGCTTTTTGATTTGTTTCCTTCCCCCACCCCCCTTTTTTCTCCTTTCTTTTTCTTTCTCCTTTTCTTTTTTTTTGTTTTTTTCTTCTTCCTTTTTTTTCTCTTTCTCTTTCTTTCCTTCTTTCTCTCCTCTCTTTTTCTCCTTTTCCCAATACAACTTGCTTTTGGCCACTCTGCACTGAGCAAAATGACTAGAAGGAAAACCTCACCTCAAAAGAAAGAATCAGAAACAGTCCTCTCTCCCACAGAGTTACAAAATCTGGATTACAATTCAATGTCAGAAAGCTAATTCAGAAGCACTATTATAAGCTACTGGTGGCTCTAGAAAAAAGCATAAAGGACTCAAGAGACTTCATGACTGCAGAATTTAGAGCTAATCAGGCAGAAATTAAAAATCAATTGAATGAGATGCAATCCAAACTAGAAGTCCTAACGACGAGGGTTAACGAGGTGGAAGAACGAGTGAGTGACATAGAAGACAAGTTGATAGCAAAGAGGGAAACTGAGGAAAAAAGAGACAAACAATTAAAAGACCATGAAGATAGATTAAGGGAAATAAACGACAGCCTGAGGAAGAAAAACCTACATTTAATTGGTGTTCCCGAGGGTGCCGAAAGGGACAGAGGGCCAGAATATGTATTTGAACAAATTCTAGCTGAAAACTTTCCTAATCTGGGAAGGGAAACAGGCATTCAGATCCAGGAAATAGAGAGATCCCCCCCTAAAATCAATAAAAACCGTTCAACACCTCGACATTTAATAGTGAAGCTTGCAAATTCCAAAGATAAAGAGAAGATCCTTAAAGCAGCAAGAGACAAGAAATCCCTGACCTTTATGGGGAGGAGTATTAGGGTAACAGCAGACCTCTCCACAGAGACCTGGCAGGCCAGAAAGGGCTGGCAGGATATATTCAGGGTCCTCAATGAGAAGAACATGCAACCAAGAATACTTTATCCAGCAAGGCTCTCATTCAAAATGGAAGGAGAGATAAAGAGCTTCCAAGACAGGCAGCAACTAAAAGAATATGTGACCTCCAAAGCAGCTCTGCAAGAAATTTTAAGGGGGACTCTTAAAATTCCCCTTTAAGAAGAAGTTCAGTGGAACATTCCACAAAAACAAGGACTGAATAGTTATCATGATGACACTAAATTCATATCTCTCAATAGTAACTCTGAATGTGAACAGGCTTAATGACCCCATCAAAAGGCGCAGGGTTTCAGACTGGATAAAAAAGCAGGACCCATCTATTTGCTGTCTACAAGAGACTCATTTTAGACAGAAGGACACCTACAGCCTGAAAATAAAAGGTTGGAGAACCATTTACCATTCGAATGGTCCTCAAAAGAAAGCAGGGGTAGCCATCCTTATATCAGATAAACTAAAATTTTCCCCAAAGACTGTAGTGAGAGATGAAGAGGGACACTATATCATACTTAAAGGATCTATTCAACAAGAGGACTTAACAATCCTCAATATATATGCCCCGAATGTGGGAGCTGCCAAATATATAAATCAATTATTAACCAAAGTGAAGAAATACTTAGATAATATTTACTTATACTTATACTTACTCACACTTATACTTGGTGACTTCAATCTAGCTCTTTCTATACTCGATAGGTCTTCTAAGCACAACATCTCCAAAGAAACGAGAGCTTTCAATGATACACTGGACCAGATGGATTTCACAGATATCTACAGAACTTTACATCCAAACTCAACTGAATACACATTCTTCTCAAGTGCACATGGAACTTTCTCCAGAATAGACCACATATTGGGTCACAAATCGGGTCTGAACCGATACCAAAAGATTGGGATCGTCCCCTGCATATTCTCAGACCATAATGCCTTGAAATTAGAACTAAATCACAACAAGAAGTTTGGAAGGACCTCAAACACGTGGAGGTTAAGGACCACCCTGCTAAAAGATGAAAGGGTCAACCAGGAAATTAAGGAAGAATTAAAAAGATTCATGGAAACTAATGAGAATGAAGATACAACCATCCAAAATCTTTGGGATGCAGCAAAAGCAGTCCTAAGGGGGAAATACATCGCAATACAAGCATCCATTCAAAAACTGGAAAGAACTCAAATACAAAAGCTAACCTTACACATAAAGGAGCTAGAGAAAAAACAGCAAATAGATCCTACACCCAAGAGAGGAAGGGAGTTAATAAAGATTCGAGCAGAACTCAACGAAATCGAGACCAGAAGAACTGTGGAACAGATCAACAGAACCAGGAGTTGGTTCTTTGAAAGAATTAATAAGATAGATAAACCATTAGCCAGCCTTATTAAAAAGAAGAGAGAGAAGACTCAAATTAATAAAATCATGAATGAGAAAGGAGAGATCACTACCAACACCAAGGAAATACAAACGGTTTTAAAAACATATTATGAACAGCTATACGCCAATAAATTAGGCAATCTAGGAGAAATGGACGCATTCCTGGAAAGCCACAAACTACCAAAACTGGAACAGGAAGAAATAGAAAACCTGAACGGCCAATAACCAGGGAGGAAATTGAAGCAGTCATCAAAACCCTCCCAAGACACAAAAGTCTGGGGCCAGATGGCTTCCCAGGGGAATTTTATCAAATGTTTAAAGAAGAAACCATACCTATTCTCCTAAAGCTGTTTGGAAAGATAGAAAGAGATGGAGTACTTCCAAATTCGTTCTATGAGGCCAGCATCACCTTAATTCCAAAACCAGACAAAGACCCACCCAAAAGGAGAATTAACAGACCAATATCCCTGATGAACATGGATGCAAAAATTCTCAACAAGATACTGGCCAATAGGATCCAACAGTACATTAAGAAAATTATTCACCATGACCAAGTAGGATTTATCCCTGGGACACAAGGCTGGTTCAACACCCGTAAAACAATCAATGTGATTCATCAAATCAGCAAGAGAAAAATCAAGAACCATATGATCCTCTCATTAGATGCAGAGAAAGCATTTGACAAAATACAGCATCCATTTCTGATCAAAACTCTTCAGAGTGTAGGGATAGAGGGAACATTCCTCGACATCTTAAAAGCCATCTATGAAAAGCCCACAGCAAATATCATTCTCAATGGGGAAGCACTGGGAGCCTTTCCCCTAAGATCAGGAACAAGACAGGGATGTCCACTCTCACCACTGCTGCTCAACATAGTACTGGAAGTCCTAGCCTCAGCAATCAGACAACAAAAAGACATTAAAGGCATTCAAATTGGCAAAGAAGAAGTCAAACTCTCCCTCTTCGCTGATGACATGATACTCTACATAGAAAACCCAAAAGTCTCCACCCCAAGATTGCTAGAACTCATACAGCAATTCGGTAGCGTGGCAGGATACAAAATCAATGCCCAGAAATCAGTGGCATTTCTATACACTAACAATGAGACTGAAGAAAGAGAAATTAAGGAGTCAATCCCATTTACAATTGCACCCAAAAGCATAAGATACCTGGGAATAAACCTAACCAAAGAGGTAAAGGATCTATACCCTCAAAACTATAGAACACTTCTGAAAGAAATTGAGGAAGACACAAAGAGATGGAAAAATATTCCATGCTCATGGATTGGCAGAATTAATATTGTGAAAATGTCAATGTTACCCAGGGCAATTTACACGTTTAATGCAATCCCTATCAAAATACCATGGACTTTCTTCAGAGAGTTAGAACAAATTATTTTAAGATTTGTGTGGAATCAGAAAAGACCCCGAAAAGCCAGGAGAATTTTAAAAAAGAAAACCATATCTGGGGGCATCACAATGCCAGAGTTCAGGTTGTACTACAAAGCTGTGGTCATCAAGACAGTGTGGTACTGGCACAAAAACAGACACATAGATCAGTGGAACAGAATAGAGAATCCAGAAGTGGACCCTGAACTTTATGGTCAACTAATATTCGATAAAGGAGGAAAGACTATCCATTGGAAGAAAGACAGTCTCTTCAATAAATGGTGCTGGGAAAATTGGACATCCACATGCAGAAGAATGAAACTAGACCACTCTCTTGCACCATACACAAAGATAAACTCAAAATGGATGAAAGATCTAAATGTGAGACAAGATTCCATCAAAATCCTAGAGAAGAACACAGGCAACACCCTTTTTGAACTTGGCCATAGTAACTTCTTGCAAGATACATCCACGAAGGCAAAAGAAACAAAAGCAAAAATGAACTATTGGGACTTCATCAAGATAAGAAGCTTTTGCACAGCAAAGGATACAGTCAACAAAACTCAAAGACAACCTACAGAATGGGAGAAGATATTTGCAAATGACATATCAGATAAAGGGCTAGTTTCCAAGATCTATAAAGAACTTATTAAACTCAACACCAAAGAAACAAACAATCCAATCATGAAATGGGCAAAAGACATGAACAGAAATCTCACAGAGGAAGACATAGACATGGCCAACATGCATATGAGAAAATGCTCTGCATCACTTGCCATCAGGGAAATACAAATCAAAACCACAATGAGATACCACCTCACACCAGCAAGAATGGGGCAAATTAACAAGGCAGGAAACAACAAATGTTGGAGAGGATGTGGAGAAAAGGGAACCCTCTTACACTGTTGGTGGGAATGTGAACTGGTGCAGCCACTCTGGAAAACTGTGTGGAGGTTCCTCAAACAGTTAAAAATAGACCTGCCCTACGACCCAGCAATTGCACTGTTGGGGATTTACCCAAAGATACAAATGCAATGAAACGCCGGGACACCTGCACCCCGATGTTTCTAGCAGCAATGGCCACGATAGCCAAACTGTGGAAGGAGCCTTGGTGTCCAACGAAAGATGAATGGATAAAGAAGATGTGGTTTATGTATACAATGGAATATTACTCAGCTATTAGAAATGACAAATACCCACCATTTGCTTCAACGTGGATGGAACTGGAGGGTATTATGCTGAGTGAAGTAAGTCAGTCGGAGAAGGACAAACATTATATGTTCTCATTCATTTGGGGAATATAAATAATAGTGAAAGGGAATATAAGGGAAGGGAGAAGAAATGTGTGGGAAATATCAGAAAGGGAGACAGAACGTAAAGACTGCTAACTCTGGGAAACGAACTAGGGGTGGTGGAAGGGGAGAAGGGCGGGGGGTGGGAGTGAATGGGTGACGGGCACTGGGGGTTATTCTGTATGTTAGTAAATTGAACACCAATAAAAAATAAATTAAAAAAAAAAATCAGCAATTAAAAAAAAAACAAAAAACCCTCTCAACAAACAAAAGTCTAAGACCAGATAGATTCCCTGGTGAATTCTACCAAACATTTAAAAAACAATTAATACCAGTCTCTCAAACTATTCCAAAAAAAAAAATTAAAGAGGATAGAACACGTCCAAACTCATTTTATGAGGCCAGTATTCCCCTGATACCAGAACCAGACAAGGACACTACAAGAAAAGAAAATTACCTCCAATATTCCTATTGAACATAGATGCAAAATTCCTCAACAAAATATTAGCAAACCAAATTTAACAATACATTAAAAGAATCATACACCATGATCAAGTGAGATTATTTATGTAAATGTATGTATGTATGTATTGAGAGTCCTTCCTCATGGGAATGGGACCTCTTTCTCAGTTATTGAGTTCAGAGTCTGAAAACTAGTTCTGGCATTTAGTCACTAGACAAAGGTTCATGATTTCCCATTGGGGCACCAACCTCAGCTTCTGTTCATCTATCTATCTATCTATCTATCTATCTATCTATCTATCTATCTATCATCTATCTATCATCTATTATCTATCTACCTATTCTTTCTTTCTTTCTTTCTTTCTTTCTTTCTTTCTTTCTTTCTTTCTTTCTTTCTTTCTTTCTTTCTCTTTCTTTCTTTCTCTTTCTTTCTTTCTTTCTCTTTCTTTCTTTCTTTCTTTCTTTCTTTCTTTCTTCTTTCTTTCTTTCTTTCTTCTTCACTGAATTCATTCATTCAAACAGCCTTTGGTGGAGACTTTTTCTTTTTTTTTTTATCAAAGTATAGTTGATAATGTTAGATTAATTTCAGGTGTACAACATAGTATTCAGCAGTGCTATATATTTTGCAATTCTCACCGGGTTTAGGTACCATCTGTCACCATACAAAGTCATTACAGTATTATTGATAGTATTCCCTATGCTGTACTTTTCATCCCCATGACTTGTTTATGTTATAACTGTAAGTTTTGTTCCTCTTAATCCTCTTTCACCTATTTTGCCCAACCCCTTATTGCCATCCCCTTTGGTAATCACCAGTTTGTTCTCTATCTTTATGAGTCTGTTTCTCTGTTTTATTTGCTTGCTTGTTTGCTCTTTTCTTTTCTTTTTTTTTTTGATAGATTCTACATACAAGTGAAATCACATGGTATTTATCTTTCCCTGTCTGGTTATTTCACTTACACAACACCCTTAGGTACACTCATGCTGTTGTGAATGGCAAGATTTCATTTGTTTTTATGGCTGAGTGACAGATATTCCAAGGATTTTCTTATAAAATATCATGTCATCTGCAAATAGAGATGATTTTATTTCTTCCTTTTTGATTTGGTTACCTTTTTCTTTTTCTTGCTTTGGCAAGGACTCTGCAACTTCACAAGCAAGTGTAGAAGATAGTGATTCTAGATCTTTAACAGAGAGAACTATGACCCTTTATTTTGGTAACGTAGATTGAGGAAGCGGTAATTCCCAGATCATTTGTAAGCTGTTGGAAGTAAGGTCCAAGTTGACGCTGACATTGAGGGACTCAATAATATAATGATATCCTTGCCTCCCCCTCCCCCTCGAAGAACAGGTATATCCTCTAGGTCCACTTACTTTACATATATTGTCATTATCAATTTGGTGACCTTTAAATCTATCATCTTGCTCTTTGTTTTCTATTTGTCCTTTCTGTTCTTTTTTCCTAACTTCTTTTGGACCAAATGAATATTTTTTAGAATTCCATTTTATTTCCACGGCTAGCTTTATTTTTCAGTGGCTGCTCAAGGCTTATTATCTATCTTTAAGTCATCAGAGCTTGCCTTTACCTCTTCACATGGAGTGTACCAATCTTGCAATAGTGAACTTTCATTTCCTTTTTCCTGTCCTTTGTGCTATTACTGCCATACCTTTTACTTCTATGTACGTTGGAAACCCTACAACTTTTAGCAAGTGTAGGTGGTGGGTTCTCAGTTCTAACTTCCTTGGGTAAGTATGAGGTGTATTTCCTGTCCCCTAAAAGTCTCATAAAACAACACAGTCAAGATGGTTCAGCTTCAGCTACCACTCTGATTCCTGCTGCCTACATTCCACTTCTGTTTGTCTTCTGAAGAATTTTCCTTCTGGAGAGGTCAGCAATTAATTTAAAGGAGTTTGTTTGGTTTTATCTATAATTTTTAGGTGGTTTGAATAGGGAACAATTTCAGGATATTTTGTGTATCATATTTCTGAAAATATACGTGACTAATATTATAAACCAAGTTAATTTTACAATTAAATACATACTTGTATATATGGGTATAATAAGCTTTTTTTAAAAGATTTTTTTTAATTTTTATTTATTTATGATAGTCACACACACACACACACAGAGAGAGAGAGAGAGAGAGGCAGAGACATAGGCAGAGGGAGAAGCAGGCTCCATGCACAGGGAGCCCGACATGGGACTCGATCCAGGGTCTCCAGGATCACGCCCTGGGCCAAAGGCAGGCGCTAAACCGCTGCGTCACCCAGGGATCCCTATAATAAGCTTTGTAAATACATACTTGTATATATGGATATAATAAGCTTTGCTTCTTAAAATGAGTATATACCCTTTGTTTAACAGTGCCTTAGAATATTTTTAATAGTCAATGGTATTCTAGGCCACAAATAAGTTTCACAATAAATGTATAGATTATACAGGTCACATTTTTGGTCCTAAAACAATAAAATAAAAATAAATATCAAAGGGTTAATAACTAGAAATATACAAAATATTTTAATTTTTTAATTTAAAAAAGATTTTATTTATTTGTCAGAGAGAGAGAGAGCGAGAAAGCGAGAGAGCGCATAAGAAGAGGGATGGCAAGCGGAGGGAGAAGCAGTCTCCTCACTGAGCAAGGAGCCTGAAGTAGGACTCAATCCCAGGATCCTGGGATCATGACTTGAACTGAAGGCAGATACTTAACCAACTCAGTCACCCAAGGGTCCCCTGCCCCCAACATTTGTTGAAAAGAACTGTCTTTTTTTTTATTGAACATTCTTTCCTGTTTTGTTGAAGCTTAATTGACCATACAGTTGCAGGTTCATTTTTGGGTTTTCTATTCTTTTTCATTGATTGTGTGAGTCTGTTTTCGCACCAATACCATATTGCCTTGACCACTACAGCTTTGTAATATAACTTGAAGTCCAGAATTATGATATCTCCAGCTTTGCTTTTGTTTTCAAGACTGTTTTGGCTATTTTGGATCTTTTGTGGTTCTATGCAATTTTTAAGATTGTTTGTTGTAGCTCTGTGAAAAATGCTGATGGTATTTTGATAGGCACTGCATTAAATCTGTAGATTGCTTTGGGTAGTATAGCTATTTTAACAATATTTGTTCTTTCAATCCATGAGCATGGAGTGTTTTTCCATTTCTTTGTGTCATCTTCAATTTCTTTCTTCAGTGTTTTATAGTTTTCAGAGTACAAATCTTTTACCTGTTTGGTTAGGTTTGTTTCTAGGTATCTTATGGTTTTTGGTGTAGTTGTGAATGGGATACATTCCTTGATTTCTTTTTATGCTGCTTCATTATTGGTGTATAGAATGCAACAGATTTCTGTACATTGATTTTTTTACCTTTGTGATTTTACTGAATTAGTGTATCTTTTGGGTTTTCTATATAGAATAGTATGTTGTCTGCAAATACTGAAGGTTTGATTTCTTCTTTGCCAATTTGGATGCCTTTTATTTCTTTGTGTTGTCTGATTGCTGAAGCCAGGACTTTAAGTACTACGTAAATAACAGTGGTGGGAGTGGACATCCTGGTTTTCATCTGACCATAAAGGAAAAGCTCTCTGTTTTTCCCTATTGAGGATGATATTAGCTGTGAGTTTTTCATATATGGCCTTTTTTTTAAAAAAAGATTTTATTTATTTATTCATGAGAGACAAACAGAAAGAGGGAGAGACATAGGTAGAGGGAGAAGCAAGCTTTCGGCAGGGAGCCTGATGCAGGACTCGATCTCAGGAACCCAGGATCATGACCTGAGACAAAGGCAGATGCTCAACCACTGAGCCACCCAGGCACCGCTTCATATATGGCCTTGATGATGTTGAGATATGTTCCCTCTATCCCTACTTTGTTGAGGGTTTTTACCATGAATGGATTGTGCTTTGTCAAATGCTTTTTCTGCATTTATTGAGAGGATCGTATGATTCTTATCCTTTCTTTTATTAAAGTGGTGTATCATGTTGATTCATTTGGGAATATTGACCACCCTTGAAGCCCAGAAATAAATCCCACTGGATTGTGGTGAATGATTCTTTTAATGTACTGTTGAATTCAATTTGCTAGTATTTTGTTGAGAATTTTTGCATCCATGTTCATTAGAGATATTGGCCTGTAGTTCTCTTTTTTGGTGGAGTCTTTGGTTTTGGAATAAGGATAATGCTGGCTTCATAGAATGAGTTTGGACATTTTCCCTTCCCATTTTCCTTTCATTTCTATTTTTTGGAACAGTTCAAGAAGAATAGGTATTAATTCTTCTTGAAATTTTTGGTAGAATTCCCCTAGGAAGCCGTCTGGCCCTGGACCATTCTTTCTTGGGAGAGTTTTGATTATTGATTGAATTTCTTTGCTGGTTATTGGTCTGTTCAAGTTTTCTATTTCTTCCTGTTTCAATTTTGGTAGTTTATATGTTTCTAGGAATTTATTCACTTCTTTCAGATTGTCCAATTTGCTGGCATATAATTTTTCATAATATTCTCATAATTGTATTTCAGTGGTGGTGTTTTTTTTCTCCTTTCTCATTTGTGATCTTATTTATTTATTTTTCTTTTTAATAAGTCTGGCTAGGGATTTATCAATTGTATTAATTATTTCAAATAACCAACTCCTGGTTTCTTTGATCTGTTCTAATGTTTTTTAAGCCCATTCTGATACCCTGTGTTTTTTGATTGGAGCATTTAGTCCATTACATTTGAGGTAATTATTTATATATATATATTGCTCGTTATGAGTGCTTTATTACTTGTTTTGTCATTGTTTATGGAGGTTTTCTCTGTTCCTTTCTACTTTTTGTCACTTTTGGTTTTTCTCCCCGCTCAAAGATTCCCCTTTAATATTTCTTGCAGGGCTGATGTAATGGTCACAAATTCCTTCAGTTTTTGTTTGTCTGGGAAACTCTTTATGTCTCCTCTTCTGAATGACAGCCTTGCTGGATAGAGTATTCTTGGCTGCATATTTTTCCCATTCAGCATGTTGAATATATCATGCTGCTCTTTTTTGACCTGCCAAGTTTCTGTTGAGAGATCTACAGCTAGCCTTAGGAGTCTTCCCTTGTAAGATAGGGACTTCTTTTATCTTGCTTTTTTCCTTATCACTGTATTTTGAAAATTTAACTGCAAAACATCTTGGTGTTGGTCTACTTTTGTTGATTTTGATGGGAGTTCTTTCTGCATCCTGGTTTTGGATGTCTGTTTCCTTCCCCAAATTAGGGAAGTTTTCAGCTATTACTTCCTCAAATAAACCCGCTGCTCCCTTTTCTCTCTTCCTCTTCTGGGACTCTTTTTTATGAATGTTATTATGCTTTATGGAGTCACTGAGTTCCCTAATTCTGTTCTCATGATTCATAATTCTTCTTTCTCTCTTTTGTTCAGCTGCATTATTTCCCATTATCCTATCTTTCTTAAAAAAAAAAAGATTTTATTTATTTATTCATGAGAGACCCAGACTGAGAGGCAGAGACATAGGCAGAGGGAGAAGCAGGCTCCTTGAAGGGAGCCTCATGTGGGACTTGATCCCAGGACCCCAGGATCACGCCTTGAGCTGAAGGCAGATGCTCAACTACTGAGCCACCCAGGCATCCCCCATCTTTTATCCTCTTATTCATTCCTCTGCTTCTTCTATCCTTGTGGTCATTACATCGAGATGGTTTCAAATTTCAGTTATTGCATTTTTCATTTCTGACATCATTTTTTACAGTTTTATCTCTATGATAAGGATCTCCTGGGGGGCACCTATGTGGCTCAGTCTGTTAAGCATCTGACTTCAGCTCAGATCATGATCCCAGGGTCCTGGGATCAAGTCCTACATTGGGCTCTCTGCTCAATGGAGAGCCTGATTCTCCCTCTCCCTTTGCCTGCCACTCCCCCCTGCTCATGCTTTTTCTCTTTCTCAAATAAATAAATAAATACATAAACAAATAAATTCTTAAAAAACAAAAGAGTCTCCCTGATATCTTCCATGCTTTTCTCAAGCTCAATGAGTACCCTTATGGTTGTTGCTTTAAATTCTCCATCAGACATATTATTTATATCTGTTTCAATTAGATTTTGGCTGTGACCTTTCCTTGTTCTTTCTGTTGGGATAAATTCCTCCATCTTGGCATTTTGTCTAGGTGTCTGCCATCTTTGTGTAAGAAAGGTCTTTTATGTTTTCTGCTCTTGGGAGTAATGGCTTTATGTAGAAGAGGTCATATAGTGTCCAGGGCCTTCAGGAAGTGTCTCTGATATGTGCTTGCACACTCTGCTGCTATGTTTTGGCTGCTTTATCCCTTACATCAGTCATTTACAGAGGCGCTCCTTGCCTGCAATGGGCGGTGTTTGGACCTTGGCCAGATTGTGGCAAGTTTTAACTAGGTGCACTCTGGTCTGCTTGTTAAATGAGACCTGATGTTACTTCCACTAGAAATGAACTCTTGCAGAACTCTATATGGTCAGTGGACACGGTGTGTGCCAGGGTTTCTGCTAGCCTTCTGGGAAAGGGGCCTGGTGTGCTGTTCTTAGGCACACTTGCCTAAGAAAAGCAGTACCAGCAGAGTGTTCTGGGTGGGGGTTGTGGGGGGATAGACATGGGACTTGGAAAGCAGGTTAGGCAGCCAGTGTTGGTGCTGTGCTGTTTACTGAAGTTGGTTTATGCTAAGCAGCAGGGGAGAGAAATGGTGCCAGCCAGCTCTTTTGTCCCAGGAGAAGGGTCTCTGTGCTTGTTGTTCTTAGGGAAGCACTCCCAGAAGACTGAGTAATTTATTTCCCTTCATGCATCCGAGCATTTTTCAAATCACTGTTTTCACACTTGTCTCCGAGTTGCTTGCCTGCTTGGAGCAGTGCAGTACACTTTGGGCTCTATCCTAGCCAAGTATGCTGACTTTTACTTTATTCTATTTTATTTTTTAAAGATTTTACTTATTTACTCACGAGAGAGACACACACACAGAGGACAGCAGAGACAAGGTGCCTGGATTAGCTGCCCTCAGCAGGAGAGGGAAAGGGCATCCATGGCTCTTTTGTTCCAGAAGGGGCATCTCTTGCAAACTTCACCTCTTACAGATACACTCCACCAAGAGCAAACAGTGTCTCCTTGCGCACCTTAGGTGATCCTCAGATCATGCAGGCTGCTCTGCTCTTGCTTGCTTGCCTTCTCTCCAAGAGAAGGGCAAGTGCCTTGGGGCTCTAGTCCAGCCAAACCTGCCAACCTCTAAAACTCCAGCTTTTTGAGCCATACTGGTTGCAAAAACTCATGAAAATCAACCCCTTTTGTCTCCCCAGCAAATGGCTTTGGGAAAATGTTCTTGTGCACATCCCCATGCCTGGCTTTCTCCATGACCAGGGCTCTCTCTCCTCTGCAGCATCCTGATCCATTTCTCCCCCAAACCAAGTCTCTGTATTTTCTACCTTCCTCAGGATGGCTTCTTCTCTCCCTTTAGTTGTGCAGCTTGTTCTGTGAGTCCTCAGGTCAATTTCTTGGGTATTCAGAATGATTTGATAGTTATCTAGCTGTGTTAGAGGGATGAGATAAGCCAGGGGTCCTTCCACTAGGCTCCATCTTAGCTCCCAAAAGGCGAACGATTACAGAACGGATGCAAGTTCCACAGGCATTATATAAAATATGTAAATATATGATTCTTGGTCTTCATATAAGTAAATAGCAGTACAACACATGCCAAACATTAAAAAAGACATTTAAATCTTTATAGTGGCATAGTTGACACACATTTCTTAAGGTTTCTTCTGTTTTCTCTCTCTCTCTCTCTCTCTCTCTCTCTCTCTCTCACACACACACACACACACACACACACACCCCACATCTGACAGTCTAAACTTTATTGTCCCTCTGTCAGATTACCTACACTCACTTTCATTACAATCTTCTTTTCTCTTTGCCTTCCACATTCCACATCAATTTTATTCTCTTTCAATGCCTTTTTCTATATAAATCATCCAAGTCAGTATTTCTAAGCTTTTAAGAAAAACTGGAGTATGGACATTTGACGTGAGATCTAGACTCTTAACAAATTTTTGAGTGCATAATACAGTCTCATTAACTATACACAGAATGTTGTACAGCACATTCCCAGGACTTATTCATTTTTTTTTATAACTTAAACTTTATGCCCATTGAACAACAACTCTTGATTTTCCTCCCTGCTTGGCTCTTGGCAACCATCATTCTATATTATGTTTATGTATTTGACTATTTCAAATATCTCATGTAAGTGAAATCACACAGTATTTGTCCTTCTGTGACTAGCTACTAAAAGGGAAAGACATTTCATGTCTATGGATTGGAAGACTTCATATTGTCAAAATGTTCATGTTACCCAAGGATATTTATGGCTGCAATGCAATCTCTGTCAAAATCCCAATGACATTTTTTAAAGAAACAGAAAAAAATCCTAAAATTGATGTGGAATCACAGAACTCTGGTCATAATACTCTTGATAAAGAAGAGCAAACCTAGAGGCATCATATTTTCTGATTTCACAATATATTACAAAGCTACAGTAATTAAAAGAGTATGGTACTGGAATAAAAACAGACATAAATACGAATGGGAGAGAATGCATATACCATCAACCAATTTTCTACAAGGGTACTAAGAATACACAACAGGGAAAGGATAGTCTCAACAAATAGTGTCGGGAAAACTAGATGTCTACAGGGAAGAGAATGAATAGTACCCTTATATTACAAAACATACAAAAAACAACTCAAAATGAATTAATGATTTAAATCTATAAATCTAAACCTATAAAATTCCTAGAAGAAAATTTAGGTGAAAAACTTCATGACATTGGCATAAGGCAATGATTTCTTGGATATGACACCAAAAACAAAAGTAGGAAAGTAAGACTAGAGGGTTTTTTTTTTTATCATCCCAAAATGGTATTTTTGCTTCCAGTCTTCTTTCCATGATGTTGTCTTTTTTAAAAAATTGAGTTTTTAATTTTAATTCCAGTACAGTTAACAAACAGTGTTGTATTAGTTTCAAGTGTACAACATAGTGATTCAACAATTCTATACATTACTTAGTGCTCATCATGATAAGTGTACTCTTCCTTTCCTTCACTTATTTCTATCATTCTCCCCACTCACCACCCCTGCCCCGTAACTATCTTACTGATATGTAGAATTTAAGAAAGAAAGCAAATGAGCAAAGGGAAAAAGAAGAGAGAAAGAGAGAAAGAAAGAGAGAGCGAGAGAGAGAGAGAAAGAAAGAGAGAAAGACACCATGAAACAGATTTAACTATAGAGAACAAACAGAAAACAGATGGTTAGGACTATAATCCTGAATTTTTATTTATTTATTTATTTTTTACATCTCTCCATCTCCTACATCTGCATTCAGCACTGTAAATAATGAGAGGCTCTGATGACAGATACAGTATCCTTCTAAGCCAGCACAGAACTATGGATGCTTAATTTTTTCCCTGCTACATATGATTCACTAATATGTGTGGGGAAAGGATTGAAAGATTTAAAAAAAATTGAAAAACAAAAGTCTTAATACTATTTATTACCAGAAGGAGAGATTACAGCTAATTTTAAAACATATTTTATTTTTATCTGTTTTTCTAGTTTCTAAAAAAGATAAAAATGTACTATTTGTGAAACAATTTAAAATTCACAATATGGAAAATAAACATAGATGCTTATCCTGTGCCAGTGATGCTTATTAATGTTTTTATCTTTGTTTTATCCCAAGCAGATCAAAGCCTCTAAATCAAACACTTTATTTTCTATAATATCCTAGCAAAACATTTTACTTATAATAGTGGTTTAATAAATATCTATTTTAAAAATGAACAAGTAAATATAACATACATGAAAGTTCATGCTGTAGTTTACATGGCAACTGAAACAGAAATACTTATAAAAATCATGTAACCAAGGCTCATATTGTTTTAAATCACAAAAAGACTTCATGTAACCATTATTGAAATTTATTTCTACCAACAAGTAACTCCATCATTTTGCAAAATGCTAACAAAAATTCATATCCTCTACTCAGCTGGAGCTGGATAAGAGTTTAACAAAATCCACTATTCAAAATGACACAATGTACTGAGTGAGCTAGAAGCTATCCACTTAATATGGAATTTTGATGTATGTTATTAAAATTTAATTTTCTTGTTTTGGACTTTACTTTCAATACACTTATCAATGGTCTGAAAACCCTAAAAGGAATTCAGACTTGAATGTTTCCTACTCGGGCATTTGCATGTCTTTGTCTCTGGCACTAGTTCCTCTGCAGCCTCTTTTGCTTTTGACTTTATTCACTAATAATTCCTCTACACTTTGGTGATGCTCTCATGCCTTATAAAACACCCTATCTTCTCCCAGGATGGGGCAACCCTAGAGAGCCTTTCCCTGCCAGGCACTGTTAAATAAAAACTTAGGCTAACACTGCTCTGGTGAAGTATCTTCCAAAATATGAATGCTTTTTTAAAAATTTAAATTCACTTTGTCAACATCTAGTATAACACCCAGTGCTCATCTAGTCATGTGTCCTCTGTAATGCTTATTACCCAGTTACCCCACCCCTTCTGGAGAAACCTTTGTTTCCCTCAGTCAGAGGTCTCTCACGGTTTGTCTCCCTCTCTAATTTTTCCCCACTCAGTTTCCTTCCTTTCCCTTATGGCCCCTATCACTATTTCTTATATTCACATATGAGTGAAACCATATGATAATTGTCTTTCTCTGATTGACTTTGAATGCTTATTAATATCAGGGGAATTAAGTTAAAGAGGATATTGTTAAAATATTTGCTGATGCAGCAAGGATTCTGTCTGATTTCAAGGAGTGAGTGTTAGAACAGTAAAGTAGGGAATTTTATTATTTTTAGTGTGTTTATATCTCATTAAAATAAAATATATGGTATTTACCATCAAGAAAATTACTCATAAATCATCTTCCATAGCTCTTGGAAGCATGAGTGGAAGCTATTTGTCACTCAGAAGATCTCAAACCACAAGTTAGGTGTTCTAGAGTGCACCTGAAGTTCATGAATTTGGAGCCTGTTGGTAGATTAAATGAATTGAATTTTGTTCTTGGAAATTATTATTTGCTAATTATCCAAAGTTCTAGAAATATTTGTTAATTCCTCAAATTTTCCAATATATATAATATCTTTGCTGATATTGAAACAAAGATTTAAATACCCTTATATACGTTGAAAAATATTATCCAATTACTGTGTTTTTTTTAAGGCAAGGAAAATTGTTTCTTCAACCTGTAAAATTGCACAAGGGCCTATCTCATAGAAATCTGGCTGACCTGCTTTATGGATACCTAATGACTCTGGAAATTATCCTTGGAATTAGACAATATGTCCTTTAAATTACAATCCATTTTCTAATATTGTATCAGAAAATAATATTTTATTCTTTAGTACTATTCAATGGGCTTTGTGTGTTTTGGCAATTTTGGTAATCCAGGGAAAGGCAAAATAATAGATTTTTCTATAATTCTGCAAGACCATGGGAATAGGTGCTGTGAGGCATCATGAAACTCCTTCATAGCTCTGCGAAATCCTCACATCATGCGCTTGGGATCTTCATTGAGTCACTGAAGTTATAGATAATTACATGTATTTAATGAATACATTCTAATTTGACAGATATTTCCTTAACTCTTGTGCTGAGGGCTGTGGAAGAAACTGAGAGTCCTTGTTTCAGGAGATTTAGTTCATAAAAGATATGTTAAGGGGAGTATAGTGAGCAGTGATAATATGACAGTGGTGATTAAAAGGGCAATTACATAAATAATTTGAATATGAAGAAGAATGGGCCAAGAACTCTAAGAGAGGCAAAAATAAATTGGATTCTTCAGGGTGAGAAGGCACAAATAACATCTGTTTGGGAAGATCATTTTATTTAATAGCAAAGGTATGGAAACAACCTAAGTGTCTGTCAATAAGTGAGTGTATCAAAAATATGTGGCATATATGTGTGATGGAATATCCAGCATGAGGAAGAAGGAAACCTGCCACTTGTGATGACAAGGAGGGAGCTTGAAGATATTATGATAAGTGAAATAAGTCAGAGAAAGGTAAATACTGTGTGTGATCTCACTTATAAGCAGAATCTAAAAAAAGCCAAATTCATGGAAGATTAGAATGGGTACTTGCTAGCAGCTGTGGTATGGGGGAAATGAAGAGATGTGTGGTCAAAGGGTACCAACTTTCATTTATAGGATGAATGAGTTCTGGGGATCTAATGTACAGCATGATCTAGTTCTGGGGATCTAATGTACAGACTATAATTAATACTGTATTATAGACTTACAAGTTCCTAAGAGAGTAGATTTTAAATGTTCTTACCACAAAAAAGAAATGGTAGGTATGTGATGAGATGGAGGCATTAGCAACACTATATTGCTAATTATTTTGTAATATACAACTGTATCAAATCAACACATTGTACACTTGAACTTATATTATATACCAGTTAAATCTCAATAAAACTGAAAAAAAAAGAAGCATAAAACCCCACTCCCTATATCCACTTGGTATTTGGAATTTGGAGAAGACTCTCAACACCCCATGGTTAAAATAAAATCTGATGAGGTAGCTTGTTCACTATTATATTTCCCATGCCTAGTATAATTCTGGAACACAGTAGGTTCTTAGAAAACTTTTTTTTTGGTTGAATAAGATAAAATGGTTTTTGAGAAATTTAGACAGCTCAGAAGGTAACTTTCAGAAGCCTTAAAATTTGCCATTACCTCATAGTGAAATGAATTTCTGAAATATGATATATTATATAACAATATAATAATATCTGTACAAAAGATGACATATTCATTTGAGGTTCTTTTTTTAAAGATTTTATTTATTTATTCATGAGAGACACACAGAGAGAGGCAGACACACAGGCAGAGGGAGAAGCAGGCTCCATGCAGGGAGCCCGATGTGGGACTCTATCCCGGGTCTCCAGGGTCGTGCCCTGGGCCAAAGGCAGGCACTCAACTGCTGAGCCACCCAGGTGTCCCTTCATTTGAGTTTCTAATATCTTTATTTTTTATCTTTCCCATTTATTTATTTATTTATTTTCTTATGAGTCAGAAACCTTGAATGTTCATGTTCCTTTATTTCTATACTTCATAGATTTTGGCAGAAAACTGTATTCTAAGGGGAGACTAGTTGAGCTGAAACTTCAAATAGAATCTGAGTCACACACATGTCTGGTAACATGAGTAAGATGAGAATGGAAGTATAAAGACAGAAGATAATGAGAAGGGAGCTACTTAATTTTTTCCCCTCATCCTAATCAGGAAATAGTTTTTCCTCCCTCACTTTTATTTCTTCAATGTATTTCACCAGCAAGAAACTTAATGATGAGTCACTTCTAGGAAGCAGAAATCTGATTTTCTAAATACTTAGCAGAGATCCAACAGTGACATTTAAAAATTATTCCGTTTCTGTAACTTGGTTATTTTTTAAAATAAGAGGACAATATATGTGGAATGGTATACACCTATGTGATAATTCATGTCAACCATGCACTTACTACAAAATCCCAAATGCTTCCTCACATAAATCAGTTCTGGGACCTAAGAATCTAACTCATTAAAATTTACTTGAAATTCCTGTAACCTTTTCCCAGGAAGCAACAGCAGGTATAAAATGTGCAGGTTTTTTTTTTTTTTTTTAATGTGTGCAAAGGTTTAATTCTAGTATATAAAAGAAAACCTTTTTTTTGTAGGTAGTTGAAAAGCCTGGAAGAGGGTGGGTGAGAAAGTCATAGAATTTTGGAAGTATGACGTATATTATGGTAAATTAGTAATTTGTCACAGGATAGTGATGGAGGAGACGCCAGGCTGAGTCAGATTTTCTCAGTGCCTAGGTGACGATGATCTGGTTATAAATTAGGTTCTTTTGAAGATTGCACTAACATTTTTGGCCACTAGGTCATCAGAATTCATTTCTCCCAAATGCAGTAACGATAATAGTGAGTCAGTCTGCATATGGTGTAGCTGGTATTGTACTATTTATTGCTAGTGATTACTTCACAGTCTCATATCTGGTGTTTGGAAGAATCTCACATCATTTCTTGTGTAATAACCACCAATGGCTCTATCCTATCTACAGAGTAGGGTAAAAATTCTTTAGTGTGATATGCAAGGTCTCCTGTGATCTGTTCTGCTGCTTTGGTATCCTCACCCTAAGTAAATATCCACTTATAATCCTACATCAAGATTCAGATCCATCCCTCCCTCCTTTATGCCAGCACTGTACTTTTTAGGGTTGCTGTTGCTGCATTCATCACAGGAAAGGTAGATTCATAGTCACTCTCCTTGAGGGCACCAACCATGGTTTATTAAGCTTTGTATGAACAGCACCTGGTATACAGCTGGAGTGCCATAAATGTTTGTTGAATTAGCAAATACAAACTCAGTCTTTTAAAAAATAAAACATAACTACTAAGTTATACACTTGACATACGCAGTAGGTAGATTTTGAGAATGACCCTAATGACTTTTGCCTTTGTATACTCTCCTCCCCTTTGAGTATGGTGAAATGAGATACAACTCCCATGATTATGTTATATGGCAAAAGGGAGGTGATCTGGGTGGGCATAATATAATCTCACAAGCCCTTTAGAAGCAGAGTTGTAACAAGTGGTAGAAGAAAAAAGGGTCAGAGATTCAAAGCTTGAGGGACATGTGATGTACTGTCACTGGTTGCAAAATGTAAGGGGCCATGTGCCATGGATTGCAAATGACCCCCCTGGTTATTGACAGCCAGCGAGGAAACGGCAACCTCAGCCCTATAATAGCAAAGGAACTACATTCTGTCAACAATCTTTATGAACTTGGAAGTGGATTCTTCTGCATCCTTCAGGTAATAGACCAGCCTGCAGACACCTTCATTTCAGCCTTGTGAGACCAAATGCAGTAACGATGCATGTAACATGGCAGACCACTCAGCCATGTTATTCCAGACTCCTGACCTATCTAACTATGAGATAACAAAAGGGGATTGCTGAAAGCCACCAAGTTTGTAGTAATTTGCTTTGTAGCGACAGGAAACTAGTACACCTAGTATGCAACCTCATGAGATAAATTGGATACATAAGTTCTGCTCTGTTTTGGTATATTTGTTTGTCTAATTAACAGATGATAGGCATCAAATTGATGTTTGTTAAGTAGGCAATAGCACTTAGTCCAAGGAAGCTTGGTCATTTCAAATCAAATAACAAACTGTTATTGAATACATTCTGCATTTCATACATTCTTCAGGGCTCTGGCTGAAATTCAACCCTGAGTATGGCATACATAGTCAGAACAGCATGATGTTCTAGCTCATGACAGCAGAGACATAATTGCAGACAAAAATTTTATGTCAAAGAAGTGAACATGATAGCCTTAAAGTTTGAATATTCAGGGGGCTTCTGCTGTAGCAAGCACATTTATTTCCTAATCACTACTTCTGTTTGGTTCTGTGTCAAATATGCCTGGCACTTAAAAATTTTTTTGGTATTTTAATTTTTAAAAATTGTTGGATAATATCCTGATTTCTTATTTTTAAGAAATAGATCTTGAATTTTTTAATGCTTAAAAAATCCATTAATGACAGTTAAGAGGCAATTAGAAGTTTATACACTGGATATTTAATAATAGTAAGGAATATTTTAGATGTAATATTGGCATATAGTTTTGTTAAAAAAAAGTCATTCCTTTTAGAGATTCATGTGCAAATTCATACAGGTGATGTAAGAAACTTGCTTTCAAATAGCATGGACTAAAGGGAGTGGATGGGAGCTTGGATGGGGCAATGGGTTGACTGTGGTTGGTGCTTGTTGGACTGGGGCTGGGGATAAGTGATCTTAAAAATTTGTTTTTAATGTATCTAAAAGAATATTTGCTTATCCTTATTTGGTACTTGTAATACCTTAGTGTTGATATTTTCAGGTTAACTAGTTGTGTAGCCGAAAATTGAAGTATTAATGAATTCCACAGGTTTGGAATTGCTAAACTGACTTTATGCTAAGTAAGACATGATGACGATTACTCACACCGTGGTTAACTTCTCCAGTATTTGTTAAAGAGCTTTAGTGTGCACTGAATCACGCTAGATCCCATGGTATATACAGAAGTTTAAAAAATGGCTAGACATTTTTGCTGGAGAGCAGAGACCTATCTCTGGTACATAGAGCTGGCCATGAGGTAAGCTGGCCTCACAACTACACTATCATGTCTTTAAGCTTTGTCAAACATAAAAAAGAAATGAATAAAACTGAGAATGTATTATCGGCACTTTTCTAATATGCACACTGGGCAGTTGGAATAAATATTTTTGTGTAGCTTCTTGATGATGAGGATTAGACTGGTGGGATCCTAAGGTGGCATACCATAATGCAAAATTTATGTTTTGGGGAGTGGGGTAGGAAAGTTCTGGGAACAGTAGAGTAGTGGCTCCTGTACCACTCCTGTGTCCTTCCTCCATATCACACCAGCCTCTCCTTTACGTAAAAGTTAAACTAATATTTAACCAGTCTGAATTAGAAACCTGCTGGCAGTGCCCGCATACGTACTGACCTGTAAATTTATAAGAAACCAATAAATACAATATAACATTCAGAAGCAAGTCTAAAACATGAAGCACATATAGGATTCAGAGTTAGCACCATGGCAGGCTGGATAAGTCAGTGCTGTACATGTGGAGGCTGGGGGAAGGCCTCAAAAGAAGTAGAGAAGTTACATTTTCCTGCAGGGTAATTGTTCTGCAGGGAGATACACGGCAGAGGGACCAAGGGGTCTGAATCGGGGCTTCAGACACGGATGTGAACAGAGGAGACAAGACCAGCTGGTAGAGAACCTGAATTCCTGCCAGGGAGCGGTTTTAGAGTTGATCGAATAGACAATGGGGAGAGATTCACTTTTGTTAAACAGGTGGTGCTAATTAATTGAGGATAATCAGAAGTCAGCTGTTCGGCAACAAGTAAGCTGAAGAGTTTTAGTTGATTGAGGAATGTTTGTATCAGAGATGTGTTCTCTAAACTAGTCTGAAAAGAATCATTTGGGGGGCGATTGTTAAAAGTGCAGATTGGCAAGCCCCTCTTCTGGCATTTATGTTTCAGTGGATTTTGGATAGAAGTAGTGTTTTTTACAAGCGCGCAGAGTGAGTCTTGTTTATGCATAGCTCTCTTCCAGATAGTTAGAAAATGCATCTAATAACACATTTAGCGTTTGCCCTGACTTCTGTGAGATTAGGGAGAAAAGACAACCCTCCGGAGAATTTCATTTCAGCAATTTGACATTTTCCATTTAATGGCTTTGAATGAACTCCCCAACTTTTTGAGTCTTTTCTGTCACTAAGAAGTTTCTGAATTGTGGTATGCAGAAAAAAACCCACATGCTTGGCTTAAAAAAAGGTCTTCCAAAACTTCGCCAGTATTACCAGGTAGTTTATAATGAAATGTTTAGCCTGTCTCAACCTTACAATGATCTTGGATAGAAGTTAAGGATTTTTCTACTTTTGACCAGCAGAGGGAGCTATGGCTCTTGTTATAAATAGTCTTTTTTTTTTTTTTTCCAGGTAGAAATAACGCCACCAACCTCTAGTTTAGATTACTATACCCTAGAATTTGTAATTAATATCCTTCATAATTTATAACTTGGGACTTATACGTACATTGTTTATAATACTCCTTTTTACATGTCTCCCAGCATGAACTTCTTTGCCTTCCAAAATGGACTATGTTACCACGATATTTTTGGATCTTTCTTTCCCATCCACCTTCACTCATGTTTTCTCCTTTTTTGGAACATCAGTGATGATCACCTCTCTGAATTTGTCTTGTTTGAGGTCCAGTTCAGAAATAACTCTTTAATGAATTTTCGAATCTCCCAACTTATAGCATGGTTAAGTTCCTGTTTTTTTGGCATTAATACAACTCTTTATGTGTGAAATTTATGTCTATAGAAATAATGTTTTTTGTTACTCTTCTACTATATTATAATTGGCTTGCCAGGTAAAAATACTGGACTCCTGGTTAAATTTAAATCTCTGATGAACAACAAATTCTTTTTTTAGTCTAAGTATGTCCTATGAAATATTGGGTACACATTTATACCAAAATTGTTTCCAATTCCAACCTAACTGGACTTTTTTTTTTTTTAATTTGACAAGCTGGGTAACCCTAATCATAAGCACTTTGATTGTAGAATTTTATTCTGTTCATATTCATAACCTCAGAGCACAGTGTCAGCTCATAGTGGTTGCTCAATAAATAAAAGGATCAAAGTGTAATATGTGGTTCAATTATTACAGTATGAAGGACTATTACTTTTGAAAGCCATAAGGGCTTTGAAATGATCTACATTTGTGTTACACTAATGTGTTGACAGTGAATTTTTATTCATTCTAAAACAGGAAATAGTTGTAAGAAAGAACTTTGTGGCTAATTAGAAACTTCAGGATTTAACAATAAGAATTGGAGGAAGCACTTGAAATATATTTAAGTGTCTTAAAATATCTCAAGTTGTTAAGGAACATTATGTGGTTATGAAATTCTCTTGCAAAATGATTATGGATCCTTTACCAGGAAAAAATAGTATTATTTTAAAGATGCATTGTGTTGAATCAAGACGTAAATTATAAAAAAGATAGTACTGATACAACTCATTGTTTAGAACAATGAGTTTATACCCATACTTTGCCTTTGAATAGGAAGGAAAAAGTTCTATAGATACTATCCTGTTTGAGTAAGTTGATTTTATATACTTAATCTAAGATATTTATAAGACTGGATATGTTAAACCAAATCGAGGGCGTTTCTCCATGAATTTCTTAAGTTTTTGGCTTACTAACCTAGAAAGGATAGAGCAAATATTCATAATTTTCCTCTATCAAAATGCAAATACTGTACAGTCTCTGAAACCTCCCTCAAACAGTTGAAATTCGTATGTTGGGTAACCTTATGCCTAAATTCCATTATATTCAGCATGACATTAGTATGTAAACAGATGAAATTATATTCATAGGGCCAATTTAAAAGAATAGAAATCTAGTGGCTCAGTCGATTAAGTATCTGCCTTTAGCTCAGGTCATGATCCAGGGTCCTGGGATCCAGTCCCCCATCGGGCTTCCCCCTCAGCGGGAAGTCTGCTCCTCTCTCTCCCTTTGCCTGCCACTCCCCCCTGCTCCTGCTCTCTCTCTCTCAAACAAATAAATAAAATCTTTAAAAAATTAAAAGAACAGAAATCTAAAACAACTTATTCACACACACACACACACACACACACACATCTCAGGAGTGACTGGAAGTTGAAAACATTTTTAATCTCATTATTTTTTTTTTTATTTTTATTTTTTTTTTTAATTTTTATTTATTTATGATAGTCACACAGAGAGAGAGAGAGGCAGAGACTTAGGCAGAGGGAGAAGCAGGCTCCATGCACCGGGAGTCTGATGTGGGATTTGATCCCGGCTCTCCAGGATCACGCCCTGGGCCAAAGGCAGGTGCTAAACCGCTGAGCCACCTAGGGATCCCCTTTTAATCTCATTAGATTTCTACAATTTATAATAACAAGGCACCTATTAGCTACAATTGAAAAAAAGGAAACTCTACTCCTTCTTGGCAACACTTCATAGACCGTTAGTGGTAGTGAAAATTGGTATACTTTGTCTGGAAAGGATCTTGGTTGTGGTTATGTATGTCACAGACCTTAGAAAGTTCAGACACTCAACCTATGAAGCGTCCTTTATAAAATTCTTTATAAATTCTTATTGAGGAAATATAAGAAAACACATACAAAGACAAATGTGCAGATAATCCCATTACATTTGAGGATGGGGGGATGTTCACAATTCCCTGATGGCAAGGCCGGGAGTGACCCTTGGAACTCCCCTTGCTGGCCATGGGCCCAGACTTGCCTTTTCACAAGGGACCCTTCACCTCTGGCTCTGAGATCCTGTTCAGAGCTACTTTCCTGACATCTTAATCCACAGCTCCTATGGGGATGACTTTAGAGGGTCACAGCAGTTTGTAAGAGTTCAGGCTGCTGTAACAGAATACTATAAACTGGGTGGCTTATAAAGAACAGAAATTTGTTTCTCACAGTTCTGGAGGCTGGAAATTCAAGATTAAGGCACCTGTAGATTCTATGTCTGGTAAGGGATTGTTTCGTGGTCCATTGACATGCTTCTTACTGTGTCCTCACATGGTAAAGGGGTGAGAAAGTTCTCTGGGGTCTCTTCTTAAAAGGGCACTAATCCCACTCATGTAGTTCCACCTTCAGACTTAATCACCTCCCAGAGGCCCCATCTCCCATATACCATTACATTGGGGATTAGGTTTCAACAAATGACCTTTGGAGGGACACAGATATTCCGTCTATAGTACACTCTGGAAGGGAGCGGCAGGGAGGCTTGATTTGCTTTTGGTCTTGTGGCTTGGGAAGACAGACCCCTGTCCTCCATTACATTTGCAGGTTACAAGTGAGAGTGGATCTAAAGGGTGAATGGAAGATATAAAATGTGGTATTCACTGCTTATTATGAAGGAAGTTTAAAGTTTAGGAACTACACGTCCATTGGCACTGACCCTAGGGTGGATTAGGGGAAAGGCTAAGGACCCATGGAAAAGTGGACATTTGGACAAATTTTCCTCATGTTCAAGACTGCTCGCAACAGATCCGACCTAGTGGTTCTGATTACTCTTATGCTCCTAGCTCCTTGGTCTTAGGGAGGCTCTAATTAATAATTTTTTTAGAATATTTTGCTCTCCACCCCTTCACCAGCCATATTATATGTATGTTAGCTAACTTGCAGACAACTGGGTTTGAACTACATTTCAAGATAATCTTTTAAATTACCAGTCTTTCATTTTAAACAAAGCTGGGGACTACAAACCCAAAATTAAACGTTTTTCCCCCAGTGTCCTGCTGTTTTACAAGGAAATCATTAAAACTGTATTCTGCAGTTTTGTAGACCTCTTAGTATCCCAACCATTTTCAGTATTGTTCCAATTTAGTAAGGTAATTCTTTCTACTTTATTACAATGGAATAAAATATTCCCACATTAATCTTTATGGTCATTAAAAATTTAAAATATCAGGTATCTGGTTCTTACCTGTTCAAAATGAATCCAGATGTTCACCTACTGAAAAGGTGCCAGTTTTTTTTTTTTTTTCCTATCATAGCTTTAACTTTGGAAAATAAATTTGGAACAATTCTGTAGGGACTATTGGTCACAGATGGTTGAGTGATAATAAATCCTCAGGTTGAGATAGAGTCCTTCTGGACTACAACACTTGAACTGATTTTAATAATTTAAAATACTCTACCCGGCATCATCTAAGTAAACAGAAGGTATCTCTCATGAAAATATTCCTTTTTTAAAAAAATATATGTCATTAGCTTATGACACCTTAATTTTGTTCTTACTATTAATTCAATACTCTGGCATCTCTTCCAGGAATTTGCTCCATTTCTAAAGGTCATAAAAAGGTTCAGTTTCTTACATCTTTTAAAATAATCCCTCTTCATTCAGGATTCTCTCTCATATATTCCCAGGCTGAATATTTATAATGCTCTTATTTTCATTCATCATCACACTGTCACATGTCATTATAATTACCAGCTTATACATCTGACCTCCTTAGAGGCAAGGATCACTTTCTTAATAATCATTATTTCTCCATAGCTTAGCAGTGTGCCTGGTATATAATAAGTGCTCAATTAAAAAAATAGCCTTTTAAGTCAGAAGTTGGTATGTCATTTATATTGTCCATTAAAGAATAATGAAAGGATTTAGTAAGTTCTTTGGTTATTTTAGTTAAACTGTTTTAAACTTTTTTACTAGTAAAAGGGAGGTTATATATTCCTGACTCACAGGAGAATTTTAATACAACTTCAAAATGCTAATGTATTACATTTGAGAGCTTAAAACATTTTTTCTTGTGCTGTTAATTTTTATAAATCAGGGCCCCCAGAAGAACCTGATGGCTCATTCAAACTGGGATAATTCACTGGGCTGGGGGGGGGAGTGGGGTATGTTTCATAAAGGGAGTACAGAAAAGAGGTGATCAGGGTAGGGAGGTATTTTAAGAGGTATTGTAGAACTTTGGGGCTTATATCAATAGTAATGTGGCCACCCGTAAAAGTACTGCAACTTGAAAAAAAGAAAAGCATATGTTTTGGGGAAATTTGACCTTCTGTCAAGGAAGAGGACCATCCTGAGGCAACCCAACTGCACTTGCCTCTCTCCTTTTGATCTTCTGGGTTCCAGATTGATTCATTCAACAGCAAGCCACAGAAGAGTCAGCCATGTTGCTGTGTTCCTTATAAGCGGACTTCTTATTGCATCCAAGAAGAACATGAAGAAAGGATTTGGAGGGTGTTGGGAGATACAGGGCATGGTGATCACTGTTTGTGATAATGCGGGTACTTTCTCAATGGAATATTCACATTGCTTAAAGAAAGCCATAATATGAGAAAAAAAAAGTCCACTGTATTAGCACTTTCCTTGTATTTAGTTTTATTTAAGAGCAATTAAAGCCATCCTGACCTTTGGGAACTGCAATGGATAATAAGAAATGATGAGCCCACAAAATCGTTTGAGTGTACAGTACAGTTATCAGCTGGAATGTGGTTGAATTGACTTCCAGCGATTGCACTGCTTTTGACCTAAGGTTCATCTCATACAGAGATCAGGGCCACATGTGCACTAACGGGATATTTCATCCCATAGGGAATGCATTTCTCAGTTCACTAAAATGCTTTCCTCTTGCATCAGTCTTCTTAATAGCGTGAAGAGATTTCTCCAACTGGGTTCACTGTGTATTGCCTGCAATATGCAATTTTTTCAAATACTGTATTATCTTAGTCTACTTCCTTCAATTTAAATTTGAGTAAATGGTGCTTTAGTTCTATGAAAATCCTCCTTATGCTCTATATTGGACTTAAGTAGATAACAATTTTCACATTTCTGGATACAAAGAATATTGATGTCTAAATGAATTTGAGAATAGAAGAGTATACATATTAAGTCCATCAAACTACAGATGTGTAGCATATATTTGATACTTAACCTGAGACTGACATGCTGACAGAGCAAGTTAAGATCTTTAAAAGTAGGTATGTGTAGAATAGAAAACATAGTTTAGTATTTTGATAAATACACCAATGTCCCTCAACAGGGAAAGCACCCAATGTTGGCAGTATCCCATAATTGCAAAATATGCCATATTTACATGTGAAAAATCTGAAGTCCTTTGGAAGAGATTTATTTGGCATGTCTAGCAGGTTAGGCAAACATGTTTTAAGTAAAAGTTCATGCAGTAAGAAAGTACTGTCGGTTTATTTGGTTTTGTCCCAGTTGGATAGGATAGAACTGACTAATTTCCTTTAAAACCAACTTACTTAGGTAACAGCACATTTTGATTCAGCACATCAATACTTTTATGTGTTATTAAAATGCTTAACTTACTAAACAGTTATGAAAACAAACAAAAATATTTAATATGAGCCCTTTGCAAAGAGAACAGAATTCAGAGTCAAGACAAAGTTCTAACTGAATAGATTGCATTTTGGAAAGGGGGCAGCATTGTACAATGAACTCACCTAGAAAGAAGAAATCTAGGAGTAAAATCTTAATATTTTTCCATTTATTGGAAGTGGTAGTTAATAGCTTGAGCTTTGGGGCCTGACCACCTATTTTGAATATAACCCCTTTATTAGTTACATGAGCCTTAGAAAATTACTTAGCCTTTGTGGTCTTCAGTTTTCTTATTTGTAAAAAAGAGGATCCTAAAATACCTACTAAATAAAATTATTTAAAAGTTAATGTGTGTAAAATGCTTAGATTAGTGCTTGGTATATAGTAGTATTATATAAATATTAGCTATTTTTATTAATTGCTGAATTGAGTGCCACTTTATCCACTGACTTGGGTGACTCTGCATAGGTTAATCTCAATACAGTTCAATTTAATTAACATAAAATATACTAATGAGAGCCTCATCTAAAGCCTAAAGTTTTTGTGACTATAAATTTCTGCATCAAATCTTTCTTGAATCTCTACTCAATACCAGGCCTATGATAAATACTGGGGAAAACATAGTAAGAGAGACATAGATCCAGATATCATGAAGCTCACAGTCGAGTAGGCAATATGGCACTTTTATTCAAAAGTTGTAATGCAATGGTTGAGTCTGAACATTGGAGGGTACAAAAACTACTAGTTTCTCAATGGTTGCAGCTCCAAAATTTTCATGTAAGTCTTACATTTTCCAAATTGTCAAGTATGTCCTGTCTTATTCTTCAAGTCTTGGAAATCCCTTCAAGCTTTGAAGGTCTATATCAATACTCCTGAATTATATCCGGAGAAAGGAACAAGACCCTTTAGACACATCACCTAAAGTGGAGTGTGTGGGCAAGGTGAGATTCCACATCCTAATCCTCCCTTCTCCTTCACCCTCCCACCTCCATGACTGTTCCATGTCAGAGCCTTGGGAAGGTATTTCCTTCATTCTGTACCGAGAAACAGGATTTGAAGATATAGCATCTCTGAACGCTTGACTCATTTGTCATTTCTCTTGGGATCTCCTTCCTAGATTAATTTATTAAGGGTGATTTTTAGAGACAGACTATGATTTGTTTGATTGACTGATTCTTATTTTAAAGTCTGTGTTTTGTTGACATTAATTTCTGGAGCTCCTTTGGGTCTGATTGGTGTTGTATGACATTTCTGCTCATTTTCCTTCATGTGTTCATGCCTCCTTTGGTGCTTAGATATTGTTTAGTTTGTGCCAGATATTGCAATTGCAGAATTGTTTATAGAAGTAATTTGAAGCTTCAGACAATGTTATCTTCTCCCAGAGGGGGCTTTATGTGTGCTTTGCCAGGGCTTTGAGAGTACTAGCATCTGGGATCATCTCATTCCAGTTTCAGAGACGGAGATACTCCAAAGCTGGACTCTACTTCCAGGGAAGTCCTGTGGACGTCCAGTTTACCCTTACATCAGGAATGCAGAACTGTGGGTTTGTAGCCTAAACCAGGACTCTCCTGGAGAAGGAGTAATGGGGGAAGGAGGGAGAGGAGGAGGAGGAGGAGAAAGAGGGGAAAGAGAAGAGGAGAAAGAGGAGGGAGAGGAGAAGGAGGAAAGGGAAGGAAGGAAGAAAATAAAGAAGAAAGAAAAGACAAGAAAAGAAAAGAAAAGAAAATGAAGGAGGGAAGGAAGGAAGGAAAGAAGAAAGAAAGAAAGAAAGAAAGAAAGAAAGAAAGAAAGAAAGAAAGAAAGAAAGAAAAAAAAAAAAAGAAAAACATGTATGAGGGAAATTTCTGTCTTTGAAGGAATGTAGGCCAATGAAGAATTGCTAGTTCCAGGGAACGTGAGTCAGGGAAGCACCAGAGTCATAAGTAAAAGCAAGTACTTTGGTTCTGTCTTAAAGCTCATTAAAGGATGCTAAAAGAACTCTGCCCCTCTCCAGCAAAGTCACTGGCCAAATTGCACAGAAAATGTTCCTTCAACTTAAAGATGACTGTACAGTGAGTTAGAGATTCCTTTGTAGACACTATCATAAGGGTAAAGTGAACTGGGATGAACACGATGGTGAAGAAGGAAGGGAATGGAACAGGATGAAAGATTGGGAAGGATTTCTGGCTCAGGTTTATCTGTTGGAATAAACAGAATTGGAATTCCAAGAGTAAAGAAGTCATACAACACCATTAGATCTATTACTTTACTCTTGGAATATTTTACAATTACTAGATAAACAGAGGAGTTTGAAAGGTGAGGAGATAAACAGTTATTTGTCATATGATTATGTTTTCATTTTTCCATGGTAAAGAAAATACTACAAACAAGAAAACTGATGTTTACAGGTAATTGGTAAAGCTTTCAGGTTAAAGGTGAAATTTTCTGCACTCCTGTCCTTCAAAATTACTTTCCATTGTCACCACTAGTATCAGTGTTGGGTGAATTAATGATTATTTCCTATACAACATTTTAAAAAATGATAATATACATACACAATATTAGTCCTTTTAATCAGCTATAAGTGTATAAGTCAGTGGCATTAAATATATTCACATTTCTATATAATACATTTGCACATAATGGTCTTGTTTTATATTTATTTTTTTGTTTTAGATACTTTTAAGGGTGTTATTTCCAAAGTGTAAGATGCATAGATCTTAAGTATTTAGTTCAATGATTTTACATGATGTAAACCCAAAACAAGATCTAGAGTATTATAATTACCTAATAAGGTTCTGTGTGCCTCTAAACAACCACTCTTCTGAATTCTAATGCTAAAGGTTCATTATAACTGTTCTATGAACTTAATATAATTGAATTAATAAAGTATCTGTTTCTTTCCTATCTGGTTCTTCTACTCATTATTAATTTTTGAGATTCATCCATGGTGCATATTTTAATAGTTCATTTCTTTTCATAGCTGAATACTATACCATGGTACAAATATACAATATGTGTCCCCATTTTCCTTTGATAGTTTCCAGATTTTGGCCTCTATGAATGAGATTACTCTGATGATGATGATAATTATAATTTTTGTGCAAAAATATATAGGAATACAACTGCTACACTGGGATATAGTGTGGCTAAACATTTAACTCTATTGGAAATTATCAAAGTGATTGTTCCATTCTATATTCCTTTTTAAAAAAAAAGATTTTATTTATTTATTCATGAGAGACACACAGAGAGTGAGAGAGAGAGAGATAGGCAGAGGGAGAAGCAGGCTACATGCAGGGAGCCTGACACGGGACTTGATCCCAGGACCTTGGGATCACACCCTGAGTGGAAGGCAGATGCTCAACCACTGAGCCACCCAAGCATCCCCCATTCTATATTCCTATCAGTAATGCATCAATGTTGGAATTGTTTCTATTCTCATAAACATAGGATGTTGCCAGTCTTTTAAATTTGAATCATTCTGTTGAGTGTGTAGTGTTATCTTTTATTTTGAATCACTCTGATTACTAATGATTTGGAGAAACTTCTTGTCATTATTAGTCATTGGCATATTACTTTTTGTAAAGTGTCTGTTCAGATCTTTTTCCTTTTTAGACATTTGGATTGTTCATATTTTTAGTGTTGATTTTTAGGAATTATTTAGATATTCTGAATACGAGTTCCTTTCCAGATGTATGTGGTGAGAATATATGTTCCAAGCAAGGGTTTCCCTACTTAGTTTCTTAATTGTGTCTTTTGATGAAAAGGTTTTTAAAAATTTAATGAGGTCTAAATAATCTTATCTTGTTATGGTTAATATGTTTTATGTTTTTATTTTATTTTTTAAAGGTTTTTTATTTATTTGAGACAGACAGAGAGAGAGAGAGAGAGTGCTAGTGCAGGAGTGGGGAGGGAGGGGCAGAGGGAGAGGAGTAGCAAATCCTCCCAATGAGCAGGGAGCCCAATGTGAGGCTTGATCTCACAACCCTGGGATCATGACCTGAGCCATAGGCAGATGCTTAAAGGAGTCACCAAGGCACTCCTGTTTTATGTATTTTAAGTTTATCTTTGCCTGGGTGCTTAGGTAGGTCAGTTAAGTGTCTGACTTAGTTTCAGCTCCGGTCATGATCTCATGGGTGGTGGAATCGAGCCCCACATCAGGCTCCATGCTCAGTGGGGAGTCTACTAAAGATTCTCTCTCTCCCTCTGCCCTTCCCCCCACGTGCAGGTGTACACTCTTTCTCTTTCTCTCTCTCTCAAATACATCTTTAAAAAATATATCTTTGCCTATGGACACTTTTTCCTAGTATTTTTTAGATTTTTGGCTATTTCAAGTTAATTTTTGAATATGTAGTGATAATTATTCCCAGCACCTTTTTGAAGAGTCTCTACTTTCCCCATTGAAATGACTTGTGCTTTTGTAGATAATCAACACATGTCTACATGTATGGAGATATTATGGACTCTGTTCATCAATATTTATCTGTTACTGTGGCCATATGATACAGCCTAGATTAATATACAGAATAATTAATATTGGTGACCCTTTTGAAGTAATGTACTGAGATTCCTTCACCTTATTTTACTTTTTTTTACTTTATTTTACTATTTTAAGAGTTTCTTTACTAGCCTATGTTTTTCATATTTCTATATAAATTATAGAATTGGTTGGCTAATTCTTTTAAAAATCCTGCTAGAATTTTGAGTAGAGCTGTGTTGAATCCAAAAATCAATTAGAGGAGAATAGATATCTTAACAAGATGTATAATCAATTTGGTTTGTTTCTTTATTATTTAGATTTTTCATTTCTATGAGCAAGGATTTTAGTTTTCTATTTAAAGATCTACCATATGTTTTGCTGGATTAATTCCAAGGTATGACTTTTTAAAATGCTATTGTAACAATATTTTTTAATATTTCATCTTTCAATTATTTGTTGCTATTATACAGAAATACATCTGATTTTATATATTGATCTTGCATCCTGAAATCTTGCTGAATTCTTTATATTGTACATAATCATACTGTCTGCTCATTTTGACAGTTTCATTCCTTTTCAATATTTATGAAATTAAATTTTTTTTCTTTCTTTAATAAACTGGCTAGAATATTTACTACATTGTTATAAAAAGTGGTAAAAGTGAACAGTTTTGCTTTATTCCAATCATAAGGGTTTATTATTTCCCTATTAATACGATTGTAGGAATACAGGAATACAGGTGTTTTTTCTTTAAATCAATAAGGAGTGTTGACTTTTATCAAACACTTTACTATATCTAGTGAAGTGATCATTTGATTTTTTTCCTCTTTCATTCTATTAATGTATTGAATTATACCAATTGATTTTTATTTTATTTTTTATTTTTTTTTAAAATTTTTATTTATTATTTATGATAGTCACACAGAGAGAGAGAGAGAGAGAGAGAGAGGCAGAGACACAGGCAGAGGGAGAAGCAGGCTCCATGCAGGGAGCCCGACGTGGGATTCGATCCCGGGTCTCCAGGATCGCGCCCTGGGCCAAAGGCAGGCGCCAAACCGCTGCGCCACCCAGGGATCCCCCAATTGATTTTTAAATGTGAAACCAACCTTGCATTCCTGTGAGGGATACTACACTTAGTCAAAATATATTATCTTTTTCATATGTTGCCAGGCTTGATGTATCAATATTTTACTGATTTTTGTGTTCAGGATCATGAGGTATATTTGCCTGTAAATCTATTTTGGAATGTTTTTATTAGATTTTATTTTTCTGGCTTTATAAGATGAGTTGGGGAAAATTTTTGCCTCCTCTATTTCCTGAAAGTTTGTATAGGATTTATATTATTTCTTCTTAATGTTTCAAAATATTTTATTTATGTATTTGAGAGAGAGAGAGAGAGAGAGTGAGAGAGCCTGGGGAGGTAGGGGCAGAGGGAGTAACAGACCAGCCGCTGGGTGGGGAGCCCAATGTGGGGCTCCATCCTAGGACCCTGGGATCATGACCTGAGCCAAAGGCTGATACTTAACTGATTGAGCTACCCAGGTGCCCCTGATACTTCTTTAAATGTATGAAAGAATTCAGCACTGAAGCCATCATAGGCTGGAGCTTTTTTGTGTATATGTGAGAAAGTTTATGGCGACATAAACATTCTTTCATAAATATGGGTTACTTAATTTTAAAAATGCATCTTGGGTCAATTTTGATAGATTGTATTTTGGAAGAAATTATTTCATTTCATACTAGTTTTCAGGATAATTGATAAAACATTGCTTATAATATTCCATTATTGCTTTATCTGGAAATTCCTTTAAATAGTTGTATAATCTGGTATATTTTTCCCTTTTGATTCCTGATGTTGATAATTTTTGCTTTCTCTATTTTTTTTTCCTTGATAAATCTTGCTGGAGGTTGATCAGATTTTTAAAACATTATTACAACCATATTTAACTTTGTTGATAGTCTCTTTGTTAGTCTACTTCTTGCTCTATCAGTTTTCACTCTTACATTTATGTTTTCTTTCTTAGATTTAAGGTGCCCTTCATTTTTCTCAGGTTTTGGTAAAAAAGGTTGCTCAGTTTTATCTCTTGGGCTGCAAAAACTAAAAAATTTCCTGATTCCTGTTTTATTTGCTGATCTCTGTTTTAGATTGAAAAATTTTACTTTATTTTTCTTTTAGCTTTTTTAATTATGCTAACCCACTGTGTTCTGGTATCCTTTCTTTCTGATTAGAAGTCAACATTATTTTAATGGTTGTGTTTATCCTCCTTACAGGTTCTTCATATGGAAACAGAGACCATTGATTTAATATAATTCTTATTGAATGGATAAGTTCTTAGAAGCAAACTTTCAGGACTAAATCATAAAATAATTAAAAAAATGACAGATTCCCAATGAGAATGAATCAATAATCAAAACCTTCCAACAAACAAAGTCCAGGACCAGATGGCCTCACTGGTGAATTCTCCCAAACATTTAAAGAATTAATAACAATACTTCTCAGACTTTTCCAAAAAATAGAAGAGGAAGTAATACTTCCAAATTCATTATATGAGGCCAGCATTGCCAGCATTGCCAGCATTGCCTCAATACCAAAACCAGACAAGAAAACTACAAGAAAATTATAGGTCTATGTTTCCAATGAACATAAATACAAAATTCCTAAACAAAATATTTACAAAGTAAATTGAACAATACATTAAAAGGATCACACACTATGATCCAGTGGGATCTATTTCAGGGATGCAAGAATTGTTCAATGTCTACAAATCAATGTGATATACCACATTACGAAAATAAAGGATAAAAATTATATGGTCATCTCAATGCAGAAAGAAACATTTGACATAAATTAACATCCATTTATGATAGCAGTTCTCAACAAAATGGGTATAGAGAAAACATACCTCAATATAATAAAGGCTATACTTAGCAAAACCACAGCTATTATATTCAATGGTGAAAAGCTGAAAGTTTCCCCTTTAATATCAGGAACAAGAAAAAGATGCCCACCCTCATTACTTATATTCAATATAGTATTAGGAGGCTCAACATAGTATTAGCCACAGAAACTGGATGGAAAAAAAAGAAACAAAAGGCATTCAAACAGGAAAGAAAGGAATAGAACTATTTTCAGATGACACAATATTATATATAGAAAATCCAAAGGCTACTGTTAAAATAAACATAATAAGTAAATAAATAAATAAATAAGTTAATTAAATAATTAATTAATTCAGCAAAGTTGCAGGGTACAAATCAATTTACAAAATCTGTTACATTTCTATATAGTAATAATGAGCTACCAGGAAGAGAAATTAGAAAATAAATTAAGAAGGTAATACCACTTATAATTGCATCAAAAGAATAAAATATCTAGGAATAAATAACCAAGGAGGTAAATACTGATACATTAAAAATGAACTGAAGAAAGACACTGAAGAGAGACACAAATAAATGGAAATATATCTTGTGCTTATGGGTTGGGAGAACTAATATTGTGAAACTGTCCATAGAGCTCAAAGCATTCTATGGATTCAATGTAATCCCTATCAAAATCCCAATAGTATTTTTCACAGGATTAGAAAAAATTAATACTAATATTTATGAG
Organism: Canis lupus familiaris; assembly: GCF_011100685.1. Taxonomy (NCBI): domain Eukaryota; kingdom Metazoa; phylum Chordata; class Mammalia; order Carnivora; family Canidae; genus Canis; species Canis lupus. The sequence continues at coordinate 19,828,749 of NC_049223.1, read as the reverse complement.
GAACCACAAAAGTCCCCAAAATAGCCAAAGCAATCTAGGGGGAAAAGACTAGAGGCATCATACTCCCTGATTACAAATTACATTACAAACCTATAATAATCAAAACACCATGACATTAGCATAAAAACAAATACACAAATTAATGAAACAAAATACAGAGTCCAGAAAGAAACCCATGCATATAAGGTCAATTAATTCATGACAAAGAGGCAAGAATATGCAATGGAGAAAGGACAGTCTCTTGATTAATGATGTGGAAAAAACTGGACAGCCACATGTAAAAGAATGAAAATGGACCACTATCTTACACTATACGCAGAACTCAAAATAGATTAAAGAATTGAATACATAACCTGAAATAAAACCCCTAGAAAATAACCATAGGTAGTAAGCTCTTGGAGATGATTTTTTTTTGGATCTGACATCAAAAGCAAAGACAATACTAGCAAAAATAAACAATAGGGACTACATCAAACTAAATGCTTCAGCATAGCAAAGGAAACCAACAAAGTGAAAGGCAACCTCCTGAATGGGAGAAAACATTTGTAAATCATGTATCTGTTAAGGGGTAAATATCCAAAATATATAAAGAACTCATAAAACTCAATAGCAAAAAAAAAAAACAAAAAACAAAAAACAACCTTCCCCCCCCCCCCCCAGCAATCCAATTAAGAACTGGACAGAAGATCTGAATAATATTTTTCTAAAGATCTACAGATGACCAACAGGTACATGCAAATATAGTCAACATCACTAATCACCAGGGAAATGCAAATCAAAACCACAATGAGATATCTTACCTCACACTTAGAATGGCTGGTATCAAGAAGATAAGAACTGACAAGTGGTGATGAGAATGTGGAGAAAAGGGAACCTTATGCACTGTTAGGAAGGTAAATTGGTGAAGCCACTATGGGGAACAGTGTGGAGGCTCCTAAAAATTAAAAACAGAACTATCATATGATTCAGCGATTCCACTTCTGAGTATTTATCTGAATAAGACAAAAACATTAACTTGAAAAGATACATGCAGCCCCATGCTTATTGCAGCATTATTTTTAATAGCCAAGATATGGAAACAACCTAAGTTCCAATTCAGACATGGATGGATGAATTGATGACAATGTATATCACACACACACACACACACACACGCACGCACACATACATTCACAGTAGAAATACTATTCAGCCATAAAAAAGAATGAAGTCTTTGTCATTTGTGATGACACAGATTTTGAAGGCATTATACTAAATAAAATAATTTACAGAAAGACAAATATAGTATGAACTCACTTAGATGTAAAATCTAAAGAAAAACAAAAACAAAGAAACAAGAAAACAGAACCAAGTTTATAAACACAGAGAGCAGACTGGTGGTTGCCAGAGACAGAGGTTGTTGGGTGGGAGAAATGAGTAAAGCGCACTAGTATTATTTTTTTTTAGTTTATTTTTATTTTTTTTTAAAGATTTTATTTATTTATTCATGAGAGACACACAGAGAGAGGCAGAGACACACAGGCAGAGGGAGAAACAGGCTCTCTGTGGGGAACCTGATGCAGGACTCGATCCCAGGAACCTGAGATCATGCCCTGAGCCAAAAGCAGATGCTCAACCACTGAGCCACCCAGGTGCCCCAAGGGAACTAGTCTTAAAATGAGTAAGTCATGGGGATGTATTATGCAGTTATAGTTGATAATACTGTGTTGCATATGTGAAAGTTGCTAGGAGAATAGATGTTAAAAGTTCTCATTACAAGAAAAAATGTTGTTGCCATATATAGCAATGGATGTTAACTAGACTTGTTGTGGTGATCACTTTGCAGTACATAAAAACATGAGATTCTTAGGTTGTACATCTGAAAATGATATGATGTTATATGTGATTTACACCTTAGTAAAAAATTGAAAAATTATTCTTCTCTAACACAGAGATAGACATATTCCACAAATTTTACTGATTGTTTTATCATTTAAATATTTTCTAATTTTCTTACAAATTTTTTGCTTCAGGGTTATTTATGTTTGTGGTTTGGGAATACATTTTTGTTTTTGATTTTTATGCTAATACCATTGTTACCAGAACATTGGTTGGCATGTTTTCAGTCCTTGAATATTATTGAGGGTTTCTTGTCTGAAAATACCTCTTCTTTTTTTTCCCCTAATTTTTGAACATATTTTGTGCTGTTATTAGACTTCTAGATTAAAGTTTGGCAAACTATGGCCAAATCTGGTCCTCGGTCTTTTTTGGTATGACTCATGAACTAAGAATGATTCTAATGCTTTTAAACATAAAAGGTAAAAAAAAGAAGCTATTTGTTGTGCATCAAGCATTATTATAAGTATCTTATGAGCATGACCTCATTTAGTCCTCACAATAAAGCTAAAAGATGGGTATTGCTTTTCACACTGTAAACATTGGAGGTAACACTGTTATAGTGTAGTGTTTGCTACTGGTTTCTGACTCCCTTTATCAAGTCGAGAAAATTTCTTTCTATTATGAATGAATGATGAATTCTTTTAAAATCCATCTGGCATCCATGTAGATGATTATATTAATATAGTAAATTAATTTACAAAGAGGTCTCTTTGTATTCCTGGAACAAACCGTGTTAGATTTTCATGCGCTAGTTATAATTTTGCCTTTATATATTTGCATATTTTAGGTAGGTGTATGGTAATTTTAAGCTGTCCACTTTTCATCAAATTATACTGACATCAAAGAATTAGTTGGATGATGACTCTTTATAATAAATTCATCATCTTTGGTGCCTTACACTTTGATAAACATTTTCTTTAACAATGCCTCATCAATCTCCAGATGATACGCACATTTAACATATTAACTATCTTATTCCATTCGGCTGCTTTGGCAAAATACCACAAACTGGTATTTGGAGGCTGGGAAGTCCAATATCAAGGCACCAGCATGGTTATGTTTCAATGGGGGCGTCTTCTGCGTTGCAGATTTCTTGAATCCTCACATGGTACAAGGGACCTAGGAGCTCTATGAGATTTCAGTTATAAGGCACTAATCCTATTCACCAGACTTCTACCTTCTTGATATAAATACCTCTCAAAGACCCTACCTTCTAATATCATCACTTTTAGAGTTGAGGATTTTAACATAGGAATTTAGGGAGGTCACAAATATGCAGACCACAGCATTAACAGATTGTTTAACAGATTACTCTGTGCCTTTTAAGAAAAATACTAATATTAAAACCTTGACTTCCTGATTATTACTGCATAGATTTAGGATAAATTTTTCTCCACTCGTGGAGCTCCTGATGGGGCACACTATAAGAATAGGGCACTTTCCACTACAATATTAGTAGGACAAGGACCATGTTCCTTGTGTTCTTTGTATCATCAGCTCCTGACATAGTGTGTGGCTAGTGGTAAAACTCACTAAGTATTTGTTGAATGGTTGTGGTTCCTTCGGGGAAAGGTCAGATTTTACTTCTCATTATTGACTAGATCTTACCTTGAGTGTTTCTGTGCCCCTCCTTATAATTTTCCTTTTAAATAACAAGTAAACCTAGAAGAGAAGCAAAATTCTGGTTGAGAAATTGTCTGTTGGTGAGAATACTTCCACACAACAGTTCTTTTCTGTTCTGAATACAGTATCAGTGGTGCTTATTCCTAGCTCTTCATGCTTTGATTAGAGTAACAGATATAGAATGAACCATTAGACATGTCACCTAGTAGACATCTTTGGGTGGCCTTTATTATTTAAGGCAGATTTTTTTCAACGTCAAGTCATAAGATGATAAGCTTATGGTTTTATTATTAGTTTCTCTGGAACTTAGTCTCTTTATATATGACAAAAATCTGTTACTAGTATTTTTTTGAGCCAAACAGTCTTTGCAGTCTATAAATTTAAATCTGATCTTGAATGTAATATATGCCTCCTGTAGACAGAAAAGATGTTCCTATTCACACTGGTACAGTTACTTTGGATTATGATTTTCAGTGTCATATTTTTTTAAATAAAATGTTTTAATTTTCTTTCATCTGAGCACTGCAAGCTTTATTTTTAGGATTGAAGATTTAATTCCAACAGGATATGTTTAGAACGCTCATGTACTGGCTTTTTGAAAACATTGAGTTTCATCTTATTATGAAAAGTGTAAACAGGTTATAGCTCAGAAACAGGTGCTAGAACACTAAGCTCTTTGAACTTCACAGGGATGCCTTCCAGCAGTGCACAGCAGACTGTTCACATGTGATTTCAGAAAAACATCTTTCCATCTTTTTACCCTCTTTGTTTGTTAACTGGCAGTATGGAATGTAAATGCCATTCATATGTTAAATAAAAAAGCATTACTGTCCTAATTTTGTCAACATATTTCCATAGGAAACCACATATCAACCTAAGGAAAGGAAATATTCAAAAGAAAATTTTCACAAATAAAATGTTAATTGTGATTTAGGACAAGTTTTTGTTTTCTTCTTCTTTTTGTTTAGGATTTTAACATAGGAAGGTTTACTGAGCATCTACAATGTGCCATATATTCTTCAAGGGCTAAGAGGACAATTGTGCTTATAATAGGCAAGATCCCATATCTTGAGGAACTTATATTCTGGAGGAGGGAGATGAGCAACCGACAAACCATACAACCAATCAACTAACCAAATCTTTCCAGTTAGTGATAACTGTCATGGAGAAAACCATACAACCTGTGCTAGAAAGTGGGCCAGGGATAGAAGCATAGGTGGATGTCGGGTAGGTGGAGTAAGGGCACTTTTTCGTATAACCCTGTTACTCTAAAACATTTAAAAGCTATTTACTGATGTTCTAACATTCTACACATAAAAAATGAATATGCATTTCTAAGAAGTAAAAACATTTTACTGCATAGACAAAATAACAATATCATCATCCTTAATAAAATTAGGAATAATTCTGTACTGTCATCTAAGAGTCAATATATATTAAAATTTCCTTTGCTGTTCTTCAATTGTCCTTCACAGTTGTTTATATGAACATTATTGAATCCAGAGCCATATGTTGAATCAACTGTCACAACTTAGAACTCTCTTTGACCACAATTTCATGCCCAGGAACGTGACCTTTTGGGCACTGCCTCATATCTTCCTAATTGTGTTTTTAACTTTATAATTCATTACCTTGTATTTCCTATGACCAAGAACTTAGTTCCAAAGTTTTGGTAAGATACTACTTAAGCATTTTCAGGTAGTATGCGTCCTAACTGATGTATACTTCATACTCAAATTACATCCGGAAACATGATATCTGGTTGTCCTACCATCATTGAAACTAAAAGCTGACTACCAAATTGGGGAGAAGCCTTGTTCCTTCATTACTCAATAAACTTTCCCTTTGCAATCAAGAAATAATTTTTGAGGTGCACTTTGACACCAGGTATACACACATTTCTCAATCAACCATTTGTGCAATAGTTTTAAAATCAATTCATAATCTTTGTCTGAATACATACTTTTGTTGGACATTGCAAAATGTTGATTTTTTTCCATAATTTTAATCTTTCCTTTCATGATTGTATATTTTTTTAAAAAATAGTTTATTTACTTATTCGAGAAAGAGAGAATGTGAGCAGGGAGAGGGGGAAAGGGAGAAAGAAATTCAAGCAGACTCAGTGCTGAGTGTGGAGTCCAGTGCGGGGCTCAATCCAAGAACTCTGAGATCATGACCTGAGCCAAAAATCAAGAGTCAGATGCTGGGCAATTCTGGTGGCCCAGCAGTTTAGTGCCGCCTTCAGCCCAGGGCGTGATCCTGGAGACCCAGGATTGAGTCCCATATCAGGATCCCTGCATGGAGCCTGCTTCTCCCTCTACCTTGTTTCTGCTTCTCTCTCTGTGTGTCTCATGAATAAATAAATAAAATCTTAAAGAAAAAGAAATCACTCTCCTAAAATAAAAACTGATAAAATAGGCTTCATTAAAAAATGTTGCTCATGTAGAAAAAGCATCCTTTTCTGATAAAAACCTTTGACAGACTGAGTATAGAAGAAACATACATCAATATAATAAAGGTCATATATAACAAACCCACAGCTAATATTATACTCAAAGAGGAGAAATTGGAAATCTTTCCTCTAAGATCAAGAACAAGACAAGGATGCCTATGCTTATTCATCTTATTCAACATAGTACTGGAGGTCCTAGCCAGAGCAATTAGTCAAGACAAAAAAATAAAAGGTATCAAAATCAGAAAGGAAAAAGTAAAATTGTCACTATTTGCAAATATATGATTCTGTATATAGAAAATCCCAAAGACTACACCAAAAAACTGATGAAACTAGTAAGTGATTTCAGTAATGTTGGATATAAAATGAACATACAGAAATCTATTGCATTTCTATAAACTAATAATGAAAATAATAATGGAAGAAATAAGACTATTTTATTTACAATAGCACTGAAAACAACAAAATACCTAGGAATAAATTTAATCAAGGAAGTAAAAGATCAGTACAAGAAAGCTAAGATTTGGTTGAAAGAAAACAAAGAAGACACATGATAAATATATGTGTATATTTATAATTGTGTATTTGTGTATATTTAATAATAAATATATTTAATGATATATATTTAATAATAGAGAAGTAATGTAAATATATTTAATAATAAATATATGTGTATATTTATAATTATGTGTATAATTCAACCATTAGAAAGAATGATATCCTGCCATTGGAACAGTATGGGTAAACCTTAAACAGATAGCACTGAGTGGGATAAACCAGAGAAAGACAAGTACTGTATAATATCACTTATAAATGGAAACTAAAAAAGCCCAAGTCAAAAAATAGAATATAAGATGGTGGTTACCAGGGGATGAGAGAGGAGAAGATAGAACAGATAACTAAGGACAAATTTGTAATGAGTAGTGAAGAAGCCCTAGAGATCTAATGCAAAAATATACTGCATATAGACAACAATATTGGGTTATAATCATCAAACCTGCTGAGAGACTAGACCTAAATGATTTCAACCACTAAAAAGAAAGGATAATTATGGAATGTGACAGAGGACCTAGTTATTGCTAAAATGGCAATCACATTATAATATATAATGTATGAAATTAACAAATTGCATACCCTAAATGTGCACAATATATTTCTGTAAAAATATTTTTAAAGCATAGAATAAAGTCTTGCTTGACCTAAGACTTCACTAACAAAATAGAAGCACATTTATTAAATGGACATAGGGTCAGTAAACTACCTTAGCAGACCAATTCCAGCCTACCACCTGTTTTTATAAGTAAAGTCTTATTGAAACATAGAACACAGACAAACTCATCGCTTAGGAGTGTCTCTGGCTGCTTTCCTACTCCAATACCTGAACTGAGTAAGTATTGACATACATTTTGTGTTCGCCAAAGCCTAAAATATTTGCTCTCTGCATCTTTGCAGAAAAAAAATTGCTGACCCCTCATTGGGGCCATAAAATTTAAAAGTCCAAGTAATAAGATCCTTTTGGTTTGATGTTGTTCTCACGGGTTCAATTTTTTTTTCCAAACCAAACTATACCTGGGGCTTAAGAGGAGGAATGGTGTCTTACATTTTATCTGTATTTTTTTTTATTATAATGCCTAAGCACATAGCTGAGAATAGAACAGGTATCCTGTAAATACCTGATTGGTTTGTCTACTGAAAGTGTACTTTTACAGAAGTTTTTGTTTGCTTTTAACGAAGAATATCTATTAATCTAAAGAAATAAACTGTCTAGATACATGTATATATTCAGTGCCCTGGAATAATACGTGCATACACTGAAATTATGTATTGTGAGAGAAATAGATTTTCTGTACCCTTCATGTTACATTACAGAAATAACCCTACAGTTCTACAAATTCCACAAGTTTGTCTTTCAGAAGAAACTAATTTCTTTCCCGAACTCACTGAAATAATTCAGTGTTAGTTGTAACACAACTGGTAATATGAAATGACTTTAGTCTCCTATGAACTTTCTATTCTAGAAAAGCCTCTAACTTTGTAGGAGGAAACATTAAGATCAATGTCTGTGGTTTTCAGGGACTTTTGTTCAGGCTGACAGAAAAAAAATCCATAAGGGAATGAACAATGATAATCAGTGCTCAATAAAAATTAAAGATGACTCTTACTGGGCATAAACAGAATTTACTAAAGGGACAGCAGCTATGATCCACTTGAAACAACCCATTTTACCTTCCTTATATGTAGAGTGACTACCGGATTTATACAATTAATTTTACTAAAATTCAATGCAATGAAAGGCTGTACCTTTTTGCAATGGGAATGTTATAAGAGCTTGGGTTCATCTGTACAGGCTCTTCTATGCCTAGAGGCTTGTATTTCTTGTCATCGTGCTTGGCTAAATTGGCAGCCAATCATCCATGGATAGACATTTAGGTTGTTTCCATATCTTGGCTATTGTGAAAGTTCTACAATGAACATATGACCATAGAGGTATTAATAACTCTTTGAGATCTTGAATTTAATTCTTTTGGAAAAAATATTCAGAAGTGGCATTGCTGAATCATTCAACAGTTCTATTTTTAACTTGTTTGAGGAACTGACATACTGGTTTTCACATTGGCTGTATTATTTTGCATTCCTGCCAACAGTATACGAGGGTCCAATATACCCACATCTTCACCAATACTTATCTTTTGCTATTTTGATTATCCTGTATTGTATACTTAAAATTTGTGAAGAGGGTAGAACTCATGTTAAGTGTTCTTATCACAACAAAGTAAGATAAAGTGACAGCCAAAAGTGGGTGAGTATCACTGTGATAGTACTTGTTTTACATGTGTATTACAATTAATGTTTGGCTCTATTCAAATCAGTTTAGCTTCAGTTTTTGAAATAGTGAAATCTGTGTGGCACTAAAATCTATTAAATGAATACAATTTCTGTACAATGAGCAAATTATTTCTTGTGCTATTGTTCATAAATAATGGAGCATTGTGAAATGAATATTAAAGAAATATACCTATTAAAATAATGCACCATGTGCCCAAGTTTATGCAGTCAGGATTTACTATAACTGTAAATTATTTCACAATTGACTGCAGTATTCTATAAATTTAACTTGTGGATAATTTAGCAAGCAGCCCATCAACAAAACAAAGTAGAAGCACTAAGTTGTTTCACCTACTCTCCCTAAGTTAGAATTATAAACCACATTTTGCCATGGTAAAAACTTTTGTAGACTTTCTGATATAATTGATAACTCTAAACATTCATGTAAAATTAAACCTTAGTGCTATGAATATCTGTATGCATTCACATATATGTACATGTGTATATGCGTGTGTTTGTGTTTACGTACATATATATGCATATCATGTAAAAAACTCTTAGACTACAAAGAGGATTTATTTTCCTTTTTTAAAATGTGGTTTATAAGTCTGAAACCTTAGAAACCCAAAATGGATCAGGGTTTTTGTGCCCTGGGACTATAGCTCGTGGGTTAGTTCCATTTTGATGAAATCTGTCATTGATAAAAGAGAGTTCAAGCTTCTCTAAACCAATTAAAATGTTTTTGCCTCAGGAGGTAAATAAAAGCACATGATAGAACTAAAGCAGAGTGGAGAGTGGTAATCAGTATAGTAGTTCAGTATTGAACAATATTGAACACCATAACAATAACACCTAATAAATCATTCTGAAAGGTACATTGGATATATTTTTTTCAAGGACAAATAAAGTATACTCATGAGGATCAAAAGAATGCCTGTGTTATTTTTATGGTCTATTTTAGAAAGTATTGACTCTTTTTTATAAAGTAAACTTTAAATTCCTTTAATATAGGAAACATTCTTCAAAATATTTGAAATCTGTCATATTATGTTTAGATACATTATTAATTGAGATGCAAATCAATTAAGAGCCTTATGTAAATCTATTTGGAAGCCCTATTTAAGTAATTCAAAAGTCTTTATGTTAAAAAAATTATAGTAGTTTTTATCACAAGACTTTTCAGTGTTTAATGCAAAGCATAGGTATTATTAATTTCTCTTTTAAGAATATGTTTTTCATTTAATTCGAGAAACTGGAGCTACTAGAATTATTTGTATAATAAAATTAACACTAATGCTTTGCTTTTGCCTTTTCTTACTGCTTTTTTTGGTAAGAATTTTCTAAATATCTATGGCATAATAATTACAATGCCACAATTAGAAGATAATGACTGAGGATATGAACATAGTGATTTTTAAGAAAAATATTGGCCCATCCATCCATTCATCCATCCATCCATCCATCCATCCATCCACCCATCCATTGTTTTTTCCATTTATGCATTCTTCCATTTATCCATTCTTCCATCTATCCATCCATCCAATATTTTTGAGTCCTTCCTGTGACAGCATTTATATTTTTCTGGCAAATGACTTTAATAACAGAAATAGAAAATGAAGTCCACAGTACTTTCGAAGAAAGAAAACACGTGGTACAAATGTTAATTTATTTCATGTGTGTGGGAAACACTTACTTGAAAGCAATTCTTTTAACCAGATACTAAGATACTTAGCATTGTCATTTAAAGAAAACTAGTTAAAACCTTAGTAGCAGTTTTCTCTCACAGATTTTTATAAATATTTTGATTTGAATAATTTGATAGAAAACTGGCTTTGTAACTTGGTTTAGTCATGTAATTTCACTTGCATTTCTATTTCAGTAAATTGTATATGTGTGCTCTGATAATCACCCATTTTTATATCAGGATGAGCTATTTTTTTCTCACTGATTCATAAGAGTACACTGCATATTAAAGAAACTAAGCCTTATCTTTCACACTGCAAATAGGTAAAATTCATTTATCATAATTTCATATATACATCAGTTTAATTTTTTATGTGGTCAAATTTATTAAAATTTATAATAAATGGCTATTTATTATTATTAATAGCCATCTTTTATTGTTATTTTTGGTATGCTTAGAAAATATTTCCCCACAATATACAGATATTCATGTGTATCTTATTCTAATAAAATAATTTCAACTTTTACATTTTACTATTTGGTTTCCTGGAAATAATGCCATTTTTTTTATGCCAGGTAGGGGGCACTCTTTATTTTTTATAATTTGATCATCCAACTGTCCAAAGTGTGAGAGACAATTAGATTTATAGAAAAATTGCAAAAATAGTACAGTATGTATACTCCACATTGTTTCCTCAATAATTTGCATAGATGGTGTATGAACCAACACATTATTATCTTACATTATTATATATTATTACATATCTTTTAAAGAAATTATCCTATTAATTTCAGTTCATAAGAAGTGTTTGTTTTTAAAAATAGGAATGTATTTCAACTTTTATCTATTGCTTTTCAACATCTTTAGGTTATTATATTTATATATTATATTATATAACATCTTATTATATTTATCCACTTGTTTAATTATATTAGATTTCATAATTTTAAAATTTCTTTGCATTATCAGACTATTCTTTCCTGACCAGGGGACATGTGCATATATATGTGTGTGTATGTGTGTGTGCATGTAAATACATATATACCTTCATTTAATTTGCTAACATTTTACTTAAGTTTTTGTATGTTTATTCACAGGTAATATTTATTTGTTTCTACCTTTATCTGTTGATTTTTTTCAGCAAGATGTCTTAGTCAATTTGGGCTGTTAGAACATAATACCACAGACTGGCTTACAAACAACAGAAATTTATTTCTTAAAATTATGGAGGCTGGGAAGTCCAAGGTCAAGTCACCTGCAGATTCAGTGTCTGATGAAGACCCGGTTCCTGGTTATAAAAGTCCACCAAAAGGGTTTTAGGAAGATGGCAGAGTAGGAGGATCCAAAGTTCATCTCATCCCATGGACAGACCAAGATAAACAGCTGCATTTACCTAACTAACTCTGAAACTGACCTGAAGAATGGCAAAATAGAATTTCCACAATCATAGAGTGAAGGCCACAGGGAAAAAGGGGAGGAATGGTGGTGATGCAATTGGGATCCAAACTCCCTGTGAAACTAGTCACAAACTAGAGGGATCCCATAAGCACAGAGATGCAAGAAGATCAGACCCCACACCAGATATCCCTAGCACTGGGGTCTTGTACTGCAAAGACAAGTTCCCATAACATGTGGCTTTAAAAACCACTGGGGCTTTTTCCTAGAAGCTTTAAAAGTCAGCAGGGCTTAACTCTGGGAAAGTTGAAGGGTGATAGGAAACTGAGTCCCTGACCTTAGAGAGCCAGCAAACTAAATAACTCAGCTGGGGTACAGCACAGAAACTGCAGTATGAAAAATGTCTGCAGTATTTGTGAAGGTTTATAGATTGACTAATCTTAGTACCTTTGCCAGAAGGGCAGGGATCTGTAGGAGATTTCTCTGAGATCAAAAGTGCTGACAGGCACCATTTCTCTTCTTTTTCCCCAGCCTAGATAGCCAGATGTTTGAGAGAACCAGCGCTAACATTCTTCATCTATCTTGCTAGCACTGTGTGCCCTGCTCCAGTGTTCCCTTCCAAACCTGCCCCATCCAACCCACCCACCTTGGCAAACATCAATCCCAAGTGGTTCCTGCCCTGCTATACCCAGCAGGAGGGTGCGTGCAGCTCACAGAGTGGACAATGCTAGAATGCCTGGATCTGGTGACAGGGGAGACTACACTAGAGGAAACACAAGGCCTCTACCACACAAGGCCACTACATTTAAGACAAGACATAGGTGACCCACCTAACACATAGAAACAGACACAGAGAGTTAGACCAAATGAGAAGACAGAGACACATGTCCCAAATGAAAGAACAAGAGAGGATCACAGTAGAAAAGCTAAATGAAACACAGATAAGGAATATATCTTGGGCAGCCTGGGTGGCTCAGTGGTTTAGTGCCGCCTTCAGCCTAGGGTGCGATCCTGGAGACCTGGGATCAAGTCCCACATCGCGCTCCCTGAATAGAGCTTGCTTCTCCCTCTACCTGTGTCTCTGCCTCTCTCTTTCTCTCTGTTTCTCATGAATAAATAAATAAAATCTTTTTTTAAAAAAGGAATATACTTGATAAAAATTCAAAGCAGTGGTCATAAAGATACTCTCCAGACTTGAATAAAAGGTGAATGAACTTAGTGAGAATTTCAACAAAGAGATAGAAAATACAAATTAAAATTCCAGTCAAAGCTGAAAAATTCAATAACTTAAATAAAAAATATTTCAGTTGTTGAGGGAATCAATACCAGATTAGAGGATGCAGAGGAACAGATCAACAATCTGCAAGACATGGTAGAGGAAAACAACGAAGGTGAAAAGGAAAGGAAAAAATAATTACTTACTTAATTAATTAATTTATTTATATTGAAGTTCAATTTGCCAACATATAACACCCAGTGCTCATCCCATCAAGTGCCTTCCTCAGTGCCCATCAGCCAGTTACCCCATCCACTTGCCTGCCTCCCCTTCCAGTAGCCTTCATTCATTTAGGAAAAAAAGAATTAAAAAAATGAGAATACATCAAGGAAACTCTGTGACATTATCAAACATAATAATATCCACATTATAGGCATCCCAGAATAAGAGAGAGAGAATAAGGAAGAAAACTTATTTGAAGAAATAATAGATGAAAACATTCATAACTGGGGAAGGAAAGAGACATCCAGGTCCAGGAAGCACAGAAAGCCCCAAACAAGATGAACTAAGGAGGTCCATGTCATGACACATAATAATAATAATTGACATATGACAATAATAACTACAATGTCACAAATTAAAGATAAAGAGAGAATTTTTAAAATAGCAAGAGAGAAGCAAAAAGTTACATACAGGGGGAGAAATGCTATCAGTTGAAAATTTGCAGTCCAGAAGGGAATGGCATGATATATTCAAAGAGCTGTAGGAAGAAAATCCCTACAACCAAGAATATCTACTTGGCAATGTTGTCATTCAGAATTGAAAGAGAGATAGTTTTCCAGACAAACAAGAGTTAAAGAAGTTCATCAACACAAACACAGGCTAACAAGAAATGTTAAACGTAATTCTTTGGAAAGAAAAGGCCATTACTAGAAGTAAGAAAAATATTAAAGGAAAAAATTTCATAGGTAAAAGCAAACATATACTAAAGGTAGTAGATGAATCACTTATGAAGCCATTACAGAGGTTAAAACATAAAAGTGCTTAAGTCAATTATATCTATAAAAATTAACCAAGAGATACACAAAGTAAATGTAAAATATGGCATTATATACATAAAACATGGAGGAGGAGTAAAAATTTAGTGCTTTTAGAATATGTTCAAACTTAAGGGATCATCAACTTAATACTGACAGCTATATACATATGCTATATATGAATACCAAAGTAACTACAAGTAAAAAACCTATAATAGACACATGAAAATAAAAAGTGAGGAATCTAAGCATAAACACTAAAGAAAGCCATTAGACTACAGGGAAGAGAATAAGAGAAGAAGAAGGATACAGAGAAGGATTATCAAAAAAAGCAGACAACAAATGAAATGCAAATAACTACACATCTAACTTAATTACTTTAAAAGTAGATCGACTAAATGCTCTAATAAAAAGACATAGAGTAACACAGTGAATAAAAAAACCAAAACCTATTTATATGCTGCCTGTAAAGCGCTCACTTTGGACCTGAAGACACATGCACACTGAAAGTGAAGGGATGGAAAAACATGTACCGTGAGAGTGGAAGTGGAAAAAAAAAAAGCCAGGATAGCAAAAATACACTTTAGAACAAAGACAGTAGCAGGACACAAACAAGAACATTATATAATGATAAATACACACAACAAAGGAGGGAGACATAAAGACAATATTAATAGACATAAAGGGAGAAATTGACAGCAATACAATAATAGAATTTAATACCTCACAATTATCAATAGACAGATCATTCAGACAGAAAATCAACACGGAAATAGTGGCTTTGAATGACACATTAGACCAGAGGTCACCTAACAGATATATACAGAAGCATCCATACAAAAAGAAGAGAAAACACATTCTTTTCAAGTGTGCATGAGACATTACCTAGGATAGATCACACATTAGGCCACAAAACAAGTCTCGATAAATTTGAGAAGATCGAAACCAAATCAAGTGTCTTTTCTGGCTATAACACTATGAAACTAGAAATCAATTATAAGAAAAAAACTGAAAAAAAAAAAAAAAAAACCCAAATCCAAGCACATGGAGAAAATGGAAGCTAAATAACATGTTACTAATCAACCATGCTACTAATCAACCAACAGCATGCTACTAATCAACCAATGGGTCATGAAGGTATCAGAGAGGAAATTTAAAAATATATGGCAACAAATGAAAATGAAAACATAATTGTAGGGATCCCTGGGTGATGCAGCGGATTGGCACCTGCCTTTGGCCCAGGGCGCGATCCGGGAGACCCGGAATCGAATCCCACATCAGGCTCCCGGTGCATGGAGCCTGCTTCTCCCTCTGCCTGTGTCTCTGCCTCTCTCTCTCTCTCTCTCTCTCTATGTGTGACTATCATAAATAAATAAAAAATAAAAAAATAAAGAAAACACAATTGTACAAAATCTTTGGGACACAGCAAAAGTAGTTCTAAGAGGGAAGTTTATAGCAACACAGATCTACCTCAAGGAACAAGAAAAATCTGAAATAAACAACCTAAGCTCAAATCTAAGGGATCTTGTAAAAGAAGAACAAAGCCCAATATTAGAAGGAAAGAAATAATAAAAATTGCCAGAAAAATAAATGAAATAGAGACAAAAAAAATAGAAAAGATGAATAAAACAAAAGCTGGTTTGGAACACCTGGGTAGCTCAGCAGGTGAGTGTCTGCCTTTGGTCCAGTGCATGATCCTGGAGTCCTGGGATCGAATCCCACATCAGGCTCCATGCATGGAGCCTGCTTTTCCCTCTGCCTATGTCTCTGTCTCTTTCTCTCTCTGTGTCTCTCATGAATAAATAAATAAAATCTTTTAAAAAAAAGAGCTGATTCCTTGAAAAGATAAACAAAATTGATAAGTCTTTAGCAAGACTCAAGATAAAAAGAGAGGATTCAAATAAATCAAATGAGAAATAAAGGAGAAATAACCAGCACCAAAGAATACAAAAACTTATGAGATTATCATGAAAAATTGTGCCAACAAATTGGACAAACTATAAGAAATGAATAAATTCCTAGAAACATATACTTTTCCTAAAATGAATTAGGAAGAAATAGGCAATTTGAACTGATGAACCACAAAGAAACTGAATCAGTAGTCAGAATCTCCCAACAAACAACAGTCCAGGATGAGATGGCTTCATGGGTGAATTCTACCAAACATTTAAAGAAGACTTAGTATTTGCAAACTACTCCGAAAAATAGGAGAGAAAGCAAAATCTCCAAATTCATTCTATGAGACCAGCATTACTCTGAATCCAAAACCAGACAGACATTACAAAAAAAAGAGAGAACTACAGGCCAATGAACATAGACTACTACTACATTAGGACTACCCCAAAATAAAGCTTTTGCATAGCAAAGGAATCCATTAACAAGACAAAAAAGCACACTAATTAGTGGGAGAAAGTATTTGAAAATGATATATCTGATAAAGGGGTTAATATCCAAGATATATAAAGAACCTGTAAAATTAAAAAAAAAAGACCTAGTAAAAAATTGGCAGAGGACCTGAATAGATGCTTTTTCAAAGAAGTCACAGATGACCAATAGAAACATGAGAAGATGCTCATCATCAGGGAAATACAAATCAAAACCACAAGAAGATATCACCATGCACCTCTCAGAATGGCTAAAATCAAAAAGAGAAGAAATAACTATTAACAAGGATGTAGAGAAAAATGAACCCTTGTGCACTGTTGATGGGAAAGCGAATTGGTGCAGCAACTGTAGAAAACAATATGAAGTTTCCTCAAAAACTTAAAAATAGAAATGCAATATAGATTCAATGATTCCACTACTGGGTATATACCTGGAGAAGAGTGACAACACCAATTCAAAAAGATATGAACCCCTTTTCTACATTATTTACAATAGTCAAGATATGGAAGTAACCCGAGTGTCCATTGCTACATGAATGGATAAAGATATGGGGTGTATTTGTGTGTGCATGTGTGTGTCTACCCACACACACTACACATACACATATATAAGGAATGGAATATTAGTCATAAAAAGGAATGAAATCTTACCTATTGCAACAACATGGGTGTAGCTAGAAAGTACTATGCTAAGTGAAATAAGTCAGATGGAGAAAGACAAATACCATATGATTTCATTTATATATGGAATAAAAAACAAATTAATAAACAAAAAAAACCCCCAAAAGATTCTTAAATTCAGATAATCCATTATTGCCAGAGGAAAGGTGGATGGTTGTATGGGCATTATATGTAAAGGAGATATAGAGGTACAAACTTCCAGTTATAAAGTTAATAAGATAAAAAGTACTGAATAGGAAATATAATGAATAATGTGCTAATATTGTAGGGTGAGCACAATAGTGTAGAGAATTGTTGAATCACTATGCTGTATACTTGAAGCTAATGTGGCATAGTACATCAATTATATTCCAATTTAAGAAAACAATCAGAAAAGCATATGAAGATAATAGCTGTATTTCAACATTTTGACTTGTGCAATATCTGGTACACAATAATTGTTTAATAAAAGATTTTTGCTTGTTTTTCTATTAAATTTTAGTTCCAATATAGTTAAAATACAGTGTTACATTAGTTTCAGGTGTACAATATAGTAATTCAACAATTCTAGACATCATTACTCAGTGTTCATCATGTTAAATGTACTCTTAATCCCCTTCACCTGTTTCACCCATCCCTCACTCACATCCCTGGGATATGCTTTATTTTAAATGAGTACCCTCAGTTAAAGTTATTTTTTTAACAAGAACATTTTTTACTTGAGGCATACTTCAGAATACATGGTTCTAAAAGATGTATATAAATTATTCCATGCAAGAAAAATAGAATACATATTTTCTTCAAATACACACAGAAGAATCCCCTCGTTAAATCACCTAAAGAGAGACATAACAAATATTACAAATTTAAAGAGCCTGAAATCATACCAAATATATTTTCTAACCACAATAGTACAAAACTCAAGATCAACAATAAAACAAAGCTGGAAAATCTATAATGTAAATATTAAATATTTAATACATAAATATTAAACAACACACTACTGCACAAGTAATGGGCCAAATAAGAAATCAAATGTCAAATCAAAATATGTCTAAAACAAAAGAAAAAGAAAACAAACACAATATTCCAAAACCTATGGGATGTAGCAGAGGCAGATGTTAGAATGAAATTTATGCTATAAATGCCATATAAAGAAAAAAGTTTAAGTAAACATCACTACACCACAAAGAACTTCTAAAAGAAGAAAGCTGAAATTTAGTAGAGAAGGGAAAGTCAGAAATAAAAAAATGGAAACCAGAATAAACAATAACATAACATTGAAAGTAATGACTATTTTTTTCTAAATATATAAACAAAATTGGCAAAGTTTTAACTGCATTAACTAAGAAAAATGTACAGGAAAATCAAAATGAGAAATGGAAGTGAAAACAGCACAACAGATGACTACAGAAATACAGTGTGATAACAGATTACTATAAACGATTATATATTAACAAATCAGATCACTTAGAAAAAACTGATAATTTTTCTGTTAGAAAAAAAACCATATAATTCCTAAAAATGCACAAGTTACCAAGATTGAATCATCAGTCCTGAATCCAAGAAGTAGGAAATCTTCTTTGCAGCAAGAATGAAAATTGAATTAACAATAAAGAATTTCCCAGCATGGAAAAGTCCAGGACCACATGGTTTCACTGGTCAATTCCACCATTTAAAAAAATAATGACAATCTTTATCAAAATCTTACAAATAATGGAATAGAGGAGACATATTCAAAATCATTCCATGAGGCCAGTTCTACCCTAATACCAAAGCAGTATAAAAACAATAAAAGAACAAAACGTCTACATTGTCCAATGTAAGTATTAATACTCAGACTTTCTTTTGACATCATTTATGTGATAAATGTTTTCCACCCCCTTACTTTCAATCTGCAGGTGTCTTTACGTCTAAAATGAGTCTGCTGTAGACAGGATATAGATGGGTCTCATTTTTTAAAATACATTCTGACACCCTGTGTGTTTTGATTGGAGTGTTTAGTCCACTTACATTCAGAGTAATTATTGATAGATATGCATTTATTGCCATTTTATTAATTGTTTTGTCATCATTTCTGGAGATTTTCTCTGAACCTTTCTTGTCTTTGTCACTTTTGTCTCTCCTTTGCACTCAGCGTCCCCTATAACATTTCTTGCAGAGCTTGTTTAGTGGTTATGAACTCCACAGTTTTTGTTTGGGAAACTCTTTCTCTCTTTCTATAGTTTTGCTATAGAGCAAAACTTCCAGAGCCTGGGGGCTGGGTCCCTAGGTATTCTTGACTGCAGATTTTTCTCGTGCTGACGTTGAATGTATCATGCCACTCCCTCCAGCTTGTGAAGCTCCTGTTAAGAAATCTCCAGCTAGCCTTAAGGGTTTTCCCTTGTAAGTTAAGAATTTCTTTTGTCTGGCTGCTTTTAAGATTTTTTATCACTATATTGCAAATTTAATTACACTATGACTTGGTGTTGGCCTGCTTTTGTTGATTTTGATGGGAATTCTCTGTACTTCCTGGATCTGAATATCTGTTTTATTCCCAGATTAAGGAAGTTTTCTGCTATTATTTCTTTTTTTTTTTTTTTAATTTTTTAATTTTTATTTATTTATGATAGTCACACGCAGAGAGAGAGAGAGAGAGAGAGAGAGAGAGAGAGGCAGAGACACAGGCAGAGGGAGAAGCAGGCTCCATGCACCGTGAGCCCGACGTGGGATTCGATCCCAGGTCTCCAGGATCACACCCTGGGCCAAAGGCAGGTGCCAAACCACTGCGCCACCCAGGGATCCCACTGCTATTATTTCTTAAACTAAGTTTTCTGCTCCCTTTTCTCTCTCTTCGGGAACTCGTATTATATAAACTTTACTATGTTTGATGGAGTCACTGAGTTCCTTAGGTCTATTCCTGTGTTACACAATTCTTCTCTCTTTTGTTCATCTTCATTATTTTCCATTATTTTATCTTCTAGGTCACTAATTTGTTTCTCTCCTTTTTCTAGCCTGCTCTTCATTGCATCAAACCTGTTTCCAATCTCATTTATTGCAGTCTTCATCTCTGATTAATTCTTTTTTAACTCTTTTATCTCTGTGGTGAGGGTCTCACTAACGTCTTCTTTTCTCGAGCTCAATGAGTATCCTCATGGTTGGTGCTTTAAACTCTCCATCAGGCATATTACTTATATCTATTTCATTTAGATCTCTGACCATGGCTTTATTTTGTTCTTTCATTTGGAACAAATTCCTCCATTTTGTCTAAGTTCCTGCCTTCCTCTCTATGTTAGAAAAGCCAGTTATGTTTCCTGCTCTTGAAAGTAATGGCTTTATGAAGAAGAGGTTGTGTAGTGCCTAGGGCTGATGCTTCAGGGAGTGTCTCTGGTACGTGCTGCATGTGCTCTGCTGTTGTGTTTGACTACACTTCTTTGGGCCAGTCATCTGCAGAGGTGCTTCTTGCCTTCTGTAGGCAGTATTTAGTCCCTGGCCTGGGTGTGGCAAGTTTTAACTAGGTGTGCCCTGGTCTGCTTGCAAAATGAGACCTGACACCAACTCCACCAGAACTGAGGCCCTACTGAACTCTTTGGTTAGGAGACATGGTGTAGGCAGGGGTTTGTGCTGGTCTTTTTGGGGCAGGGCCCACCATTCTGGGACTGAGGCAAGATTGACTGAAAAGGGCAGTCCTGCCAGAGCCTGGGGGCTGGGTCCCTAGGTATTTAGGATGATTTGATAGTTATCTAGTTGTGTTCATAGCTAGATAAATCTAGGGACCTTCTACTCTCTTGCCCTCTTAGGTTCTTCTAAATGTTTGCCAAATGAAAAAAAAAAAAGTCCATCTTCTTTGTGTGTCTTCATGTGGCAAAGTAGGGTAGGGAACTTTCTGGGGTTTCTAAGATCACTAATCCTACTTATTAGGGCTCTACCCTAATGATCTAATCACCTACAAAAGGCCCCACCTCCAATTATAATCACATTGGGGATAAGATTTCAACATATGAATTTTGGGAGAACATTTTTAGTCTATAGCACAAGGTTATTCTTATTTTTTTAAGATTTTTTTTTTTTTTTTTATCTGACAGAGAGAGAGAGAGAGAGAACAAGCAGGGGGAGGGGCAAAGGGAGAGGGAGCACCAGACTCCCCACTCTATAGGGAGCCTGACAGGGGACTCAATCCCAGGATCCTGGGATCATGACCTGAGCCAAAGGCAGATGCTTAACTGACTGAGCCATGCAGGCACTCCAAAGTTATTCTTATTTTGGCAAAGAAATTGTAATGCTCTTCATCTTTTCTATGTTACTATGAAGTCCTCACTCCTCTGTTTAAGAATTCCATATCCTACCCCTAAATCCAACATTCACATTTTTAAACCTAGATCTTTGCTAATGTTTAATAGTACATGCAGAACTCAGCTGCCTTAAATGTTATTCTGTCCTTAAACACCTAGAATATCTAATCTTGCCTCAGCCTAACTTGTAATACCAGGTCAAGCTGTACCTGTGAATTTCAAGTCCAACCCTATTTCTAGGGTTACCTGAGGCCTGGATGAAGACCTCGTGGTTGGCATTTGTCTGCTGACTCTTGGTAGCTTGTGTTTGCTTATTGGTACCTGAGTAGCCAACATCTGCTGAGGCCGATATTGTGTCCAGCACACTGGCTGAGCTCCTTGCTGCTTCCAGAGGCTGGCTGTTTGCTAAGGACTTTGATATAGCTTAAGGAAGGTCAGTCACACTCATGAGTCATAGATTTATGGTCTGGCACATGCTCCTGTACACTGTGGACAAAACCACCACAAGATTCAGTGACCTCAAAATGTAAAAGTCCATAGTACTGTACTGAAGACATGAAAAACAGAACCACTACTGTAAAAAATCAAACACAGGCCCAAAACGCCTCCACAAACTGTCAAGGTCATGTGCTCAACTAACGTCCAAAAATGAAGCTGCATTCCATAGCCCAGTTTGGCCTATCCATATTGTTACTTTAGTTCCTGTATTCAAATCTTTACTTCTAATGAGTCCCTGCCTAAGGCAGTAGATTTTAAAGCTACTACAAGATAAATTTCCTATCCCCCTTTCCAAACTTCCCCATCAAGGGGAAGGCCTGATTCTCTAAATCTAAAGGGTTAGACAAGATAGCATAACATAGACAAGACTTCCTGTGGGCAGGTGGAACCATTTTAACTGGGAAAGGGATAATGAGTGAAGCACAAGAGGGGAGGGTTTCCTGTGACTGACACTCTTCCATAAAGGACTATGGCAGGGAGGGGAAGCAGCTCTTCCTCTTGCCCTTATTTATCAGCTTGCTTACATCTATCCTTCATATCTACTGCATCCCCTCTCTCCCCCTTATTATTACTTCTTTTCCCTAATGCATTTTAGAATAACTGTTTTCTATGTCACTATTTTGATTTTCTGCAACTTGACTTTTGCTTTTAACTTTGGGTATCCTTGTATTCATTTCTCTTTTTGCTTTATTTAAGTATCTTTTGGGGCACCTTATTATGTTTTATTCCCAGACTATCCTGACATCCTATTCCCGTTTCTTAATGGATATATCTTTCTGCCTTCTATGGGGCTACTGAATAGTTACACACTTTATTATTTTTTTAAAATTTTATTTATTCATTCATAGAGACAGAGAGAGAGACAGAGACACAGGCAGAGGGAGAAGCAGGTTTCATGCAGGGAGCCTGATGTGGGACTCAATCCCGCGTCTCCAGGATCAGGCCCTGGGCTGAAGGCAGCGCTAAACTGCGGAGCCACCCGGGCTGCCCAGTTTCACACTTTAAATGTAGAATTGTCTTGTGGATCACACAGTTGGTCAGTTTCAAAGGCTTATGGATGTTCTTCTCTTCCCCTTGTTCTTCCATATTTAACTCAAAGTTTTCTCTTTCTTCTATGTTATTTCACTTTTTAGTCATATTCAAAAGAAAGAATCTTTATTGATTCGACGCTTGTAGAAAAATGTTACAGGTGAATTGTTTTCCATCTTGTTCTTTGCCCAGCTATTTGGTGACTTTAATTTCTCCTTAGATCTATAATTGTGAAGCAGGTTGAAACTTAACAGATACTGGCTAATTCTCTGGCTTCCAGACCAATTCCTCTTCAGGAAGCAGCATTATCCAGCCCTCTTATTTTTAGGGACTTTGATAGGAATTTTAATTTTTACTATTTAGTTATATCAGAATTCTTCCTTCAGTTTCCTTCAGAATGTTGCTTTGCCCATGATTTGAATATGGATTTTACTACCTAGACATTTGCTTCCTGCTAAAGCATGACATTTTCCTGAAGGATGGAAAAAGTTGGTGGAGAAGCTTTGGGAGTAAGGGTAGGAGTGCAAAAATAATCCAGAATCAACCGTGCAGCACAGCACCTATAGGTATGAAGGCACAATTGCTAGTTCTCTAGGTATCTGCCCCTTGGGACAATGGTAGAAAAGATAGGAATCACATTGTTACTACTTTCCTGGTGTTTTCTTTTTTAGTATTCCAAGCCAGGCTATGTTCTGGCTTGACTGCACCATCATGAATTCCTCCCAGATGCTAAAATTATATTTTAGTTTTTATTTCCATTGTTTGAATTCTTATCGTCATTATAAAATATTCTTCATCTGTTTCCCATTCTTATAGTAGTTTAACGAGATTTAATCTAGTGTTAGACTTACACTGCTTTGGGCCAAAAATTTGCTCAGGGCTCTTACTACTCACTAATTTTGACCATATATGTCTCATGGGACATGACTCTGCAGAAAATTATTTTTAAGCACGTTAATAAATAAGCCCTTGAAAATATTCTATATACAATAGGTTTAGAAAATACTGTTTTAAGCAAAATTATAGAGGTTTTTCTCTTACAGGACCTCTCAACAGCTTTAAAATCTATACATTGTGTACATATTGTGAATCCTCAAGAGGTATCAACCAAAGAGTATATCCTTAACTTGTTTTTATCATGAAATCTACTATTCTGGAACAGTGTTCTTCAGATTACTACTTTGAGAAACTCACTGTGTATCCTGTGCTTAAATGCCCCATAGTCTTGACTACTCTTTAGTCAGGAGGAAAATGCTTTGAGAAACTTATGCTATTCAAACTTCCTGGTTATGATTTTCTGTACTGATGAAAAAGGCATTTTACTCTTGAGCTTATGTTAAATTTACTGACTATATTCTTTGCTTTAAAATTATTGTTCAGGACACCTGGGTGGCTCAGTGGTTGAGCGCCTGCCTTTGGCTCAGGGTGTGATCCCGGAGTCCCAGATTGAGTCCTACATGGGGCTCCCTGCATGGAGCCTGCTTCTCCCTCTGCCTATGTCTCTGCCTATCTCTCTGTGTCTCTCATGAATAAATAAATAAAATCTTAAAAAAATAAAATTATTGTTCATTTCAATGACAAAGTTTGATTCAGTTCCCAGGTCCCCATGTACTATACAAACACGTGTAAACTCAGTGAGTTTCTTTTATTCATTTCTAGATTTCTGTGTGTGCTTTGTCAACTCTAAATAATGTTTGAGACTAAAAATTATGTTTCACACAATTAGAAACATACATATACATTTGTGCCTCAATATTGTACCCTGTCGAAACTTGAAGTATATTGATTGATGGTTTATACTACTACCTTAAAATGGCAGAGTTCAGAGTTTGGCTCTGGTTATTCTAAAGTCATCTTTAGAGCTGTATGTATGATAAAATAATCTGCACATATATTGTTTTATCATATAAGTTAACTAATAAGTCTAAGCTTAATATTGACTTTGAAAATGTTGTAGGGTGACAAATCAAATATTTGTAGAAATAAAGAGCTAGGTCTTCCCTAAGATGCTTTAAAAAATGCACTAAAGATAGCTGGTATTTGAAGAACTGCAACATGAATGCAGAACTATCTCAGTAGGACTAAGGTAAGATTTTTTTTCATTGTATTAAAGGGGAAAAAAGGACATTCAGGTGGTAAAATTCTTTTATGGCATTGAACTTTTAAAAATTAAGAAAAATAAATAAAACTGAAAATAAAAATTCCTTTGTAGCTCTTCTCCTTTGACCTGAGAAATGAGAAGCTTTGAAAGTAAGTCACATGATAATGCTTAGAATTCTTTTGAGGATGATATTTCTGGCAGTGAGATCTTTTTAAGGAATTGCTTTCTAAGTCACTTAAGTGAGGAAAAGGCAATGCCTAATTCAAAAATTTAAACTGCCAAAATTACTCCCTGATTTCTCTACAACATTACATATTTATTTTATTAAGTTTATTTAGCCTGGGGTTGCTTCCTAACATCATTTAGTTGAATGTACAACCCCAGCCTTTATTATGTACAGGTGGGAAATTATTTTCTTGGCCACAAATGGAGTTGTAATTTTTTCTCTTCGGAAGAATTGAAGAAATGTGTCTGGTCTCATTAGAATCTTGAGCTGTAGCAGAATTCTGTGCCAACATCAACACACTTGGTAGAAGAACTGATTCTGGAGCCCCCAGAGTGTGACCTGAACTGAAGCTTCAGCAATAAATGGGGAAGTCAAGAGAACACAGAATGTATCTGAAGAGCTTCAAATAGCACATTCCAAGAGAAAATACTATATTAGGTTTTTGGGTTTTTTTTTTTTATTTTATTAACTGCTGCATAGGATATTATTGCAACCTAGCAGCCTAAAATAACATGCTTATCATCTCCATTTCTATGGGAGAGATGTGTGGATGTGGCTTACGAGGTACAATGCCTAAGGTCTCAGAGGTTATAATCCAGATTTTGGAGGAGCTGCATTTTCACCTGGAGGATTGAATGAAGAAGAGCCCTCTTTCTTTTTTTTTTTTTTTTTTTTTTTTTAGAAGAGCCCTCTTTCAAGCTCACTCAAGTTATTGACAGAATGCATTTTCTTTTTGTTATAGGACTGAGGGCCCTAGGTTCTACTATCCTGCAGCTGGAGTCTGCCCTTGGTATCCAGAGGCTGACCACGGCAGGAAATTTCAACCAATTAGAATTTCCAACATGGCTCCTTAACTTCTTCAAATGTAGCAGGAATAGAAGATCTTTAGAGTGAGTTAGCTAGAAAGATGGAGTTTTACATACTGTAATATAATCATGAGAGTGATATCCCATTACTTTTGCCATACTTGCTTCTTGTTGGTTAGAAGCAAGTCAAAGATCCTGCCTGGACCCAAGAGGGGGGATTATGCAAAGGTGGGAACACCAAGAGGCAAAGATCATGAAGGCGGAAAAATTCTTTAAGTCTGTTGCCACAAATATTGTGTCCTTACTTGAGGAAGAACCCCTCAAGGGAAAAGCTTAACATTCAATAGAATGGCATTAAGCAAGAATGTAAGAAAATGATGACTGTCACCATTTTACAATGATTGCTTCAATTAGCCTTTGCTTGTGTTTATGAAACTGAAATTTGTTTTCTAAGTGACTTCTAGGGTCAATGAATGAATTCTTTGGTAAGGAGGTAATAGTGACTGTCATACAATCAGACAATTCCTTGCGTACTGCAGTTTCTATCACTAATTTGCCAGTTTGTCGATATTCTTGGATATAAGTCTTCACTTTTGGTAAGAAATAGATCCGATCCAAAACTTAATCCTACTCAAAAAATAGCACGTTCTTATCACCCTAGAAAGTTCACTTATGCTTTCTTCCAGGTGGTACTTGTCATTCATAATCATTGTTCTGATGTCTGTCATCAAAGACTATTTTGCCTGTCTGTTTTATTTTTTTAAAAGTTTATGAAGATATAATTGAACCACACTATATGTTCATACTGGAAGCATTCAATTGGAGCAATTTCAACATATGTATATATAGTGTATCCCTTCTCCACAGTTTCACTTTACAAGGTTTCAGTTACCCGTGGTCAACCACAGTCTGGAAGCATTTGATCCTTCCAATGTATCACCAGAAGGTCAATAGTATTCTAATGGCACAATGCTTTGGCACAATGCCTACATCATTTGCCTCATTTCATCTCCTCTAGTAAGCATTTTATCACCTCATATCATCATTATAAAAAGAAAGGTGAGTGCAATACAATAAGATATTTTGAGAGAAAGAGGACTGCACTTGTAACTTTTATTTTATTATATTGTTATAATTCTATTATTAGTTGTTAATCTCCTACTGTGTGAATGTAGAACCTGACACCATAAAAATCAGAATAAAACAAAGTGAGTAAGCTCTTTGACACGAGCTTTAGCAATATTTTTGGATCAGTCTCCTCAGCAAGGGCACCGGAAGCTAAAATAAACAAATGGACTATATCACATTGGAAACCTTTGCACAGTGAAGGAAACCACCAACAGAATGAAAAGACAATCTACTAAATGGCAGAAGATTTTGGGAATCATGCATTCAATAAGGGGTTAATATCCAAAATATATTAAAACTTGCACAACTTGATAAAAACTCAAACAAAACAATTAAAAAATGGGCAGAATACATAAATAGACATTTTCCCAGAAAAGGACAGATGGATGGCCAATAGGCACATGGAAAAATGCTTAATGTCATCACTTATAACTAGGTTAATGTAAATTAAAAGCACAATTAAGACACCACTTCTCACTGGTCAGATTGGTTATTATCAAAGATAAAAAATAACAAGTTTTGGTGAGTATGTTGTAAAAAGGGAATCCTTCTGCACTCTTGGTGGGACTGTAAATTGGTTCAACCACTATGAAGACAGCATGGGGGTTTCTTAAAAAATTAAAAAATAAAAACAGGATCTAGCAATTCCGCTTCTGGTTATTTATTTAAAGTAGACAAAAATTCCGCTTCTGGTTATTTATTTAAAGTAGACAAAAACACCAAGTGGGAAAGATACATACACTCTTATGTTTATTGCAACCTTATTTACAACAGGCGAGATATGGAAGTAACCTAAGTGTTCATCAATAGATGAATGGATTAAAAGGATGTATGAGATATAGCTAATGGAATATTACTCAGCCATAAAAATTGAAATATTGCCATTTGCAACAATATTCATGGAACTAGAGAGTATGATGCTAAGTGAAATAGGTCAGCAAAGACAAACACAGCATGCTACATGAAATCTAAAAAATTAAAACAAATAAACAAACAAAGAGAAACAGAGTCGAAGATACAGGAAATAAACTGTTGGTTACCAGAAGTGGGTAGGACTGGGAGAAGGCAAAATAGGTGAAGTGGATTAAGCAGTAAAATCCTTCAGCTACAAAATAAGTCAAGGGAATATAATGTACAGCACAGAGAATATAATCAATAATATTGTCACAAGTTTGTATGATCACAGATAGTAACTAGACTTAACAAACTAGACTGTTTCATAATGCATAAAAAATGTTGAATCCCTATGATGTACACCTAAAACTAATAGGATATTGTATGTCAATTATGACTTGACAAAAACTGGAACGATTTGTTAGGGTGATTTATTTACAGTTACCACCAGTGTTAAGTGAGCTTAATATTATTCTGATATTTAAAACACACACCTATATTAAATGTATTGGTTGAAAGAAAGATCATAGATATTAGTAGTAACCACAGTAAAGATTTGGTAATTGGGGAATTAGAGCAAGCCATGGAGGAATGGTGAACTGATAGTTTATATCCAGAGTTTGATGCTACCAGACTTAATTTAAAAAAATTGTAAAAAAATAAAATGCTTATTATGGGTGGCTCAGTCAGTTAAGTGTCTTCCTTCAGGTCAGGTCATGATCCCAGGGTCCTGGGAAGGAGGACTGCATCAGGTTCTTTGCTCAGCAGGCAGGCTGCTTCTCCTTCTGCCCCTCTCCCTCCACTCATGCTGTGTCTCTTTCTCTCTCCCTCAAATAAAAAAAATCTTTTAAAAATTAAAATGTTTATATTAGTTACATTAGCACATGCTACATTAGTTTCAGGTGTACGCCACAGTGATTCAACAAGTTTATACCTTATGTTGTGCTCACCCTAAAAGTAGCTACCGTCTGTCACCATACAACATTATTCCAATATCATTGATTATATTACTTATGCTGTGCCTTGATGTGAAAAGAAAGGAGTCCCTGTAGACTGTTGGTGGGGATGTAAATTGATAGTTACTGTGGAAAATAGTATGGAGATTCCTCAAAAAGTTAAATATAAAAATACCATAGGATCCAATAATTCTGCTATTGGGTATTTACCAAAGAAAACAAAAAAAATCCATTCAAAAAGATATATGAATCCCTATGTATATTGCAGCATTATTTACAATAGTTAAGTTATGGAAGTTACCTAAGTCTCTATAAATAGCTTCAGGAGGGCAGCCCTAGTGGCTCAGCGGTTGAGTGCCGGCCTTCAGCCCAGGCTGTGATCCTAGAGACCCGGGATAGAGTCCCATGTTGGGCTCCCTGCATGGAGCCTGCCTCTCCCTCTGCCTCTGCTTCTCTCTCTCTGTGTTTCTCATGAATCAATAAATAAAACCTTAAAAAATAAATAAATAGCTTTAGGACTCTTACCAGATATTTGGCTGCCACTTGTCCTTTCCAAGTTGTTTACTGTCATTTTATTTTTTAAAACTTTACTTTGTATTTCTTTTGCTATGAACTATTCCTTCATTTTTTGTCAAGTTTTCTATTAGGTTTTTAAAAAATTAGATTGCTAGAGCTATTTATATTTATAAAGGACTTCTGCTTTTTGTCATTTGGTTGCCTTTGACTTTTAAGATTTGCCATACTGAAATTTCAAATTTTTATGTAATAAATTATTTCAGTCTTTTAAAAACTGATTTTAGGTTCTGTGTCTTATTTAGACAGACTTTCCTTAGTCTAGGATTATACAAAAATTTTAATCTTAATTTTCTCCTGTGTTAGGGCTTCACATTTTTATCTTGACACATATAGTCAATTTGCTTTTATTTTTTATAAAGAGAGATGTAGGTATCATGCTTAACATTTTTTTTTCAGATACAGATTTTCACAGCACTACTTAATGAAAAATCCACCTTTCTCCTCAGCTATTTGAAATGTCATCCTTATAATGTATCAAACACCTATGAATAGTTAGGTGCATTTTAAAATTCCTTATTCTGTCTCATTAATCTCTTGTTATTACTGGGAAGTCATGAATTATTTTAATTATTATAGTTTTGTGAGTACTTTCAACACCTAGTTGGGTTATCCATCCCTCATAACTCTTTCTCCTTCCAGAATTTATTAGCTAAATGCTGTAATTGTCCTTACTCACATGAACTTTAGAATCAGTTTTTCATATGGAAAAACTCTATTGGTATTTGCTTTGGGATTAGTTGATTTCATCGACTTTCTTTGGGAAAAAAAGGATATTTTATAAGTATTGAACCTTATTCCATAACAAATATACTATTTATTCTAGTTTTCCTTTTATGTTCCTGTGCAGAGCTCTAAAGTTTTTTTTTTTAATTTTTGTGTAGATTCTATATATTTCTTGCTGATTTTATTGGTAGAAATTTTATTTCCACCAAAGCCAACATAAATGGAATCTTTGTTTCATTATATTTTCTAACTGGTTGGTTATATAAAGAATTATTATTTTATATGTGACATTAGTTGGATATATTAAATTTTTGTCATGATATTTCTTTTTAACCTTGATTATTCTTTATTCAAGAAGCAATGAATGACAGAAGAAAGAATGATAGAAATGACACATAATAATGAAAAATAAATATATCTTCGCAGGTACTGAGTTTGAGAAATCTAAACCTGTGAGAAATGGGGATGGTCTTTGAGAAAGGCCTCAAATTTGGGAAAATAAAACAAAAATGTAAACATCAGATATTACATAATAGTAATCCCTTGGGTAATGAGTGTGTAAGAGAAAGCAAAATATCTTAAGGGACTGATGGGGTCCTGGACCCTATCTCGTTTTGGGCCACCTTGTTAGGCTCTAAGGAGGGAGAGTACATGGAACAAAATCCTGATAGGTTTGAGGAAATCCAAATGCACATAGTACTTGTCCTTTTCCTTCCTGAGTAGACACTTGGGAAGCAAAACAAAACAAAACAAAACAAAACAAAACAAAACCCCCAAAAACAAAAACCTCAAACAAACAACAATAAAAAACAACTAAGAGAAGACTTTACATGGCTAGTCAAGGAAGAAGACCTGAAAGCACTTCACTGCATAATGTAAGAGCAGCAAAATGATATTTCTGTGTTGAAGGGACTTCAGGGAAGTGACTCCTGGTGTTTCCTGCACCCAAACCTGACTTAGAAATTATGTGCTTATACCCAAGGGCACTGAACTGTCAGAGAAACATAGATCTGGAAGGATCCTGTAGGTAGGATGGATGGACAACCCACAGTGGCATTAATGGAATAGTGAAGGGATTTTTGTCACAAAGTCCTTTTTTGACCCCCTTTAAAGGAAAACCCCTATCTATTCATCTATGGATAGATACTTAGGTTGCGTCCATATCTTGGCTACTGTAAATCATGCTGCAATAAACAGAGGGAGGCAAATTTTTTTTTCAAATCAGTATTTTCATTTTCTTGGGGGAAATACCTGGTGTCCCTCCATAGCTGGATTAATAAAGAAGATGTGGTATATATACACAATGGAATATTAGCCATAAAAAGATAAGCTCTTGCCATTTGCAACAACAGGGACAGACTAGAAGGTATAATGCTAAGAGTCAGTCAGTGAAAGACAAATCATATGATTTCACTCTTACGTGGAGTTAAGAAAAACAAACAAAGGAAAAAAAGAGTGCTTACTGGCCATTTGTATATTTTCTTTGGTAAAAATGTCTGTTTAGCTCCTTCGCCCCTTTTTTATTGGGTTGTCTCTATCATTGCATCATAAAATTGTTAAATGTTTTACAATCTCTTATCAGATGGATGATTTGTAAGACTTTTTCCTGATTCTTTGAATTGTCTTTTCATTTTCCTGATGGTGTCTTCTGAAGTACAAAAAGTTTGCATTTATATCAAAACTTAGGTATCATTTGTTCTTATTTATCTATTTTTTTTCCTTGGTTGCTTATACTTTTGGTAACATATCTAAAAAAAAAAAACATTGCTTAATTCAAGGGTATGAAAATTTAATGCCTGTTGTGTTTCAATGTGTATGACATTTTGGCTTGATACTAAGTTCTTGGGCCAGTCCTTCTTTACTTAGGGATTTTACACACATTTTTTTCCATATAAAAGATCTCTGAGGTTTTCAGTCTTATCTTTTCTGTCATTTTCAGTGTGTGTGTGTGTGTGTGTGTATGTTTTAAGATTTTATTTATTTATTTATGAGAGATACACAGAGAGAGACAGAGACATAGGCAGAGGGAGAAGCAGGCTCCCTGTGGGGAGCCAGATATGGGACTTGATGACAGGACCTCAGGATCACGATCTGAGCCAAAGGCGGACACTCAACCACTGAACCACCCAGGTGCCCCACCATTTTCAATGTTGAACACAGCTCATAGATAGTGATGAAACTTTCCCAAGATCTTTCAGTTCTAAGAAAAAGATTGTATCTGGGCCCTTCAGAAAAATTTCACCTATACTTAGAGATTCTGGCAAACAAGATATATGGGATATAAAGGATCTATTTCTCCACCTGATATATCCTTTACTTCACTACAGATTTTACTGCATTTAGTAGCTACTCTTCAGAATTGTTAATGTCATTATTTGCTATTCTACTGAAATTGGAATTTTCTTTCTTTCTTTCTTTCTTTCTTTCTTTCTTTCTTTCTTTCTCACTTTGTTTCACAAAAGATAATGTGGTAGAAAGGCTCTTTATGCACCATCTTATATTTTGGTTGAGAAGAGACTGATAGGATTAAAACAGAGCTATTATAGTTAAAGGAATACATTAAGATTTACTGAACATGGATATGGGAGGCTAGTTTACTCACCTTTTCTGAGAGTGATACTAATATTCACATTTCTAGCAGATGAATACACTGAAGTGTTGACTGGGATGGATAATGGAGAAGACAAGTGGAAGAATCCAAGTAAGACTAAAAATGATCTGCCTATAGAAATTGAATAGTGGTTTATAGAGATGGTAGGAGTAGGAATGCTCTGAGATGAAGGAGAAGGCTGGAGAAGGTTGGGCCAAGAGTGATCTTGTAGACAAGCAGAGTGCCATAAAGACACACAGGAGGAGAGAGAGCTAGATGTAGGAATTTGAGGAGAAGAGATGCTCAACGATCATGTTAGGGGAAACTTTATCACATGCTCTGCAGTTTAATTCATGTTTCATTATCTCCTCAAGAGTTGTTCAGTAAAACAGTAAAAACATATTACTTTTCACTGCTTTTGAATCCATCTGTGTTTCAGATTTGATAGTAGGATAAAACTGTCATTAAGTGTCCCAATTTAAAAAAAAATCTAGGTTACATTATTAATGTTGCCCTAAAAAATAGCTATTGTTCTTGTATTTCCTAGAGGTTCTGTGATTTCTTTAGGATAAAAGCAAGTTTTTAATATACCTCCTACAATGCTTAGCCTTTCATATAGATACTTCAAAAATTTAAGCGTCAATATTTAAAATACCATTAAGAAGGGCCTAAAGTTATTTAGCACTGCTTTAAGCTTCCTAATACATTCAACAGAAATCTATAATTTAATCCAGTATTGAGTTGTAAAAATAAAAGTTTTAAATTCTAAACATTAAAAAATAATCTTCTAATTAATATTTTAGTATGCCTTTTAAGTGACTTCTTCTTTTTTTTTTTTTTGATGAATACATTCATTGCAGAAGATCTGGGTAATACAAAAAAAGTAAAAAGAAGAAAATTAAAATCACCCATAATCTTGTCACTTAGTAAATATTTTGTAGTCTGCTGCTTTACACATGTATACATCTGTGTTCTTATGTATGTGTGTACATTCTTTTAAAAAATCTATTTTCACTTGAAGTATTTGTACATCTCCACATTTAAAAATATACTTTTAAGATATGACTTTAAGTGTTTTCGTAGCTATAGTTTTTATAAAAGATAATTTTAGATAATTCACTGTATAGGTAACCTATATTTTGCTTAACCAATTCCTTATTTTATAAATGATGGGATGAATATCTATGAATATACATACTTTTGTATATTCATAGATATACATATCTATCTACATATATATAGCTCAATTGATTTTATTACAGTTATTTTATAACTGGGTTTGGCAATGCTCTTTTAAATGATAATTGTCTTCTCTCTTCTTCCATCTTACCCATTCTGATTATCAACACAAGCAAGCAAGATGTCTTCTGTGGTTTTTGCCCCTTGCTTTCTTCCTAAACTAAGAGGCTGTGGTCTGGCACCTTTCTTAGTTTTATGAGCTGAAATCAGGCCTAAGTATAGTCTCTTGTAGATAGTAAGTGATTAAAAAAATGTATCTGTTTTTTGTAATACACTGGTAAATGATAATTGAATGAATAAAAGTTCAACTTTACTGTAGGCTATGATGATACAGGTCTTACTCATATTAGGAGCATAAGAGACTATCTGATTGGCCTTTCCCTGGTTTTTATTACAGTATGAATGTGTGTGCATGTGTTGTCTTAATTCAGAGAAGCAGATTCTAGTAAACTTGCCCTTATCCTTCCATTCTGTTAGCATGTAGCAACTTAAACTATTCATGCGTTTATTTGCAACACATTGAATTATACTTAGCTCTTGCTTACAATTAGAAAAAGAGGCCTGATAAAATTACAGAAACAATTTAAAGCTAAAGAACTGGATCTGGGTTTGACTTGTTTTGTTACAGTTATGATATAAGATTAACTATTACCAATTGAGAAAAAATTGGCTGAAAAACCATTAGTAGTTATAGTTTATAAAGCTAGTTCTTGCAGTCAAAGGCTTCAAAACTAGTCCCATAGTAAAAGCTTCTGAAAGAACTCAGAACTAAAGAATTCAAGAATTATATTCTAGTATAGAAATTATGTTTACATTATCTAACATGATAGAAAAATTAGACACTAGAACATTAAGGAATGTAAAAGGATGGGTAAATACACTTTAAAAGATTTGAGTTTTAGTATTAGCTATATTATTTCCAATTAACAGCAGAAACATATTGATATATTATCCATTAGTGCAAAGGTAAAAGCATTTCTCCACTAACAATAATAAATGGTACCTTTTAGCATATAAATGGTGCAAACTCTTAAATTACCTTTACTTTTCCTATATGAGTGCAGCCTAAGAGAATTTCATGCATTTTTTACATGATGTAATTTTATCTTGCTCATACAATGTGAGACGAGTAATAATGATATTCTAATATTAATATAAGTACAAAATATACATATTGATGAATAATAGCCATGTTTTTTGGACCTCCTTGCCAAGTCATATTAAAATGACAAATAATTGCAATTGCTTCCCAGAGAAACGGTGCAGGATCTGTAGTCAAAAGCACATTAGAGACCAACAGTGTCCATTTGTTATCCTTTGTCAGGAAAACATGGCTCCTAATGAAAGTGAATGAAAGAACACTGATTGAGGACAGTGACACTAAACCTTTTTTTCAACAAGAGTCATGACATGGGTATTAATAAGAGGATTGAAAGTTGAAGGCAAAGCTTTGGTTCTTAACATCTTTGTATAATCTTGATTTTCTTTTTGTTTGATTTTTAAAATAAAGCCTGATACTTCTGAGGGCTGGGGGTAGGGGTGGGTGTAGCTATCTGGGAAGAAAGTATAGTATAAAATGTGGTGAAGATATCCCAAAGACACCGCAGGGTCATTGTGTTTTGGAAGGAGTCCCAAGGTAACTTGAGGCAATGTTATTTAAAATCTGAACAGTTCTCAAATCAGAATCTGAATAGCTCTAAAAAGAAAAACTCTACTATTTCTTCATTCAAACTGTTAAACATTCTTTTCCCTCTTAATTGCCTTATCTCTGAAAATTATACTCTTTCTATGCAAAATACTGCTAGAAGAAGAATTTTTGACCAGGAAAATGAGTAGCCTATTAAAAGGAAACAGGAAAGCATAATTCCATTTCAGGGATTTCTCAGCACAATTTTCAGGAATTACGACGGCTTTGTTATAAATCCAGGCATATACAGTTTCATTTCATTTTATACCTTCTGATTCCTATTCCAGCAATATTTAAGACTAGCAGTTCCTGTCTGACATGGTGTAAATATGCATGTTTCTACGAACAGAAGAAAAGTATCTTGTAGTTTTTAGTAATTTATTCACTATTTATGTGTAACCTAGCATGCATGAACAAGGTACTGTGCTAGGTTTTGGGGATATCATTGCTCACAACCTACTGGGAAGGAAAAGGTGAACAAATACCAGCTATTACTAATTGAACACATTACGTACGGGGCACTTCACTGAGTTTCACGATGATGTCAAATTTCACAACAACCCTCCTACATAGATACCATTATTATTGCCATTGTAACAGACCTAAGGCACAGAGAGGCTAAGTGTATTTCTCCAGAATACACAGCAAGTAAGTGCAGAAGCCACATTTCAAACATAGATTCCATAGCCTGTGCTCCTGTTATATCTGCATATTTATAAAACATGATATATTACATGTACGTGTATGTACCACACACACGCGCACATGCATGCACACTGCACTTATTCTGAGTTGTCTGATAACCTCAATTACCTCTGATAGAGCTAAAGGTCAGAAAGTGAGTGAAAGAGACCTCTGAGTGCCTTAAATAATTTCATCCATTCAATGAATAAGTGAGCCTCTAGTTGCTCATACACAATCGTTATCAAGACTGACTTGACATGACCCAGGGCCCTTGTTCTGAAGCTAGCATACATTAGTAAAGAGGAATACCTTAGGTTTTCATCCAGAGAATATTATCTCTTATTTCTCAGACAACTCGGATAGTATAAATGAGAGGTTTCAAGGTTGGAAGAAGTGAAATGGAGAAAGCTAGAAAAAGCTATAGCATATCAAAAAGGGGAAATCAAGAAAGAAATAGGTAAGACTAAGAAGTTAAGATCATTAGAAGCCGATAGCCCTGCATTTCTCACAGACCCTAATTATTTTGGAATATAACACATTCTAGTAACAGAGATTCCTAATGATTACTCTGAAGTAATAAGAACATACAATATGATATAATTATCATTTAAGAAATAATAAGCTTTAGTAAAATTTTCAACAAAAGGTTAAATTTGTAATTCTGACATTAACAGCTATGTATGGGGGGAACCATAATTGACTCATGATGAATATATCCTTTTGTAGCAATTGTAATAAGTAAGATGTAATCATACTTCCACATATTAAGAAAGATGTAGTGGACATTTGTGTTGTTATTATCTCTTCTTTCGGCAACAATCATGATATTTTTGGAGGGATTGCTCCTTCCCCCAGATAGTCAGGCTGAAGCTCTATCTCTAATCCTAGGGTAGAGCATGTGACCCAGGTCTAAGCCAAACAAAGCATAACATTTTCCCAACCACCCAGTGTTATGTCCAAAGATGTCTTCATTTGATTTAGCGGAAGTATACCTCAAAACTATTGCTGGTAATGCTAAAATGAAGATTGTTTCTTTCTTGTTGGATCTCAAGCTAGAAGAAGGTAGCTCTAGGAATTACTGGCCACCAGTTTGTGACCAGAAGGGGAGAGCCAATCTGAGAATGAAGTTAAGAAAAAGAAAGAAATGCTGAGATAAAGGGAAAAAAAAAGTCTTGATAATATTATATAATTTTCTGAAAAAAAAATCTATTCCTTTTTTGGTTAAGCAGTCTGATAACTTTCCTTTTACATTTGAAATGGACAGATTAATTTAATAGATAATAAATACATAGTAAAAATGAAAAAAGAATACAGTCCTTGTTATCAGTGGGATTGTGGGAAAAGTATACATGTGAATATTGACATAGATATATAAAGTATTAGTCTTTCTGGAAACATTCAATGGCTTTTATATGTAAATTTAAATTATATATATAAATATATTTATACATATAATGGTATATATATATGTGTGTGTGTGTGTGTGCGTATATATTTTTTTTCAAGAGTACCTGGGATTTAGTAAGGGCTAAAAAAGGTTTCAGTCCAGTAATTTGGGAGTAAGCACTTGCAGAGGTGGTGGTAGGAGCTGGGGTGAGGAGGTGGGTAGAGGGAGAATGGCTCAGGAAGTGGTATTGATAGTTGATACATAGTACTAAGTATGTGTCAGGCACCATTCTAAATGCTTTTTATGTTGTTTTAATTAAAAAAAAATCCCATAAGTAGTGCTACTCTACCACATTTCATGAATGAGGAAACAATGAAATGAAGTACCTTGCTCAGTTCACAGAGCTAGCAAGTGAAGTATATATATACATATATTCATAAATTCATTTTATTCCTGGGAATTTATGCTTTAGGAACAAAAACATACAGAGGACACATATTTCTAAAAATATAAGCTGATTGTTATAGCATTCTTCATAGTAGTAAAAAAAAGTGGAAGCAACATGAATGTCCACAAGTGGTGAGGTAATGGCTGAATATGTCATAGAACAGTCATAGAATGCACACAACTATTATGCAGCTTTAAAAGAATAAATTAAGCTTTATCATATGAAACTTGGAAAAATTTTCACAAGGTATTTTAAAATAAAAATCAAGATGTAGAAAAACAGTGCACCATGACTTCATTTTTAAAAACCAAGATAATCCCCATTGTGTGACTATGCATAACCATATAGGATTACAGTAACACAGAAAAAATATGAATAATATTAGATTTTTAATATGGATTATTTGGGGGAGGGTATTTGATGTCAGGAGAAAAGCATACAGGAAGGAAGAGCCACGCAGAAAAGAAAAACAAAAAATTATACTTGAAAGAAGCATGTGTATACTCATGTTTGCACATTTATGTAAGATTAAGTACATCCGGAGTAGATGCATAAGTATTAGGCAGTTTGAATTATGTATATTTGCTTAAATACATATAAAGAAATTAAATACAAAAAGGTATTTTAAAATGAGCAAAAAACCAGAAACAGACCCATAAATACAGAGAACTGGTAGTTTGCTAGAGGGGATGGCAATGGGAAGATGGGTGAAATGGATGAAGGGAACTGGTAGGTACAGGCTTCCAGTTATAAAATGAGTAAGTCACAGAAATGAAAAAAAAGAGGTATTTTTAAGTAGACTCTAATTTTATCATTACATGCCATTAAAAAAATAAGTTATGAGCTGACTGAGTTTAAAGTCATGTTCCACACTGGAGGGTAAGTAGTTCAGGGGCTACAGTTCTAGCCCACTGTGGTTTATTTCTTAAGACCTGGCTTTCACCAAAGAATGATTAATAGCTCTGGATATGTTCATCCCATGATAACACCAAGGCAAAGAACTAGAGTCTGGTAGAAGACAGATGAAACAACTCTCTAACCTCTCTGATTCCCAGAATACTAGTTAGGAGGTCAATTTCCAAGTCAGCTGGTATGATCCTTACCTTACCTACATTTTCAACAACTACCCCAGTGTCATGTCCTATCATTTCACACTCTAGTCTAGTGTTCTCATATTATATCATTATATTCTATTTATATGATATTATGCTATGTCGTATTATATTTTTACTATATCATATCATTTTGGGGATGATCATGACTTTATTAACACTTTAAATTTCTCACTTCTTGACTTTGTTTTGTTTTGTGTACATTTAGGTCTTAGGTATGACATGGAATCTTTAAAGATCCTTTTAAAAATACCAACTTTATTGAAATACAATTCATATGCTATAAAAGTAACTATTTTAAAGTATACAATTCTTTGTATACTTTAGTATACAAAGTTTTTTAGTTCATTCACATAGGTGTATAACTATCACCACTGCCTAATTTTACAACATTTACATCACCCCTAAAAAAGACTCCATAGCCTTTAGCAGTCACTCTCCTTTCCCCCTTCTTCCTTTGCCTTGGCCACCACTAAGCTACTTTCTATCTCTATGCCTTCATTATACATTTCAAATCATAAATGCATGGTCTTTTGTGACTGGCTTCTATCAATTAGAATATATATATATATATATATATATTTTTTTTAGAATATTGTTTTCCAAGTTCATACACATTGTAGCAGGTACCTACTCACTCATTCCACTTTACTAAGATATAATATTTCATGATATGACTATTCCACTTATATCACAGGTATCATTTGATTTAGGCCATTGCATCTTTCACTATTAATGAGGCTGCTATGAACACTCATATATAAGTTTTTGTGTGGATGTATTATAATTTTATTTCTCTTGGATATACATCTAGAAGTGAAATCCTATTTCAAATTGTAACTGAACATTTAAGATTTTAAGAAGCTGCCAAACCATTTTCCAAGGTGGCTGGACCATTTTGAAATTTCACCAGAAATTAAAATTGGAGGGCTCCGATTTCTCCACATCCTGGGCAACATTCATTATTATCTCTTTTTGATTATAGCCACCCTAATGGGTGTGAAGTGCCATCTCACTCTTGTTGTGCTTTTTATGACCTAATTATGAAGATCTTTAATGTATTTTTATGTGCTTATTTTCCATCTGTATGCCTTCTTTAGAGAAAAGTCTGTTCAAATCCTTTGCCCAATTTCTCTTTTTAATTTCCCCCCAAACTTCTCTTGATCAATTTTTAATTGGGTTATCTCTCTTTTTGTTATTGAGTTTTAACAGTTCTTTACATATTATGGACATAAGCCTTTCATCAATTTTATTTTAAAAAGTAAGATAACTAGGAATAAATTTGGCCAATGAGGTGAAAAACCTGTACACTGAAAACTATGACACTAATGAAAGAAACTGAAGGAGATACAAATAACTGGAGAGATATTTCATACTCATATGTTGGAAGAACTGATATTGTTAAAATGTCCATTCTACCCAAAACAATCTACAGAATCAATGCAATCTCTATTGAAATTTCAATGGCATTTTGTTACAGAAACAGAGCAGTCCTAAAATTTGTATGGAACTGCAGACTTCACTAAATAGCCAAAGAAGTCTTGATCATGAAGAACAAAGCTGGAGACATCATGGTTACTGATTTCAAACTATATTACCAAATTATAGTTTTCACAGTAGTGTGGTATTGGCAGAAAGGCAGACACATAGATCAATGGAACAGAATGGGGAGCTCAGAAATAGACACATGAATATATGGTCAATTAATTTATGATAAAGACAGAAGAATATATCATGAGG
Organism: Canis lupus familiaris; assembly: GCF_011100685.1. Classification (NCBI taxonomy): domain Eukaryota; kingdom Metazoa; phylum Chordata; class Mammalia; order Carnivora; family Canidae; genus Canis; species Canis lupus. Next base: position 19,787,499 of record NC_049223.1, on the reverse strand, counting down.
GAAGAATAACCTCTTCAGTAAATGGTAATGGGAAAACTAGATAGCTACATGCAAAAGAATGAAACTGGACCACTATCTTGGTTCACTAAATCAAAAATTAACTCAAAATGGATTAAAGACTTGGACATTGTCCTGAAACCATAAAACTCTTAGAAGAAAACATAGGCTATATGCTCTTTCATATTGGTCTTAGTGATGATTGCTTGGATTTGACACCAAAATCAGATAACAAAAGCAAAAATAAACAAGTGGAACTACACCAAATTAAAAGCTTCTGCACAATGAAGAAAACCATCAACAAAGTGAGACAGCAACCTACTGAATGGAGGAAAATATTTGCAAATTGTATATCTGATAGTTTTTTTTTCCAGAATATACAAAAACCTCATATAACTCAATAGCAAAAAACCTAATCTAATGGGCAGATGATCTGAATAGACATTTTTCCAAAGAAGATATATAGATGGCCAACAGACACATGAAAAGATGCTCAACATCACTTATCATTAGGGAAATGCAAATCAAAACCAGAGTAAGATATCACCCCATACGGTCAGAATGACAGAAAAAGACAAGAAAGAAAGAACAAGTATTGGTGGGGATGAGGAGAATAGGGAACACTTGCTCACTGTTGATGGGAATGTACATTGGTGCGGCCATTATAGAAAGCAGTATGGAGGTGGAGGTTCCTCAACAAATTAAAATATGATCCAGCAACCCCACTTCTGAGTATCTGTCTGAAGAAAATGAAAAAGGTAGCCTAAAAAGATATATGCTCCGTTTATTGCATCATTCACAATAGTCAAGATGGGGAAACAACCTAAGTGTTCATTCATGAATGTGTGAATAAAGAAATTATGGTATATATATATATATATATATATATATATATATATATATATATATATTATTCAGCTATAAAAAAGGAAATCCTGCCTTTTGCAGCAACATGGATGAACCCTAAGGGCATTATGCTAAGTGAAATAATCAGACAGAGAAAGACAAATACTATTTGATCTCACACATGGAATCTAAAACCACCAACAACAACAACCAAAAAATAAAACTGAGCTTATAGACACAGATTGCAGATGGGTGGTTGTCCAAGGCAGGCAGTAAAGGGTGGACAAAATGAGGGAAGGTGACCGAAAAGGTACAACTTCCAGTTATAAAATAAGAAAAATATCTACTAGATAGATGGTTTGCAGATACATTTGTCTTATTTTGTGAATTGTCTTTTTCGTTTCTTGATAGTGTCTTTTGAAGCAAAAAATTTTTAATTTTGACAGTCCAAATTATCTATTTTTCCTTTTCTTCCTCATGCTTTTGGTGTCATATCTAAAAAAATCATTACTGAACCCTAGTTCATGAAAATTTACATTTAGGTTTATCAATTTTGAGTTAATTTTTGTGTATGATGTAAAGTGGGATCCAGCTCTATTCTTTCACATGTGAAAATCCAGTTGTCCCAATACCATTTGCTGACAACTATTTTTTCCTCATTGATTTATCTTGACACCCTTTTTGAAAATCAACTGACTATAAGTTTAAGAGTTTACTTCTGAACTCTCAATCTCGTTCAGAAATGGAATTTTTTTCTCAATTCATTTTCATATTATTTGTTGTCTGTATAGCAATTTAATCTTGTATCTGAAAACTTATTAAACTCATTGTTTTTAGTTCTAACACTTTCTCTGTGATTCCTTAGGCTTTTACATTTATAAGATCATGCCATCAATGAATAGATATAATTTTACTTTATTTCCAATATGGATATCTTTTCTTTTTCTTGCCTAATTTCCCTGGATAGAAGCTGCATTGTAATGTTGAACTGATGCAGTGGGAGTCGACATGTTGGGAGGAAACATTCAGTCCTTCACCATTAAGTTGATTGTGTTCTTTTTTTTTTTTTTTAAATCAATGCCTGTTTCCTATTTTATTACGTTTCATGAAATTGTTTTTCTATATTTATATTCATTTAGATAATTTTTTGTCCTTTAAGCTAGTGATATAGTGTAGTACATTAATTTTGAAATTAAACCCACCATACCTTCCTGAGATAAATCCTACTTGGTATGGTGGATAATCCTTGTTTTATGGTGGTGAATTCAGTTTGTTAGTATTTTGTCAAGGAGTTTTTCATATGTATTGATAGGAGGCATTGGTTTATAGTTTCCTTGTGATGTTTTGTCTGGTTCAGTGTCAGAGTAATACAAGCATTATAAAATTAGTTAGGAAGTATTCCCTATTCTTTTATACTTTGCAAGAGTTTATGAAAAATTAATATTTATTCTTAATACATTTTGTAGGATTCACCAGCTGTTTGAGCCCAAGCTTTTTATTTTTTGGAGGAACTTTTAAAATTATTAATTAAATCTCTACTTGTTAGGTATATACAAATTTTCTATTTCTTTTTGAAATAGAAAATTTTACTAGTTTGTGTCTAAGAATTGGTCCATTTAATCTAAATTATTTATTTAATTAAGGTTATTTTTAGTTTATAATCTTATGTATTTCTGTAAGGTCAATCAAAATGTATAATTCTTATTGATCTCTTCAAAGAACCAGCTTTGATTTCATCCATTTTCTTTATTGTGTTTCTTTTCTCTATTTCATTTATTTCTTCTCTGATTTTTATTATTTCATTTATTCTACTTGCTTTGGATTTAGTTTGCTCTAATTTTTCTAGTTTTTAAAGCTGTAAGATTAGATTATATTTGAGTCTTAAAAAATATGGCATTTACAGCTCACAGTTTCTCTCTAGGCATTGTTTTAGCTACATTTGTAAGTTTTGGTGTGCTATGTATTAGCTTTCATTTATTTAAAAGCATTTTTAAATTTCTATTGTGATTTCTTCTTTGATTCATCAGTTATTAAAGAGGATATTAAATTCCACTTATTTGTGAATTTTCCCAGTGTTAGTGATTTTTTTTTAAAGATTTTATTTTTTTAAATTTATTCATGAGAAACACAGAAAGAGAGAAAGAGAGGCAGAGACACAGGCAGAGGGAGAAGCAGGCTCCATGCAGGTAGCCCGATGTGGGACTTGATCCCGGGTCTCCAGGATCACGCCCAGGGCCGAAGGCGAGCTAAACCGCTGAGCCACTGGGGCTGGCCCATGTTAGTGATTTCTAATTTTATTCAACTGTTGTTATAGAACATATATTGTGTGATTTTTAGTTTTTAAAATTTATTGAGGCTTCTTTTAAGGCCTAACTTATAGTCAGTTCTAGAGAAAGTTCAATGGGCACTTGAGAAAGATATATATTCTATTACTGGGTAGAGATGTCTGTGAGGTCTAGTTGGTATAGGGTGCTGTTCAATTTTCTTTTTTTCTTTTGTTGTTGATCTTCTGCTTAGTTGTCTCATCCATTAATGAAAGTAGAGTATTGAAGTCCTTATGTATTGAATTGTCCATTTTCCTTTTCAATTACTCAGCTTTTGATTCATATATTCTGGGCTCTGTGGTTAGGTACATATAGATTTACAATTGTTATGCTTTTCTAATGCATTAAACTTTTTTCATTATAAAATAGCCTTCTTTGTTCCTAGTGACATTTATCTTTCATTCTATTTTGTATGATTTTAATATGTTACTCTAACTCTTTTTTGGTTTACTGTTTGCAATTTATCTACCTACCTACCTATCATCTATCTATCTATCTATCTATCTATCTATCTATCTATCTATCTATCATCTATCTATCTATCATCTATCTATCATCTATAAATCTACCTATCATCTATCTATTATCTATCTATCTATCTATCTATCTATCTATCTATCTATCTCCTTCTTATAATTTTAACTATTTATATCTTTCAAACTAAATTGTTTCTTGTAGGGATTGCTAGGTGACTCAGTGGTTGAGCATCTGCCTTTAGCTCAGGGTGTTATCCTGGGTCTGGGGTCGAGTCGACATTGGGTTCCCCATAGGGAGCCTGCTTCTCCCTCTGCCTGTATCTTTGCCTCTCTCTGTGTGTCTCTCATGAATAAATAAAATCTTTAAAAAATAAGTAGCTTCTTGTAGATAGCATATGCTCTTATCAATCCTTCTAATCTCTGCCTTTTTAGTTAGAGTATCTAACATATTTACATTTAATGTAATGACTCATAAAGTACAATTTACATTTGCCATTTTGCAAAATGTTATCTACACATCTTGCATCTTTTTTTTCTGGTTTTCCATTATTGCTTTCTTTTGTGTTAGGTATTTTCTAGAGTACTATTTTGATTTTCCAACTATTTCTTTGATTGTGTTTTTGTGTTTTTTTTTTTTTTTACCATTTTTCCTGAGCGTTGAAATTAACATTTCAATTTAAAACAAATCTAGTTTGTATTAATACCAATTTAACTTCAACAGTTCAGAAAAACTTTGTTGTAATATAGCTCTGTCTCTTCCCCACATCTTTTGTGCTATTATTGTCATGCAATTTGCATCTCTATACAATATGAGCCTGTCAACACAGTTTTACAAATAGTTTTATGCAGCTGTTTCTTAGACAAGAAAGAATGCATTTCTTTCTTGTATGTATTCAAAGCAAAAATACATTTATACTATTTTATATTTACCTATTTAGTTACTTTACTGGTGATTTTTATTTCTCTGCAAAATTTTACATTGCTCTGTAGTATCTTTTCATTTCATTTTGCAAGACTGTCTTTAATATCTCTATAGTGGGGCAGGTACAATAATGGCAAATTCTCCCAGTTTTTGAGTATTTGGAAATGTCTTAATTTCTCCATTTTTACCTTTATTTTAAAGACAGAGAAAGCATTAGTGGGGGATAAGCAGAAGGAGATGGAGAAACACTCTCCCCACTGAGCAGGTAACTCAACACAGAGCAGGTAACTCAACTCTAGGATCATGGCCTGAGCTGAAGGCAAGTGCTTAACTGAGTCACCCAAGTGCCCCTCTCCATTTTTATAGGATAGTTTTTCTGGATGTGGGATTCTTGGTTATAGTTATTTCTTTTAGAACTCTTTGTCAGCCCCTGCTTTCTGTTCTCCATTGTTTCTGATGAAATTTGAGTTGTCAATTTTATTGATAATCGTTCTTTTTTTCCCCATAATTCTCTCAAGATTCTGTCTTTATCTTGGGCTCTCAACCGTCTGGCCATGTGGTGTGTAGGCATGGATCCCTGAGTTTGGGTTTGTTGAGTTTCCTCAGTGTATAAGATAATATTTTTATCAAGTTTGAGAGGTTCTCAGTCATGATTTTGTCAAACCACCTTTATGCTTATTTCTCTCCCTTCTCTCCTTCTGGAACTCTCATAACGGGTATGTTGGTATATTTGATAGGATCCCATATGTTTCTAAGGTTGTGTTCTTTTTTCTTTTTTTTCTATTCTTTACACTATAGAGTCTCAATTGACTTACCTTTGGGTTTTCTGATTCTTTCTTCTTTCAGCTTAAATTTGGTGGTGAGCCTCTCTAGTAAATTTTATATGTTAGTGATTATACTTTTTAACTCCAGAATTTCTTCCTTCCTTCCTTCCTTCCTTCCTTCCTTCCTTCCTTCCTTCCTTCCTTCCTTCCTTCCTTCCTTCCTTCCTGATTTCTTGGTATAAATTCTGTCACTGAGTTGATATTCTCTATTTATTGAAACATTGTCTTTATACTTTAATTATTTAGATATTATTTCTTTTTAGTTTTATGATAATACTTGTACTAGCTTTATTTTTTTTTCTTTACTTAATACCCATATATTTTATCTTCAGAAAATTGTACTTTATTTATTTTTTTTTATTGGTGTTCAATTTACTAACATACAGAATAACACCCAGTGCCCGTCACCCGTTCACTCCCACCCCCCGCCCTCCTCCCCTTCTACCACCCCTAGTTCGTTTCCCAGAGTTAGCAGTCTTTACGTTCTGTCTCCCTTTCTGATATTTCCCACACATTTCTTCTCCCTTCCCTTATATTCCCTTTCACTATTATTTATATTCCCCAAATGAATGAGAACATATAATGTTTGTCCTTCTCTGACTGACTTACTTCACTCAGCATAATACCCTCCAGTTCCATCCACGTTGAAGCAAATGGTGGGTATTTGTCATTTCTAAGTACTAGCTTTAGATTTAACATCTTTCTTTTAATAAGATCTATGTCTTTCTTTTAATAAGCCCAGTATCTGAATTTCTTCAGGTAAAGTTTCTTCTATTCACTGTTTTTTCTCCTGCTTACTTTTATATTTTTTTGCTTCTATGCATATCTGCTCAGGTTTGTTGAATCACAGACATAACATAAATATGAAGAAATCAGATTCACTTCTTTCTCTACAGTTTTTGTTGCTGCTACTGTTAGTTTAGTGACTTCCCTAGACTAATTTTTAAAGTGTGTAGTCATTGTAGTATTTCTTAGTTAGCTTTATGGTCAGGTAATGACTGGACAGAAGTTTCCTTAAATTTCTTGAACCAGTAAATCTTCCACCCTTTGTTTATGGGCTCTGTGTTTGTTTCATGGCATGCCCTGAGCATGCAGGTGCTTGAGAGCTCTAACTTTCACCTAATTTTTGCACAGAGTGCTACAGTCAAACAGAGGTGAGAGCTTAGGCTTTCTTATGTGTTTCCTGCACATGTTTATAGTCTTCTAAATCTTAAGGAATAGGTTAAAGCTTGTACTCTATGTATATCTTATTACTTGTATCTTCCTTTTAAGATTTCTGGCCAGAATCTTGTTGCCCCAACATGCATCATCACCTCAGGTAGCTACCTACATGGGATGTCAAACAAAGCCTTTGTTTTGGACTAACAATTTCAGATAGGACTTCCCTGGGTGATCTCTGATTCAGGTCAAATAGAGATAAGGTCTGTAATTGGTTGTCCCCTTTCCAGGGACCTTAGGGAGGAAGGCGAGGTAGTGTCAATTATGTGAAAAAAAGGGCTTTTAGGGGGAAGAGTCAAACTTGTTTAGCTTCCTTCAATAGCTAAACATTTTGTTGTATTTTCAGCATGGTTGCAAGCCTGCTGGTCTTCAGGGTGATTTGGAACTCTGGAGGAGGAGCTGGAAAAAAGAAGCTAAAATGCCACAAAGCTCACTGTCCTTACTGAGCTTCAAGATTTTGTTTGTTTGTTTGTTTATGTTTTTCAAATAAAGACTCCTTGGATCATAAAAAACTTTGGTTAATATTCAGAGTTATAAAAAAGTTGATGTTGACCATTTTCCCTAGGGTTCTCATTCATTTTATGAAACATATTTTCTGAGGTCCTTACATTGGCATTCCAAAAATGCTTTTCCTTCAGTTATTTTATATTGACCCATTTCATCTCACCATTAATCTGATCTTTTTAATAGAAATTGTGTTTTCTCTGAAAACATCTTTCACATATAGAGATTAGAAGGGTGTATTTATCATATAGCTTCCCTGTTAGGTATATAAACTCAAATATAGGGCATAATGTTATGTAGAAAGTCTCTGCCTCTTTATAACTCTTGGGAATATTAACAGTATTAAATGAAACATTGCAGGTTGTGGAATCCTGGGAAATTTGATCATATACTCAACACCGGATTTTTTAAAATACTATTTTCTACCAACTGGAAAATAAAAAAATCACACATAGACTTGTTGACATGATATGTTAATTTACAATGGACCTAGCCTATCTTTTTACACTATTTCTTAAACTCTAAGGACTAATATGTTAAATCAAGCCCAAATCATTTAAAATCATGCTTGGTTTTTAATGAACTAAAATAAATACAGACTAGCAAGTTATACATTAGAACATTTAAACCATACTCAGGGTAAAGGTTAAACTAATTTTCTGCACCAGGAATAACATTCATTTACTTGCAGGGACACACTTACCTTCTAGAGTGTGGTCTAAATTGTGGTTTCAGAGAAACAAACCCTCTGGGATTATCTATTTAGAACAAAATGGGATATTTGATCTTATTCATGAGGTGAGAGAAATGTGGATGGATTAAAAAAAAAGCCATCATGTAATACAGGAATATTTTTATAGATAATGCCTCAACTATTATATGTATTTTGGTCATAGACTAACTCAGAACCACTGCCTTTGTTAAATATGAAGGATTCATGTACTAATTAGAGAAAGATTGGAGTTCTGGTTCTTGCTATGGAAGGAATTACTTGTGTTATCTTGAACAAGTCACTTGATTTCTGTCTACTTCAGTTTTTTTTTCTATAAAATGAAGAGGTAGACAAGATGATGTATAAGCTTCTTTTCAACTTTTGCAGTATATTTCAATGTGGATTTCTCTTAACAGTCAGAATTAGAGTGGGAATGAAGAATCAGCATAGGATAGGGAAAATAATGGAGAATATATTTTTTTAATAATGAAGAATTTACATGTATTTCCACCCTGCCCCTCAAAAGGCATCTAAATTCTGTTGTATAAAGGACAGACTCATAGAACTGAATGTAAGAGAGTACTTTTATGTTCCTCTGCTGTATCCTTTACTTTCTAGGACTACTTTTTGCTAAAACACTCTAGCCAGGCTACTGCCTAATTGCTTGAGGATTTTCAGGGATAGAGATCTCATGATTTTTTTCAGATAGTGTCTTAAAGAAACATGACTACTATTTTAGCTTCATCATTATGGCCTATTACTTACGTAAGCAAGACTTTTCAAATGAGTGGTTAGTATAGCATTTCACAAGATCAAGTTGCTCATTTCTCCATATCATGTTTTTTGAGTTAAGTGAAATCTTGAAAGATAGGAGTACCCAGTGAACAAGAACCTGTCCACAATACTGTTTTTAAAATTAGAAAGCAAATATCCTAAAAGCAAGATAATCCTGGGAGTTTATGACATAACCTATTCGTTAAAGATGTTCTAGGTCTATCCACATTAAACCCAATCTTCTATACCTTTCTCCTCTACATTTCTAGAACTTTTACAATGATATTTAAAGTATGGAATGAACTTCTGCCAACACCTTAAATCATCACAGAAAAGATGAATAAGGGAACTTACCCCAGTTACAATGCTAATTAATGAAACAAAACATTTCATGTCAGAAATGTCTTCAGAATTAAGGAATGAAGTAAAGTCTGTCTTAGAATATATCTAAAAACACAATTAATTGAAACATTATTTTCTGAGAATTCTATACTATTATTTTCTCCCTAGTATATTCCGAAGTATTTGAGGTAAAATTGTCAGGTCATCTATATTCTGCTATTCCTTTTCTCCTGTGTACTAGAATCTTTTTTAACTTCCCTGTCATTTACTATCCACTGTGTGTCTCAAAAACAAGCACTCAAGTACCTCTTCCAATTTCTTAAGTACACATACACAGGTTGTAAAATGAGTATTATCAAGTTCATATTTGAAGTTCTCTTTTATGTACACCCCCTTGTGGCACAACCAGCAAAAAAGCCCACCCAAGGATAAGAAAACCTCCAAAGCATTAGCTTACCCAATCACAATCAGTGGTACGAAAGAGCAGAGAGAGCAATTCATTTTTGACCTATGACAACCTTATTTCTTTACACCTAAAAGTAACATTCCTACGCAAGTAATCATTGGCCTGAAAATTATCCATAAAAGCTATTGAGAATCTAAATAATTAAAATTGCCTTTGGTCATAACTAGATTACATATTCAAAGATGACATGTTAATATTTTCCAACTTTGGATTTGCTTTAAACCTGAAAATGTAGCTAAAACGAGCTCATTAGTAGTGATATAATTAAGTGGCATTTATATTTTGAATGGTATTTTTATTTTACTATTTTGTTTTTTTAAAATATTTTAAAAGTTCAATGTGTTAGTTGAGTATGTATATTAATTTTTGTATTACTGTATAACATTCTCTTAAACTTTTACTTAGATTTATTTAATTTAAATTTTGTTCTTTTTTGTTCTATTCCAATCTTGCCCTATCCTTACTTTAATAGAAAAAGCATGCAAGGATGCTACACAGATGAAAATGTATAGCAGTCCTGTTAGCATTTAATCTCTTTTTAGATAAATGCAAATATTGCTGCTGATGGTATTGGACCCTTGTCCAGTAATCATTTGGGGAGATTTCTCATCCATTTTTCAAGCTGTGTCTATTACAATCAGTCACTGAAAATGTGATCTAGAATATTCGTTCTTGACGAAAACAATAGAATTAAGCTACAGGGCTTTGGAAAATTGCTTTCATATTCAAGCAGGGCTGCACATATACAGACACCTTGTTGATGATTTTACTGCCTCAAAGAAAATGTATTGCTACTGCCACAAGCCTGTCTTTTGGCACTTTATCACTTACAAGTGATGATAAAATTGCGACAAAGAGACTTCTTTTTAATCTTATAGGTCACTGCTTGTAGTCTGGACTATCCACCCTTTTGTCCTCTCATTTAAGCTAGATAAGGTAGAAAATTCCCTTTAGTTGTCTTTAAATTTCATTTAAACAGTACGAAACACAGACTTTGTCTTCTGACTTTCAAGTCTCCAGATCTTTTAATATATCAATTTTATTTCTTCATATTTTAATATTAATTTTTAGAAAGAGTTGTGAATGTATTTGAAATGGATTTCATGAAACTAAAATACTGGGTATATTTTGAAGGGTTCAAATACTTTTATGAATCATAGATATAGAAGATAATCTATTTGACATCATGAGAATACTGACTATAATATAATTTGGTTACTGAGTTTCTTTTCATTATTATAACCATCAGTTTCAACTAACTACTCACATAAGAATATTTATGCAGATATACAATCTGGCAACACATAGTTGCCAAAATAATAGGTATTTCTAAATAAATTTCTCTAATCATTGAGTCCTTGCATACAAAAGTGAAGCAAATGAAGAGGAAACACACACACACACACACACACACACACAAATCTATTTTTGAACTATTTACTTCTTTTGCTCTTTGATTTCTGAACTCTCTCTCAGGTTTTCTTTAGGGAATCTTTCTATGAAGCCACAGATGTATAGTCTCATGGTTTATTTCTTTGCCACAGATTTTTATTATTTTAACAATCTCTTAGTAATAAACCCTTTGTGAATATACTAAGTTTTATAGGAGAATATACTAAGTTTTATAGGAGAATATTTTATATTATATAAATGAGGAGAAACTTTACTCCTAAGGCAACATTTTATTGCTACTAAAGTACCTAGGATGCAATTCAGAATGTCTTTCCCTCAAGTGGTTCCAGTTTACAAATGTAATTTTTATGTCTGATTTAAGTATAGTTTTTGGCCTGCTAGCCTCATTTTACAAGTGGATAAACCATCAAAAAAAAAAAAAAAAAAAGAAAGTAATGGTTTACATGTCAGTTAAGTCAGAATATGTTTAGATAACAGAAGCAGGCAGGGGATAACATCTTACTAAAATACTATTAGTGACAGCTTCCATTTATTGAGAACCCTCTTTTTTTTTAAAAAAAAAAGTATTACAAGAATGGGTACACTACATTTTCTTTTTTTCTTCTTCTTCTTCTTTTTTTTTTTTTAAAGAACCTACTGCAGCAGGCACTATGCTGGGTGCATTATGTATATTACCCTAGTACCACCTGCAAATCTGGGAAGATATGCATTATTACACCCACTTAACAGTGAGAAAAGTGAAACATAGGAGCCTTCCTATGTGTCTAGCTGTTGAGCCCAGAACCACGAAAAATGTTCCAAGCAAATCGTATTGCATTTTCTCATGCTAACAAAGAGGCTCGACAAAGAATAGAATAAAAACCCAAAGGGACACTGACTTAGGGTTTCCATCCATTTTGCCATGCTTTCTGTAGGGATGTCATTGGCTTCCTGTTTTTAGATTGGCAGTTTAGGGTTCTGTCTACAAGATCCAGATAGATTACTATGCATGAGATCATCTTCTAAACATGTCTTCTGATGACAGAAAATCTTTTTGGAAGGGAGGGTTTGTCAGAAGAGGCAGTTGAATATAATTGGTTTTCTTCCTCATTAGTTTTTACTTCCTCTTGAGGGCAGGGCCCCCACCTCGTGTGGTTGTCCAGGTGGACATGCTTCCTCCCACTGTGGCTGTGAATAGATACACCTGAGTTTGTAGGGTACCTACCCTGTGCAACCACATCTTTGTAGAATGACTTAGAGACTCAAACATAAAGAAGTGGCAAGCTGTCTACTTAACAGGTATGCCCCCTTTCTCCCCACTTCACCATGAAGTCTTGCCTGATAAACTGGAAAAGAGAAGAACACATCCCACCACCCTGACACTGTCTAAAAACGTAGATCTCCTAAGCGTACTCAGAGATAAACAAAGCAAGCAGGTCCACTCTTGGCTTCTCTACAAGCGTGGGTTTTAAATATAATTGTGTTTGGTGTAAGAAGGAACCATGACTATTAATATACTTTGCACAGTTCCTAGAACTGCCTCTGAATTAGAAATTATGGAAGGGAGTCAACTAATATTTGTGGTACTGGAAGATTGCAAGAACTGCCACCTCGGGTAGTTTTCTGTTTATACAGATATAGGTTTCAGATTTCTGATTTATTCTGGACTGAGTGCTTACAATGCTACTACTTCACCTCAGAATTTTACCTTCCCAAAAGCTGATTTTTAATCACAAAAATGTGTGTAAATCCTAAATAACTTTTTTTTTGGCTGTAAGTCAAAAGTATTATTTTTGCTTCTAGCAGCATTTTTTTGAGTTTTCCCCATAATTATAAAAAATGTCTGTATGTGTGACCAGAAATTCTTTAATGGTGAATGTTTAAAGATTCTAACAGAGGAGTAATTGGGTCATTTGTAAAAATATCACAGCCTGTGACTTACTAAAGAATGTTTTGCCTTATGCAAATGGGAGGTACTCTTAGGATTTCCTTAAGAAAATGAATAGTTCCTCAAGGAAATAATAGTGAAAGCTTTTATACCAGAATCTTCCTAGTGAAACTTTGCTTGAAGAAAAATTATCAATATGTAGGAGGGGAAGGCTGGTACTCAGAGGCCTCAGGCAGTGGCAGGGCTTAGTAATTTTACTAGGAACTAAGGTTCATTTCTTTACACTTGCAGGTCTAACAACTGGATTTTATTAGTAAAATGAAGATGATATGATTCATAATGGACTGAGATTGTATGAGACATATAAATCAGAAAGCTAATTTATTAATTTTAATGTGGGGGTTCCAGTACTAGATATGTTACCTCCTATTGAGGTCATCCCCTCTCCATGTGGTGATTCCTGGGAAGCGAAGTAGAAATTTCCTTGGTGAGCATGGATTAGTGCAAATCTTCGGCAATATTTTGTGGCAAAAGTTAACAGAGAGACTTTCTTCATAGAGGATGATGTCTCTCTCATACAGGAATATGTGCCCACCCCAGACTCAGCCTATCTCTCATCTATATCGTGCTAGACACAGGGGCCAATTATGGAATGCTAAATGGCAACATATCACTATTACTATTATTACCAGTATGGTTGTTGTTATTGTTGACCTCTTGAACCTATGCTCTATTTTGTTCTGCTTCATCTCTTCTGCTCAGGCTACATATGTTATTAGTTCTTCCTTTGTCAATTTGCTACAGATGAGGAAAGCAAATAAACAAAGCAGTTAAAATTACATGTAAAGTTAGTGCTAAGTATAGAGGATAAAGACCTAAAGATTTCTTCAAAGAACACAGAGCTCATAAAATTTGGCCTCCATGTGATGTTTTGGCTCTTCACTTATAGTCATTATTTTTTGATATTTGCTATTTCTTAGATAATTGTAGTAGATAAATGCTTTGTGTGTCAGTGAGGTGTTGTATTGTTATTATACATAGTTCTGCCTCAAGAGGCCTCGGTAGGATATGTGAAGCTATGTAAAAAAAAAAAAATGAGTCTGTATGACAAGAATGGGTACACTACATTTTCTTTAGGAGTGGCATACAATAAAGAGAGAGTTTCTCAAGATGCCTTGACCTAAGACTACTGCCACTCAGTTCAGAGCCGAGACTATGGTCATTTTAACTTTAAGTTATAGCTCTCACCTAGAGAAAAATAAAATACCCATTTTAAAATATCTCAAAATACTGCAAAATGTCTATCAATCAGGGTCCTAAAATATTTAAGATTTTTATCCTTTGCAAATCTTTTGCCATGATTCCGTGCTGCTATTTAAAATAAAGTAGTTCAAGCAGTCAACTTGCTATTGGCCTGTCCCACCCCCACCTGAGGTAACAGCTACACTTTTATACCTCCTCATAAAACTGTATCATATCATCAGCATAAGGTCAGCAGAAGTTGAATCTTGTAATGAAACAGTTCTCAGGAGATGACTTATTTTATGCCAATATCTTTTTTCTTTATAGATCTTTCTTAATCGTGGGATAATTCTCAAAGTTTTCTGTTGAACAACATTCAAAACATCTATATGACATTTCTCTCCTGTATCTTGCAATGAACATATAATTTGTTTTCACTTTTCCAATAAGAGGCTTTTTTTTCTATTAGAATATAATTTCTAATAAATTCCTTTGGTGATAATACATTTACATAGTACATTTTGATGTCAGTGATTTGTAAATAAATGACTTTATTTCATTCTTTAAGTCATCTAAGAAATTTAATTTTCTTTTAAATCAAATTTACTTTTAAACTATGTTTTATAATGTAATTCTTGAATGGATCCTCTGGAAAAAGCATGAACAAAGTAATGCTTAAGTAGTACATTTCAAAGAAATAATATGAATTATGGTCAAATCAAGATTTTATTTACTTTGATACCCTTTAACTATATCATTTAGAGTAACATATAAATATTTTCTCCACTTTGCTCCAAATCGCCATCATACTTTAAAACCATTTGTATTTATCTCTAGAAATTTCTTAGAATCACACAAATTAGTTAAGGATGTTTTCAATTGGAAAATATTTTTTAAATTCATTTTTATATCAATCATGCACTAATAGTTTTGGTGATAAATAATTACAAATACCTGCAAAGAATTCAAGTGGTATAGAAGTATAGCAGGTAAAAAATTTAAAACCCTAAGTCTCTTTAAATCCCACAATATCTAAATGTTTGATGAATATATTGATGGTAAGGGAAGTCTTAGTTTAAAACTTTTGTTTTTGTGTGTTACCAGAGGATAATGAAATTGCTTTCTCATCGAAGAATGAAATGTTAGACTTGGACTTGGATGTCATCCAAAGTGACCAAATATGAGCATTTGAAATCTGTGCTTTGAAACTGAAAAACAAGTACACTTGAATGCTAGAGGCTAAGGAATGAGGGGAAAAAAAACCTTAAGAGAATGACCTGGAGAAATATAATATGATCTGTATCTCAGTGTATCTGCCATTGTTTAGAGATATCCATTCTCCCTATCTGTCTCCTTAAACTGGCGTTCCCTTTTTTCCTTTAATAATACTAAAATTTGTTTTTTCTTTTTTCTCATGTGTTTCATTTATTATTCTTTACTATTTGTAGAGATACAGATCAGAGCATCCAAGGACTCAATTAAAAACATGAGTAAATAAAAATGCTATGAGATAAGGACAGCTATGGGGTGTTAGGACCCCAAAGCTCATAATCAGATTTCATTTGCTCTATTGAGATGATGCAGAGGATGGAAATGGAGTGTTAATGTGCTCATATGTGGCTGTTCCAACAAAGTTCTTGAAAATACCTCTGTTCAAAAATACCATAATTATACTAAAAGGCAAATAGAAAAATCATGAAAGCTATCTGAAACATTTGTGACAGGAAAAGCCTCTTAGCAACTAAAAGTCAAATATTCAAACCAGTAAAAAAAAAAACATGAACTACCCCCAATAGAAAATATTTATAACAGCTCTGTGTTAAAAGAGTAAAAGATTGACACCAATTTAAATGTCTGAAGTTAGGGGAATTTTTAAATGATTAATGGAATAGTGATATAATGGAATATTATGTAACTATTTAGATAAGCATTTAGAAATACATATTCACTATTTTAAAATTATGTTGGCCAGCAGGATCTGACAATAAAAATGTTTTAGTTCCTGGCTAAATGGAATGGATTTTCTAAGAACAAAATAGTAGTTGAACCAGAAATGAGAAGGGCTGTTTCATTGAGAAGTCTTCAGGCTAAGTAAGATGACAAATAGACATATAAATCAGAAAGTCAATTTATTTTCATTTATTTTTTAAAGATTATTTATTTGAGAGGGTGAGAGAGAAGCACAAGCAGGCAGAGCAAGAAGGAGAAGCAGGCTCCCTCTGAGCAGAGAGCCCAACGTGGGGCTCAATCCTAGGACCTTGGGATCATGACCTGAGCCAAAGGCAGATGCTTAACTATCTGAACCACCCAAGTGCCTCAGAAATTCAATTAATTAATTTTAACGTGGGAGTTCCGGTTATAAGGTATACATATTATCTCCTAACAAGGCCATCCCCTCTCTCAATGTCGTCATTCCTGGGAGGCTAACTAGACAGTTCTTAGAAGACTCTCTGAAAGGACTTCAAGCTAAATAAGATGATAAAAAGTAAGCTCCTATATGGTGGTCATTAATGCTACTCACTACATATTCCAATTCTTCTAGACTTCGTAGTATTGCACTCCCCCAACTCATTAGTACTGGGAATGGTCATGTGACTTGTTATAGCCATACATGAGGGGAAATTGCGGTATATCATGTCCAGGAAGAAGTTTGTGACTTAATTTGAGATTGCTGTACTCTCTTCTTTCTCTCTACTCTGGTGGCTAGCAATATTCCAGAGGTGACTGCTCTATTAGCAGTAAATCACTGCCATGCTGGGATTGCATGTTACTGCTGCAAAACCCAGCCTATCCTTGCTGAAACATTGTGCTTCTGAAGCAACAAGCTTGGTGCCTACCGGAATATACCCATGTGGTCTTGATCCTGGCTATGCTCCTAAATAGCTTTCTCACCTTGACCAAATTATCTAAAGAAATTATAGACCTCAGCCTCCTTATCTGTATAACACACAGATAATAATACTGTTTCACAGGGCTATTAGAGTGATTAGATGAAATAATGCTTAGCATAATACTTGGCATATAGTAAACTCTCATTAGACATTATTATTATTATTATCAGAAAGGAGACAATTAAGGAGTGTGCCACACTTCTGATGGACAGAAGTTGGTGGAGGTGTGTGAGTGGGGGCTCACATTCTGTAAGAGGCTTGAGGCCAGACCCTAAGGTATGACTATCTGTTTAAATAGTGAGATCAGACTCTATCACTTTCTCTTTAGAACAAGTAACTAAAGAAGGCCTGGTGCTAGCCAAATCATTATCTAGAAAGACAAAAAAGTTTACAGACATCTCTAAACATGCTCAACATAAAGAAGACAATCGAGAATATTTTAGTTCAGCAGCATAATAGGAAATTAAGAAATACTGTAAATTAGTGCTATTACTTTCCTTTCCCTTTGTCTAATAACCTGTAAATAGGATTATGCCCCTGATCCCATGACTTTATTTTTTTAAATCAGTGTGATGCTAGGACTGTTTATGTCATTTTTCCTATGTGGGTAGCTTGGGGACAATTTTATAAGGCACCTTGTCTGAAGTCTATCTTGCTCAGATAAGACATCTGGAACAGCACCAACACATTGCCAGAGATTCCTTCCAATTTACTGTTGATTTTCATTCTTTGCAGATTCTGCATTTGTGAATTCACATACTCACAAAAATTGATTTGTAATCCCTAAATGAAATGCAATGCTCCAGAGTCATTGACAGACACCTGCAGAGAGGTGAAACAGTTGAGTTGTGTGATGTGCATATTGCCAGCTAAGGTTGAACAGGGCATTTCTCCATCTCCTTATTTCAGCTCCCATTCCATCAACAGGTGTCTTTCTCATGGTCTATTTAGTGCTACTTTTTTTGGATTTTTGTGCTTTTTATTGGTGACATTGTTGTTTAAAATGGCCTCTAAGCATAGTGCTAAAGTGTTCCCGAAGGTCAAGAAGACCATGATGTGCCTTATAGAGAAAATATGAGTGCTTGATAAGCTTCCTTGAAGCATGAGTTATAGTACCTTTGGCTGTGACCTGAAAGATAATGAATTAACAATACACACTAAATAAAGTGTCTTTAAACAGAAAGACTCATTAACCAATGTTACACATTAACTGGTTGATGAAAATGTCATGACCAGAGGCTCACAGGAACCTCATCTGTATATCCCTTAGGAGCAATGGTTCTGTATTCACTAATTTAGTGTTTGCAGGGACTTTATAGAAAGAATATAACTGACACCAATAACAAAAATCGACTGTAGCTTCTTTCACGTTCCTATTACATTGTTGGAGAAGGCATATAAAAAGATGAAACCATGGCAATACGGAAGTAAGGCCAGCACTTAACATTTTCTAGTAATCAGTAGAAATTTCCATGAACTACAGAGTGGATGGAGCTGGATTTCAGAGTTCTCACTGAACACAGGTCAAATCTTTTCTTATCTTGTCAATATTCCTACTCTGTCAATGAGCACAGGGAGCCCCAGGAATTGGTTGAGTGAAGATGACTGGAAGGAAGATTGATGGCATAGCAAATTGTAGGAAATATATTTTTTTGTGTTTCACTTTCTCTGAGTGTCTGGTCCCATCAATACCACCTCCATTTAACATGTAACACACTATACCCAAACCTGAGGCTTGGCAGATGGAGAAAGTTCAAACTACATGAAGCATAATTCCATTTGCATGGACACTAGGTATCTCTCAGGCAATAACTAAGATTCTAACAGTCTAGCCACAAGCAGGAGCTTTGTTGCCAAAGGATGATAGCTTTGCATTGAAGAGTTAATTTTAAAAAATTTTTTCTGAGTTATTGTTTTAAAATTTTTTCTCAAATCCAGCACTTTTCCACTACAGTTATTTTATTGGAGTTTACCAGAGCATGCACACACTGTACTTGGTCTGGTACCAAGAGCAACCACTCTAAGGTTCCTTGAGTTATGGTAATGGGGCAGTAGGCTAAATAATGGCATAGCCTGGATTACCTAGAAAGCATTCCACTGCTTCTGGCCACACAGAAGAGGTAAATGAGTCAAAGTTTCTGAAAAGATATTTTACCTTTAAAATCCAAAGTTACTAAGCAGGTAGTGGGTAAGGAGTTCAAGATGTTCAATTACTCTTCTTCTTGGAGCTAAAATCCCTACACGATCCGCCGGATCTTCAGAAACTTCACTAAAGTTATAGCTTCCAATCATATTTATAACAGCTAGAACTTCAAGATGCCTGCCTTTCTCCAGAGGTATATAATACGATGCCACAAATGTAGCGGACCAGGATGATATCCAGTGAGAGCATGAGACTATTTCCATCATGCTTCTCGTCCATTTATTTCAATTACCACAGGAGACTCAAAGTTCCTGTATCTTCTCTTGTCACCTGAATCTTTATCCCCAAGGTGGTTTTGTACATCCTTTAATCTGACCCCATCTCTACATATTCCCAACATTCAAAACCCTTGTACTATGCCCTCTGGAATTCACACTGCATCACCAGCAAGATCGTTTGCATCCTCGACTTGTTTCCAAGTGTTCTGTTTACCTTCTCATCTTAAATGAAGTTTATTCTCTCCAGGATACTCTTTATATGCAGGCCTCAGAGGGTGGTTGTTTTCTCTCTTACATTGCTTATACCATTGGTTCCTCTTGTTCTTCTAAAGTCATTCTCCCTGTATACCCCTTACTTTCTCATTTTTACTATTTTCAAACTCATGCCATGAACTGAATCCATGCAACATGCTAAGTTCCCTTTGTTTTACCCATTTTCAGGCTTCCAGGTTTCTTCTCGCATTTCTTTTTTTTTTTTTTTTTTTATAGATCCTTGTTGCTTTCTTTTTTTTTAAAGACTTATTTATTTATTTTAAAGGGAGAGAGAGAGGGAGAGCACGAGTGCAAGTGGGGAGAGGGGAAGAGGGCAAGAATCTTCAAGTAGACCCCTCACTGAGCACTGTGCCTGACACAGGGCTTGATCCCACAACCTATGAGGTCATGACCTGAGCCAAAACCAAAAGTCAGATGCTCAACCAACTGAGGTACCTTGGCGCCGCTCCTTGTCACTGTTTCTAAAACTACTTTTATAATAATTCACAGTGATTTTTATATATAAATAGATGATCCTTCCAATATCTTGGTCTCTTAGTACCTGATCTCTTTTCTGTGAATGAGCTTGTTGTCTCTTCTCTCCCCAGGCCCTGTAGACATGCTCCAGACTTAGTCATGACCAATAGCTGCACAGCCTCCATAATCTTAGTTTTAAGTGTTCACTCTTTTACCACCACCTCCCACTTTGCAGCTCACGTTCTTCAGTACCCTAAGTCTAACATTTTTTTCAACCCCTCTAGGTCCTATAATTCAGTGATCCTCCTAATGCTTCACTGTCTCTCAACCCTTTCTTATAGTTACTTTCCTTCTTAACAAGCTTGAATTCCTTGGTCCATCATTATAACTCCATTGCTTTTACCGTTAGCTACCATGCTTCCTCCAACCCATATCTAACCCTATCCAATTGTCCTCCAAAGTAAAACCTCAACACTACTTACACTCAACCTTGGCTATTCAGGACCTTTGTGTTGCTGAGCCTGTCTAGAAAAAAAAAAAAGACCCAACTATGCTAACTGGATCACCAACCTCAAATGATTGCTGGAAATGTTGTATTTCCAGCATTTTATTTTCTGTTTATTTACTGTCTCTTTCTCCCTTTCTCAAGTGATCATTTTATACTGAATTATCTCTTCTCAAATCACTGACACCCCTTTAGTAGTTCTCACTTTTTTGGATGATCTTGCTTCCTCTCTCTGACCAAATTGGAATAATAAGAAGAGAACTTCTATAAGCTCCCATCCTGCCTTATCTCCTATTTCCATGTCTGTGCTCCCACCTAAATAAAGTCAGTACTTCCACTTGTATTTTGGATGCTATTTCCTTGTGCTACAATAATGACTACAATAATAATGTATCTACATGACTACAATAATAATCTCTCCCCTCTCCTTTAAAAAAGGAGAAACTCCACATGGTTCTATATGCCTCCTTGCAAATGCCCCTTGCCAAACTTCCTTGAAGAGTTGAATCTCCTTGCTGTCTTAAGTCTCTGGAATTGATTGAAAAGTCTTCTGAGGCTAGAATTCAGTTACAGGAAAAGGGAAGGTAAATGAGGAAAGGAAGAAGAGACATAGGCAAAGCATCTGCAAGTCACTTACAGCAGATTCTTGTCTCTTAAATCTAACCCTAATAAGTAAGCAGCTTCCTTTCGCCTTTTCTTACCATTGAGAGGCTCCTTTTGTCAGTGCCTGAGTCAGAGTTTTAAGGCTACTGACCTAAACCTTTCTGCTGAACAGAGCCAGATGTAGACTCCTCAAGCAGACAATAAATCCCATATAACATATTTCTCCGAACTCCCATTTCCTTTTGGTCATGAAGACATTTATGAAGTCACACAAATTGGGTTGTGGAAAAAAAACAATAATTTACAGAATTAAGCAAGCATAGGATAGGAATGAAAGTGCAAATTTTTCTCCAGTTTCTTTTTTAGATTTTTGGGTTATAATTCTTCTTAGCTACAAAAAACTCTAAGAATTAAATATGTGGCTCAACAGGGTGCGTTTTGTAGCTAAATGCTAACAATTACTTTGCCAGAGTTATCCTGAATACTTTTGCAGTTTAAGTTGTGTAGATGGCAGGTCATTGTATTCTCTACACATCGCACATTTTTAGGAGCATTTCAGCTATAGCTAGATATCTAAATAAACAGCTTCCTGGATTGAAAACACTTCTACATTTTCTTTAAATCCTACAGGTTTAACCTAATATGATTTGCAAATTACTTTTAAAAAATGAATTATGTATTTCTCTATTAAATCTTTTGAGTAACAGATTCCCTTTTCAAGGTCCCTTAAGATGACCCTTAAGCCACCCTTGAATATTTATTTTTAGTCTGTACAATCTTGAATGATGAAATATTTGAAAACATCTCATCACAACTTTTAGAAAACTTTGAGATGAATTTGCAAAGTCACATATTTTGTTTTCTTTGACCCCAAAAAGTTGAATTTATGTGTCCTGGTTTTTCTTTTGAAGAGAAGAGAACCAATTAGTCACATGCTAATCAGAACTTTTGGATTGAATGTATAATGAATCATTTTTTCAAATCAATCATTAATTTTTACTGGAGAGCCAACTCTGACACAAATTGCTATGGGTCATTTAGGAAAGGATAACAAGAAGCAACGTCTATCAGAAATGAAAGATCCATATATTTTCTAGAAGCTGCCTGCTTCAAGAGGTCCTTATCTTATTGATTCTCATTCTTCCATGTCTAAATTTCTGGGCTCACATCCCAGTTTCTGACCCATCCCATGAGAGACAGTTATTGCCATTAAGTGTTCCAAAATGTCTTTGGGTTTCAAGGCTCAACCTCTGCTCTGGACAACCATGCTGAGGAAACTTACAAAGAAACTTAGGTATCATCAAGCCACCCCAGGCCTATTACTACTGTGAAGTCATTGTGAAGTAAGAATACTAATTACATCCATTCATTCATTCATTCATTCATTCATTCCACCAATGCATGTGATCCTCTAGCCACTCAACAAACATGTGCTGAGAATGTTAGGCTACATACCAAACATTAAAAACACATATGTGATTAACACACAGCTGATGTCATCAATGGGCTCACCTTCAGCAAAGGAAACAGGTAAATAGATAATACAAAACAATCTGGTAAGTTATGTCTGCAAGCTTCTAAATGAATGGTCTTGTTTATTAAAAAAATTTGATTTCCAAAATATTGATTGTGTTTGATAACAGTTTTAGACATTTTCTTGAAAGGTTAACTTAATACTTTTTACTATGAACTTGTTCATTATTTTATTCTTTCCCGTTCTCTCTTCTGGGTATTAAAAAAATTGTTTTTGGCTTATTATTTTTAAAAATATACCTTTAACAACCAATTTGTTATTTTTACATAATGTTTAAAAATAATCAAGTTGAAACATCAATGTCAGGCAGACTATAACACAGATGATGAAGGTCCATTTGAAGTATTTTATTTTTTCTTTTTTTTAAGATTGATTGATTGATTGATTTTAGAGAGAGTGCACACACACATGAGAGAGACAGTTGGGGAGGGGGAAAAGGAGAGGGGCAATAGGGAAACTCAAGTAGACCCCCCACTGAGCACAGAGCCTGGTGCAGGCTCTGTCTCCCCACCCTGAGATCAAGACCTGAGCCAAAACCAAGAGTCAGATGCTAAACTGACTGAGCCACCCAGGAACTACTAAAATAATTTTAAAGAAAAATTGAGGTGATTCTAAAGAAATAAGATTCCAGGGAAACAATGAAAATGACCTCTTCAATAAATTGTACCTAAAACTCCAAATGATCATCCAATTTGGACAGTTATGAGTTGAATTATGGTTCTGATTACTGCTCTATTGATATTGACATTGATGTTTAACTTTATTTTCTCCTTAGGGAGGAGTTAACATAAAGCAAAATTTTTAGTGTACTTAAATGTGAGAATTATTTGTTACCAGGGGACATAACTAACCCATTGTCTCAAAATATTAATTTTAAGCTTATTTTCTTCTTTATATAGTCTCTGAAAGAAATGCTGACAACAGATCGCCTAAATGAAATTTTATCCTTCAAACTATTCTTTCTTGAGTGTTTTATTTAGCAGGAGTTCATGAGGTTTGTGTTTTCTATAATTATAAGCCTAGAAGTGGGATGCACTAAGATTATTCTTAGGATACAGTCCATGGTGAATTATATATTGCTCCATGTACCATCTTTAGAACTCCACTGAAGAGTTCTGAATGGTTACCTTCTAGGGATATTTAGAAAACTTCCTTAGTTTGATGTCCAGTATCTATGCTACTACATATCTTCTTTGAATTACTACAGGGTTAAGTCTTGATATATCCATTTTAAGTTGAAAATATATTTAATTTGTTTAATCTACTGATCGTATAAACTTAGCTTACCTTAAGCAAACACTTACATGAGACTATAGTTGGGCAAAATCATCATACACAATTTTATAAAAACAGTATTGATTATCTCATATAATTTATTGAATATTATGCTGAAAGTGAAAACAGAATGGTTGTGGGCCAAAGAATGGTTTTAAGTGTATCAGTTGTTTGCTGTCATGATCATGTGGCTGACTGGGAGCTGAGGCTCAGTGGCCCTCTCCAGCATCATGACATTATCTCTAATCCTGGAAAAGCTCCAAATTCAAAATTCAAAGGTTTCCACTGAATATCACTTTCACACCATTGTAAAGTTGAAAAATTGTAAGTCAAGCCATCAAAAATTGGGGACCATCTATGTTTATTTATCCTATAATATACTCTTAAAATTTCAATACAACAGTACTAATATTGGTACTAATAATAAGATACTGAATGCACTTTGATTCCCTGATTCTTTAGCCTTCAAGTATATTCCATTACAAATATGCAGTCAAGATGTTAATAGAGGAAAATGGATTGCAGAATACTGGGAAACTCTTTGTTTTCTGGTAATCTAAAACCAGTTCTAAAAAACTAAATGGTAGTTCTAAACCAAAACAAAAATTTAATAATAACAGTCTCTGGAAAAAAAAATACAGTCAAAATACCATGTTTCAAAGTCGAGAAAATTTGTCAGTGTGTTATGTTATCAACTTTATGTTATTTGTATGCAGAGAATAATTTCTTTCAATTTATTTTTAGTATTTAAGGATTGTTTTCCTTTCCTTTTGATTTTATGTTGTTTTTAAGTCGGATAAGACATGTATATGATTCCAAAGCCATAATAATAAAACTAAGTATTTTCACAGAAGGGTCAATTCAAATCCTGTACTCTCCATTCTGTTCTCTTTCTCCCAATTTAGGACACCAATTTTATTAGTTTTTGCTTTTTTTCCAGTGATGTTTTTGAAAAATATAAGTAAAATGTATTCATATACAAATGTATTGATATTTCTCCAGTTGCTTAAATATGAACACTGTTTTCCACCTTGCTCTTTTACTTAATGATATATTTTAGAGATTGGCCCATATCAATATGGAGAATCACATGCCTTCCTCTTTACAGTTGCAAATTACTCTAATTTGTGAATGTCCTATAGTTCATGTAACAAATCCTCTGTTTTTGAATATTTGGATTCTTACTAGTCTATTGCTTCTCTAAGTAATATCACAAAGAATATCCTTGTATATATGCCATTTTATGTTTTTGCTTGTGTATCTTTGTGATACCTTTCTTAAAACAGGATATTGAGCCAAAAAATAAATGCATAAGTAATTGAGCTGTACCCTTTTATTTTTTAAAATAGTCTTCTAGTCCTTATCCATATATATGGATATTTTAAGTAATTTCACTCAAATTTATGAAGATTTTTATGTTTATACTTAATATGAATGTTCATGTTTCTACATCTCTTCATAATTAATTTTCATTATTCTAAAATAGTTCATCATTGATGAATGTATCAACATCATTTTTATCTTCTATATCTTTCCTTCCTGCGTAAGGAATATTAGTTAAACTCAGTGTAAAACACACAAGGAGTTGTATTTCTGTGGATATATGTATGCATACATAAACATTTCTGTGTATCTCTCAGGACATGTAATTGCCTACATGTTTCCATTTTTCAACTTGCTCATGCAAAATTTGAAAAAATTATCCCTGGATTTCAGATAATAGCAGTTTATCTCAGATTATAGAGGTCAGATAGTGAAGAGGTAGACTTGATCCATGTGATATTTGGAGCATAAAGATTGACCATGACCAGGAATTCACTGATGAAATTAGAAATCACCTAAAGTCACTTTCCTTCACTTACTTTCCACTCTTTCCTTTTCACCTTGCTTGAGTGAATGTGCTATGGGTCAAAAGGAAGAATTGCTTCCTTGGACCTGATACACTTGACCCCTTGTCACTAGCCCTCAAAAGTCCAATACTCCTTCTTGTGCAGTTGACCCCTACTGATCCACATTTGTGTCAGGACTTTCTTTTTTCTCCTTCTAGTTTATCACTGTAACTGTGTTTAAATTAAAAAACAATTTATGAAAATGTACATTGAGTTGATTTGTCATCAGAATCTCTGTACAGTCTAGGAGATAAATTTTGCTACATTTTTGGTCTGTTTTTCTACTTCATATAGCAAAAATCCCAAAATTGAAAAAATGAACTGAGAACTATAAGTGAATATAAAAATTACTTTAGCTATCGACATATAGCTAAATTAAAAATTATTCTCTAAATGTTACTATGAACATTTGGGTGTTTTAAATTTTATATTTCTTAATCCAACTCAGAAGCATCATGAATTTTTATGGAAAAAATAGAAATACAACTTGGTAAAGCCTAATACAAATCACCCAGCTATTTATAAACACATGATTTACACAATGAATAAAGTCAGACATCATATTCCTTAGCTGTTTTTACATTAGAAACTTATTGTCATACAAAAATCTATAGCTTTTCTCTTAAAATATATATCATACAAAGAGAGAAGTAGAAATATTTTATTATAATTGCCAGCATCACACTTTAATGGTAAAATGATTCAAAAATTATTAACATTGTCACCAAAGCCAAGACAGATGTATTTGTTATAGATGAAGAAATCCATGAAAATTGTGTTAAAGTGGATGTGAGAGTCACTTAAGATTATTTACAATACAATTATCTAGGACATTTGAACTGAAAAGGAAACAAAAAGGACACAAATGGACAAAAAAATAAATGACAAAGAGAACTCCTTCTTTTTTTCCTTAAAGGGAGGCCAGTAAGGAAGGGAATCAGGAGCATTTAAAATGTAATAGAGTTGTGTGCAATTTTTTTCCAGGACCGAGAGCCACAGTGTTATCTGGTGAAAAATGAATATGAGACATTTATTGCTGCTGAGGGATTCCCTGGGCCGCCTGCGATAGGTCTGGACTGAGGCTTTGCTTGAAGGTTATGTGAAGACTTTGTCATTCAAAGTCAGCACCACTGACAAGCACTATCCTCAGTAGGGCTAGCCTGAGCTCCAATGGATAAACAAAGGGGCAAGATATATTAGAAAGTGCTTGGAATCCTTCTGCCTCCTCACAATTAGTCATTCAGATTTATGGTGTATGATTTTGACTCACTCTGGCCAGGGTCACTGATCTTGCTATAAAAAGGCTCATCATCAATAAATACACATTGATCACACGTATCAAAATATGCACAATCCCATGCAGGCATTACAAAAGAAAACCAGTCATTAAATTGTGGTCATACTCATTTTCGATCCCAAACAACCATTCTCCACTTTGATCAACCATCATTTTCAAGAGACCCAGTACTAAATAAATTTTTGGCTCTTTCTAAAAAGCAAATTCATTCTTACAGACCAGAGATTTACTGCTCTAGAGGATATTAAGAAAAAAATGTTCCACAGGTTTTGAAGGCAATCTTTAAAAAGAAATCCCAAAATGATTTTGAAATGCCAGCATCATTGCAATAAATGAAAGTTTTCCCAAGATGATAACTTTGAAATAGACAACCTTAATTTGGGATTTGCATGTATGCATTTGTAACTTCTGAAATCTTCATCAGAATATCAGTTGTTTTACCTGATAATGCCCCAACTACTGATTTGTGTCTACACTATGAAAAAGAGGATCACTCAGCCATTAATCTTCACCATTTCTAAATGGCTACTCTACTAGTTTGTCAGTCCAAAAACCTTACAGTTAACCCAGACTTCTTTTAATTTTTTATATCCCAGAACCAATCTAACAGGAAATCTCAACAAGGAAATGTAGCATTTTAGAAGTGTAAAGAAATCTACCCAGATACATTACAGGAGGTCCCTGACTTATGATGATTCAACTTAGGATTTTTTGGCTTTATGATGGTGTGAAAGCAGTCCACATTCAAATGAAACTGTACTGAGAATTTTGAATTCCGGTCTTTTCCTGGGTTAGTGATACATGATATGATACTCTCTCATGATACTGGAGAGTGACAACCACAGCCCCCAGTCAGTCATATGATCACAAGGGTAAACAACTGATACATGGACGACTATTCTGTACTCACATGTCATTTTGTTTTTTCACATTCAGTGCAGTATTCAATAACGTACATGAGATAATCAACACTTTATTATAAAATAGGCTTCGTGCTAGATGATTTGGCCCAACTGTAGGCAAATGTAAGCATTCTGATCACATTTAAGGTAGACCAGTCTAGGCTATGATGTTGGGTAGATTAGGTGTATTTAATACATTTTAGACTCACACAATTTTTGACTTATTATACATAATCACGTTATAAGTAGAGGAAGATCTATATATCTAAATTCTAGCTAAAAATTATTTTTTAAATGTACAATAGAGGTGATGGAAAGTTAAGCGATTCTTTGTTGATTAATAATGTTGAGAATATATGGATCCTCAGTGTTATGTTTGTCCTGAGGTAAGTGACTCTGCCCACTGGCCTAGAACCTGCATTTTGAAGGGTCATAGGAGTAGTGGAGAGGAGTCAAACAGACGCCTGCAATGATGGGAAGCTGGACTGGAGACCTGACCCAGAAAGTCTCCATATCCTGATATAGGAGGGATCTGGATGAAGGAAGAAAACAGAAATCATTTTTTAAGAATTTCCTACCACAAACTCACATTAGGACCTGGATGCATACTCTGTGTAGCAAAAGGGCAAGCAAAAAGTTTTTGTCACTCTTCATTTTTCACTGTAGGGTCATCCTCTTCTCTCTGATTACTTAGGCCTGAACACTTAGTTCTTATTTCTCTCTACACTTCCGGGTGCATATTCACTCATAAATACATGTCTCTCTCCTGCCTAAATTCCCAACTTAAATATCCGACTGCCACTAGGCATCTCCATTTGGATACCTAAGAGGATTTTCAAACTTAACAGTCTTTAACTAAATTTCTGATTTCCCACCATTCCCCACCAAATCTGCTCCACCTACATCTTCCGCATCTCAGTTGCTCAGACCCAAACCTTGGAATCATCTTTCACACTCCATACCCAATCTGTCAGGAAATTCTGTTGGATCTACTTTCAAGAAATATCTATTATCTGAGCAATTCTCACCACCCACTGCTAGTTCTCCTAGTATCTTGCTTGGGTTCTTGCGACAGTCTCCTGATATGTCCCTGCTTCTATCTTTGCTTCCCTGCAGTCTATTCTCAACATAGTAGCTGCTGTGATCCTCCTAAAATATAAGACCAATCACGTCATTTTCCTGCTCACACCTTACAATTGCTCCTGGCTTTCCTCAGAGTATAATCAAGTTCTTATAATCCCAAAGGTCCTACAGGACCCGGCCAAACTGTCTTTCTGATCTCATATCTCATGACTATTCTTCTCACTTACTCCTTCCAGGCACACTGTCATCCTTGATGTTTCTGGAACACATGATGGCCATACCCACAGTAGGACCTTTTGTCTTTTGGAAAGCTCTTAACTCAAATACCCTCATGTCTCACTGCCTTACTTTCATCCAGGCTTTCCTCTTATATCACCTTCCTCATGTCTGCTCCACTGACCACATTCTATTTGAAATTGCAACTCACCCCTTCCCTTGCTTTCCTGCTTCTTTTTCTCCCATGTGCTATTCCTTCCATGGCACATATCCTCTTCTAATATACTGTACATTATTACATTTATTTGTTTATCATCAGTGTTGCTATGTTAAAATGTAAGCTCAACAAGGACAGGGATCTTGACTGCTTCATTCAATAATTTCTCCAAAGTATCAGAATCATCCATAACACATAAGAAGTACTCAAAAAGATCTGATAAAGGAATTAAGTGAAGCTAGAAAAATCATGATGTCCAAATAAGAAATGGACAACAATGAAGAAAAAAATCACAGGTCACTCCTATTCACAAAAAATAGAGGTAAAAATTCCAATTGATAAAAATATATGTAAAATACACTGGAATTAAAATTTAAAGAAATAAGGGAATTTTTTAAAGATGTAAAATTCAAAAGAAGCCACAATCCAAATGCTCTAAAATATAAAAACTAAGTTTAGTGTAACGATGTAGAGTTTTATCAACACCAAAAATTTGATTAATTTTATTATTATAACAATACATGATTATCTCACAAAACAAGGAAAAAAGCACTTTGTAAGGTCAAAATTTTTAATGTCTTTTGGTAAATTAAGAATAGAATAAAATGTTTTCAATCTCCTAAAGGGCTATCACATTCAATGAAAAATTTTATAAGTATTTTCCTTAAAATTGAGAAATAAAACCAAGGAAGTCTGCTCTCACCATTTATGTGCATTATTTTCCAAAAGGGATTAGTGATCTAAGACAAGAAGAATAAATTGAAATGGTAAACATTAGAAAGAAAAGAAAAATGTCATTAATACCAGTCTGAAAAGCATGGACTTTCAATACATTGTACTGTGACAATTTCTCATCCATATGGAAAGAATTCAAGTGGATTCTTCCCTGATAACACATTCAGAAATAAATTCTAGATAGTTCCAAGATTTAACTGTTAAGCACAAAATGTTAAATTTTAAAAGAAGATATACATTGTCATAATTTGGGGAGTAGGAAATAATTTTTAAATAAGTTCCCAAAGGAAAAAAAAGAAAAGCAAAGAAAAACGATGTTTTACTACATTCAAGATCAAAATTTCTAGTTATCAGAAAACATGATAGAGAAAATGGAGCAAAAAATAGGAAAGATAGGGCGCCTGAGTGGTTCAGTTGATTAAGTGTCTACCTTTAGCTCAGATCATGAACCTGGGGTCCTGGGATCGAGTCCTCCATTGGGCTTTGTGTTCAGCATGGAGTCTGCTTGTCTCTTTCCCTTTGCCCCTCCCACCACCTGTTCTCTTTCTCTCAAATAAATGAATAAATAAAATCATTTTAAAAATGGGGAAGATACTTGCATCCCATATAACAATTAGTGACTATGCACCAGAAGATATTAAGAATATAAATTAACTACATATATTCAATCCAATAGAAACATGGAACAAAACCACCAACTGACTTTCTCTAGAAGAGGAAATAATAATGGTTACTGTATATATGAAAAATTGCTAAGCTGCATTAGATTAGTAAATTGCACATTAAAGCCACAAGAGGACTTTATATTCCAAATGGGGCGAGAAAAATTTAATAAACTAAGAATATTAAGTATTGGTGAAGATTTAGAACCAAAAACTGTTTAACATTGCTGAGTGTAGTATAAGTTGGTTTAACCTCTTTAACAATTTGGCATATCTAATGAAATTGTAACCTAGCAATTCTGTAGGTATATCCCCTAAGAAACTCTTGAACAGTTGCTCCAAGAGACACCCACTAGAATGATCATGTTAAATCATCAAGTTAGGAACTGTGAAAACATCTGAGATTTCATCCTGCTTCCAAGGTAACAAGTTAGCCAATCACTTTCATAGATACTGGCAGAAAGACACAGGGGTATCAAGGTTAGAAACTAAAGACAGTTTATTATTCACAGCAAAAGTCAGAGTAACATTGTAGCCCACAACTTCCACAGGATGATGTGGTCAGGGCCAGGTGTTGTTCAATCAATGAAAATGCGTTACAGAGAAGAAGCCTGAGATTAAGACTGATTCATGTAAGGGCTGCTGACAAACCTCCCCATCCTCCCTTCCAGAGAGTGACATTATCCTACCAGCCTGAAATATAAGCAATTCTCTCTGGGGAAAAGAGGAAGTCATCTCTGTCTTTATGATTCTGGAAAGTCTTTAGGGAGGTGGATGTCTCTATTTTTATTATTTGGGAACACAAGTTAGTTCCAGAGCAAGGCATTGTCCCCATGTTTCCAAGGCTGTTTGTTTATTCAAATATTCTTAAAATGGTAATACCGGAGCATATTGGCTGTTAGTGCCTAGAGGTTTAGCAATAACAGAGATTAATAGAGAATTATATCCTCCCAGTTCATAACAGCATGATTTATAATAGTACAACAAAGCAAAACAAAACAACAATGCTTAATGACAGAAACTTAGGTAGATATATTGTGAAATATCTAAAGAAATACTATGCAAAAGTTAAGTTGAAATCAACTATATCTTTTATCTACATGTATGAATCCTATGTTAAGAAGCAGAGAAATACACAAAAATGTATATTTATCTGAGTTCAGAAACAGGTAGGACCAGTAAAATAGTTTGATTTGTTGAACACATAGAAAATAAAATTATAAAGGAAAACAAGAGAATAGTTAACATAAAATGGTATTTAACTTTGAGAGGAAAGAAAGAGAATATGTTTAGGGATGGACACAGGATATTCCAAAGGTATTGGTAACATTTTATTTCTTGAGATGGATGATAGGTATTCTTTTTATTAATACCCTTTAAATTGTGTATAAAAAGTTATATACAGTCTTTCACATATGTGATATATTTGACAATTAAAAAAAAGTCAAAAATAGTTCAAAAACTAGATTAGAAATGGGATAGAGTAAAAGGAAAAGAAATCCCTTCTATATGGAAGAATTCCAGACCAATATTTACTATATTTACTATATACTGTTCAATTGAATTTTCTACTATGACTAAAATGTTTTATAATTCTGTGATGTTCTACAATGGTGCTTGGCAGCCAATAAACTGTTACACACTTAGAATGTGGCTAGTGCAACTGAGGAAATTAATTCTAATTTTTAATTTTTTTTATTTTTTAAAGATTTTATTTAGCTATTATCTACCATTTTGAATAGAGCAGATATAGATCACTGGACTAAAAAAAAAAAAAAATCATGTTAGCCAAACATTGGTGACAATCTCCCTTTGAATTATCAAAGACTGAATCTCTTTATTTCTCTTTCTTTTAGAGCACAATTTACTTTATTTACTTTCCCCATAAATAATACTAAGACAAAGAGAAGAATACACTTTAATAATAATCAAATAATAAGAAGGGAGGGTGGTGAGAAAAAACATGAGTATAGGGTTTGAATTATTAAGTGCTGGGTTTTAAGCAAGAATGAACAATGACAGTTGCTTTTTGTTAAGATAACATAGTGTTCTTACGGTATAATAAGATACATGAGAGAGAGAGAGACAAAGCTAGACAGAGGTATTCATAGAAATCATTCAACAAATATTTATTGAGTACCTCTGAAGATGATGATGAGGAAAGATACAGGCTCCCAGTTATGAAATGAGTAAGACAATAATAATTTCTTTTTAAAAACTTATTTTATTTTTAAATTATTATTATCATTATTATTATTTTTCTGAGTGAGAGTATGTGTGCACAGGTGGAGGGAAGGGCAGAGGAAGAGAGAGACAGAATCTTAAACAGGCTTCATGCCCAGTGCAGAGTCTGACTCAGGGTTCAATCTCACAACCCTGTGATCATGACCTGAGCTGAATCAAGATTTGGACACTTAACAGTCTAAGTCACCCAGGCACCCCAATAATAATTTGCAATATTTCTTATTTAGTGTTTAGCACCATTCGATGTGCTTTAAACTTGATGGCAACCTTTATTTTAGAGATGAGAAACTAAAGGATAAAGTAACTTTTCTAAGGCCATATACCCTCTGAGCTCCTATAGTCAACGGCTTAGAAGAGAAAATGGCATTTGAACAAGAGATAAAAAATGTGAACATTTTACAAGAAGGAAATGTTGGAGCTATGGAACTGCATAATAGAAAGACAACTTAAGAAGTGTTTTAGTTTTCTATTGCTATGCAACAAATTATCCGCAAATTTAGTGACTTACAACCATAACGGTTATTATCTCATAGTTTATGTGGTTTAGGAATTCAGGAACAGCTTGGTTGGCTGGTCTAGCTAGGTTCTATCATAAGAATGCAATCAATATGTCAATTGGAAAAAATATTTGCAAACCATGTATCTGATAATAACCAAAATATGTAAGGAATCCCACAATTCAGTAGCAAATAAACAAAAATCCCACCAAGTATCTGTTTAAAAAATGGACAGTGAACCTGAATAGACATTTTTCCAAGGGAAACATACAAATGGTTAATAGGTAATTGAAATGGTGCTCAATATCATAAATCATCATGGTAATGCAAATCAAAACACAATGTGATATCACCTTATACCTTTTAGGATGGTCATTATGAAAAAAACAAAACAAAATATATTGGTGAGGATGTGGAAAAAAAGAGAATCTGGTACATTCTTGGTGGGAATGTGAATTGGTGCAGTGCTATGAAAAAAAGTATCAAGTTTCCTCAAAAAAATACAAATAGAACTACCATATGATCCAGCAACCCCACTCTTGGATATGTGGTAAAAACAATTGAAATCAGGATCTTGAAGAAATACCTGCACTCCTATTTTCATTGCAGCACTATTCACTACAACCATGACATGGAAACAATCTAAATGCCAGTTTACAGATGAAGGATAAAGAAAACGTGGGGAAAGAGTGACATCATCACTCTTATTCTATGGCGACATAGAATTCCTAATTCCTAATTTAAGACTGAAACTACTCCTCAATCACAGACTCCAACACATACTGTGTTAGAAGGATAAGAGAAATGGATACATATTGATGTATGTACCCTCTCCCTCAGGGAGGCATGGTATGGTACTGAGAAGTCTTCTCTAAGCTTATAGCTCCTCCAAGTAGGAAAAAGAGCTCAGTGTGAACATCTAGCTTCCCAGTGTTGTGGGTAGGTCCTTGGGAATACCCATGCTGGTCTTGACTCATGGGTACAAGGGAATGTGCAAGGCTCGACCACTGTTAATCTGATGATGGAGAGGCAGGGAAAGGCTTGCAACAACCAGCCCTTAGTAGTAGTACAGTGCTGAGTATACATGGTGGTCTTGTCTGACCGGGAAGTTTGGCCTGAGCATCTGGGAAGCTGCGTAGCCCAGCAACATTCAAATGAAGATACTGGGAGATAATACTGCATGTGAGCAGAGCAAAGCAGGTATCCCCATTCAGCCAGAGAACCTGGGGCATGTTTCCACTTCAGATAAGACTCTGAAGAGACTTGCTGGCCTCTGAGTCAGCTCTACCACCCAGCCTGGGCAGGGGAACTAATTAATAGCCTTGCTTATTGTGGAGGGTAGATTCTGGCTTGGCCTGAACAGGGAGCCTGAACTGAGCACATAAGAAGTGGCCTCTTGACCCAGCAGCATTTCAACAGAGAGCCCAGCTCACAGCTCTGTCTTTAGTGATAAGCTAATGACCACATCTGGCCAGAAAATTTGGTGCATAGGTCTTCCTTCTTAGCTCTGCAAACAAGAGTCTTGTTAGCCCTGAGACCTATTCTGAAGCCACCTCCCACTTCCCCACCTCAGACAGGGAAGGTAATCTGCTAACCAGAGCTCCTTGGAATCTTGGTAGCCCACTGTACAGCTCCAATTACAGGGTACTTGAGTGGGGAACCTGACCAGTGGCTCTGCCTTTGTAAGGCTAAAACTATGGCCTCATTTGCCCAGGGACCTTAGCTAGCAGGTGTTTCTGATTTGATTCTCAAATAAAGAGCTTTGCTTGTTCTGTAGCCCAACTGGGCAGAAAAGCTAAATTATAGCTCTGCCTAAAGCTGAATACAGCCTAAGATTGACCTGACCAGTAGTGTAACTACAGTTCTTGGGATTCTGTGTAACCTATCTTGCAACTCTGATTACCCAGGCACTTGAGTGGAGAACATGGCAAGAGCAAGAACAGTGGCTCATTAAACCAGGGAACTTGGTGCCTAGCTCTGCCTAATTTGATCCTCATGCAAGAGCCTTGCTGACCTTTGGGTATGTATAAGGTTCTTCCCAGAGAGGGAAACTAACTTATAAACCCTCCCACTGCTGAATATTGACCTCAGCCCACCTAACCAGGGGACCTAACAATAGCACACAGGGAGTTATATAGCCCATCCTATCATTCTGCTTACAGTAACACTTGAACAGAGAAGTTAGCCTGGGGCTTTTCTCATCTACAGAGTAAAACTTTGGTGGCTTTGTTGGGTCTGGAAATTTAATGCATAGTCTAGCCTGATTTGACTCCCTGCCCCCAAATTAGCACTGCTGGCATTGGGGCCCACTCTGCCGCCCTGACAGGGCAGGGAAGCTAACTCATAACCCTGCCTATTGATTAGTATAGAACCCAGGGAAGACCATCTAGAAAATCTGACCATAGACACTAGGCAATCATGGATCCCAACCTACAGCCTTACTTTGGCAGGAAAACAAGTTAATAATCTTATCTAACTGTCCTCAGGCAGTGTGGCACACCTCCCCATTCACATCTCAAAGCCTAGATGGTATCCTTGCCCCCAAAATAGACCCCTCTAGCAGGCTTCACCTGTCCAAGGATGTTACTACTAACATGTCCAGAACATCAAAAGCAGAGCAGTGAGGAACTGTCTCTGCCAATATGAACCTATAAAATCTGGAAGAAGGAAACTTTACTTAAATGCACAGATACCAGCATAAGGAATCAAGAATTATGAAAAATCAGGTAAACATGACACTACCAAAGAAAACTAATAAAGCTCCAATAACTGATGCCAAAGAAATAGAGATCTACAAATGGTAAAACTAAGAATTCAGGATAATACTCCTAAAGAAGTTTCTTGAACTATAAGAATATGCAGACAAGTAAGCAAAATTAGAAAAATTATACATGGACAAAATGAGAGGTTCAAGGAAGAAATAAAAACCACAAAAACACACAAACAGAAATCTTAGAGCTGAAAAATACAATCACTGACTGAGGAATTCAATAGAGAGCACTGAAAACAGGCTTGAACATGCAGAAGAAAGTATTAGTAACCTAAAAGATAGGGCATTTGAAATTATCCAGGGAGAGGAACAAAAAAGAAAAAGGACAAAAATTTTAAAAATGAAAAAAGTAAAGATGTAGAATAACACCAAAAGAAGAAATGTCCACATTATGAGAATTCTAGGAGAAAAGAAAAGGGACACAACATATATTTAATGTAATAGCTAAAAACTTAATGAACTTGGGGAGGGAAATGGATATACGGATGGATCCATGAGGCCCAGAAAACCCCAAATAAGGTGAGGGCTACACCAAAACATTATAATTAAGCTGTCAGAAGTTAAAGAATTATGAAAGCAGCAAAATAAAATAGTCTAGTTACAGACAAGGGAATACCCCTCATAAGTCTATTTCTCAACAGAAATTTTTTAAGTAAGGAAGGAATTGTAGGATATATTTAAAATATTGGAAGGAAAAAAACTTTCTGTCAACCAAGATTTCTATACCAGGTGAAGTGGTTTCTCAGAAATGAAGGGGGAATAAAGACTTTTCAGAACAAATAAAAGCTGAGGGAGTTCACAGCCACTACACTTACCTAACAAAATATACTTGAGGGAGTTCTTTGAGTGGAAGTAAAAGAACACTAATCAGTATCATAAAAACACAAGAAATTAGTAAAAAAGTCATTGGTAATGGTAAATATACCGTCAAAGTTAGATTCTGCTATATAGTAGTGTATAATTCATTTTCAACTCTACTTTAAAAGTTAAAAAATAAATGTGGTAAAAACCATAACTATAATAATGTGTAATTGAATATACAAAAAATACATAATCTGTAACACTTATAATCTGAACTCCAAGAAGGAGGAGAAGTAAAAGTGTAAAGTGTAGGTATGCTATCAAAGATAAGATGTCATTAGGTTAAAATTGGGTGTTATAATTTGAATATATTTTTTTGTCAGCTTCATGGTAACTACGAGAGAAAAGTGTATATTAACTACACAAAAGAATATAATAACTAAGTCAGAGCCTACTGATACCAAAAGCATCAGCCCCCCTCAATACATCTGAATGACAAACAAGAAACAAAGGATTTACCAAACAGCCATAGAACAACTAATAAAATGGCAATAGTTAAGTCTTATTCTAACAACAATTACTTTAAATCTTGACTAAATGGACAAAGAACAAAATAAAACAAAACAAAAACCCAAGATCCAGCAATATGCTACCTACAAGAGACTCAATTTAGTCTTAATGACACACATAGACTGAAAGGGAAAGGATGGAAAAAAATATGTCTTACAAGTGGTAACCAAAAATAAACAGAGGTAGCTTACTTGCATCACAAAAGATAGATTTAAAATGAAAAATGATAGAAGTGGAGAAGGTCATTATATAATGATAAAGAGGTCAATCTTTTAAGAAGATATAGCTATTATAAAATTTATGTACCCAACATTAGAGTAACTAAATATATAGTGAAAATTAACAAAGCTAAAAGGAAAAATAAATCGCAATATAATAATAGTTGGAGACTCTAAAACTCAGCTCAACAATGGATAGATCATCTAGGTGGAGAATCAATGACATAGCAAATTTGAACAACACTATAGACCAAATGGACCTAACAGCCATATACAAAACATTCTGACAACAGCAGAATGCACATTCCTCTCAAGCATACATGAAACACTTCCTAGGAGAGACCACATGTTAGGCAAGCAAACAAGTCTTGGCAATTTAAAAAAAACCCTGAAATTATAATAAGTATCTTCTCTGACCACAATGGTATGAAACTAGAAATAAGTAACAGGAGAAAATGTTGGAAACTCAGATATACATGGAAATTAAGCAACATTCTCCTCAACAAGCAATAGATCAAAGAAGAAATTAAAGGGGAAATAAAGTATTTTGAGACAAAGGAAAATGGAAACACAGCATACCACAACTTATGGAAGGTAGAAAAAAGTAGTTATAAGAGGGAAGTCCAGGGGCACCTGGGTGGCACAGTCAGTTGAGTGTCCAACACTTGGTTTCAGCTCAGGTCATGATAACAGGGTTGCGAGTTTGAGCCCCATGTCAGGCTCCACACTCAGAGTGGAGTCTGATGAAGATTCTCTCTCTCTCCTTTACCCTCTGCCCCTCCAGCTTGTGCTCTCTCTCTCTGAAATAAATCTTTTAAAGAAAAAGAGAATTTTAAAAGGAGGAAGAGAAAGAAAGAAAGAAAAGCAAGAGAGAAGCAATCATTATTTACAAGGGAAGCACCATAAAGCTATCAGCTGATTTTTCAATAGATAACTTTTCAGGCAAGAAGGGAGGGGCATGATATAGTCAAAGAGCTGAAAAATAAAAACCTACAACCAAGAATATTCTATATGACAAAGTTACCATTCAGAATTGAAGAAGAGACAAAAAGTTTGTCGAACAAAACTTAAGGGAGTTCCTTACCACTAAACTGGCCTTGTAAGAAATGTTAAAGGTATTTCTTAAAAAAAAAAAAAAAAAAAAAAAAGCTATTTATTTATTTATTTATTTATTTAAGACAGAGAAGAAGAGCAGAGGAAAAAGGAGGGGACAAGCAGACTCTGCACTGAGCATGGAGACCAAGGCAGGGCTCGATCTTACAACCCTGAGATCATGATCTGAGCTGAATCCAAGAGTTAGACACTCAAATGTTTGAGCCACGTAGGCACCCCTAAAGATACTTCTTTAAGTGGCAAAGAAAAGGCCATAATTAGAAATAAGAAAATTATAAAATATAAAATATGACGTCATATACATAAAACATGGGAAGGGGAGAAGTTCTTCTAAAATCTGTTAAAATTTAAGTGACCAACAACTTAATATAGACTGCTATATACTTAGGATGCTATAGGTGGTACCTGTTGGTAACCTATAAATTTTGCATTGTTGAACTATCCTCCCATTCCAGGGATAAATCCTATTTGATTGTAGCGAATGATACTTTTAATGTGCTGAGGAATTCAGTTTGTTAGTAGTTTCTAAGAATTTTTCATATCTATCTATGTATCTATCACCTTTATTATTAATTATTATTATTACTATTATTATTATTATCTCGTGGCTAATAGCCTGTAGTTTTCTTTTCTTGTGGTATCCTTTTCTCACTATTGTAATAGAGTAATACTGCCCTTATGAAATGAGTTTCAGAGTGTTCTTTCTGATTTTTTCTGGGGGAATTGAAAAGGATTGGGAGTCTTTCTTTCCTTCTTTCCTTCTCTCTCTTTTATTATTTATATTTATTATTATGGAGAGAGGAAGAGAGGAGGGAGGGAGGGGAGGGAGGAAGGAAGGCGGAAGGAAGGAAGGAAGGACGGAAGGAAGGAAGGAAGAGGAAGGGGAGGAGGAGGGAGGAGGTGGAGGAGGGAGTGGAGGGGAGTTATGGTTTTGTCTTTCTTTATTTTTATTTCGTTCTTTCTTTCTTTTTCTTTCTTTCTCCTTTCTTCCTTTCTTTCTTTCTTTCTCTTTCTTTTCTTTTCTTTTCTTTTCTTTTCTTTTCTTTTCTTTTCTTTTCTTTTCTTTTCTTTTCTTTTCTTTTCTTTTCTTTCTTTTCTTTCTTCTGAGAGACAGAGTGCATGAGTGAGGTCCGGGAGGGGCAAAGGGAGAGGAGAGAATCCAAGCAAGCTCCACACCCAGCACAGAGCCAAAGTCAGGGCTCAGTCTTAGGACTCTGAGATCATGATCTGAGCCAAAATCAAAAATTGGACTCTTAACCAACTGAGCCACTCAGGTGCCCCTAATTCTTCTTTAAATGTTTTGTAAAATTCACTAATAAAGACATCTGGTCCTGGGCTTTTTCTTTATTGCAGGTTCAATTTCCTTACTAGTAATTGAACTATTTAGATATTCTATTTCTGATTCATTCTTGCTAGTTTATATATTTACAAGGATTTTTCTATTTCTTCTAGGTTGTCCAGTTGCTGGCATGCTGTTCACAGTAGGTTCTTAAAATCTTTCATAGTTTTGGGGTACTGGTAGTAATGAATCCTCTTTTACTTAAAATTTGGTTGATTTGGATCTTCTGTTTTTTTTTTTTTTTTTTCATTGATTGGTTTAGCTAGAGGCTCATCAGTTTTATATTTTCAAAGATAAATTCATAGTTTTATTAATTCATAAGTCCATAGTTTTATTAATTCTTTCTATTCTTTTCCTGCTCTGTATTTCATTTATTTCTGCTGAAATAATTATTTCCTTCTCTTTGCGAACTTTGGGCTTAGTTTTTTCTTTTCCTAGTTGAACAGAGCTCAACATGGAACTCAATCTCACAAACCTGAGATCATGACCTGAGCCAAAGTCAAGAGACAGATGCTTAATCATCTGTGCCACCAGGCATCCCATAAAATTTTCTTATTTTTAAGCTTTGATGTTTTAATTATCGTGTGTCATGGTATGAACCTCTTAGGGTTCATCTTGTTTGGAACTCTCTCTGAACCTGGATGTATGTTCCCTTCCCCAGGCTAGTAAAGTTTCTAGCTATTACTTCTTCAATTGAGTTCCCTGCAAATGAAAATCAGTAAATGTGATACATCATTTATAAAAATTATATGCACATTTATAAAAATTACACATTTTTATAAATGTGATACATCATTTATAAAATTGTAAAAAATCATATCAATTCCATAAATGCAGAAAAATTATTTTACTAACTTCTTCCTCCATTTTTTATTTAAAACCTTAAAAAATTAGCTGTAGGAGGAATATTCTTCAATGTAATAAAAACTATATATGACAAATCCTTAGCTAACATTGCACTCAGTGGTGAAAAACTGAAAACTTTTCCTCTAGGTTAGGAGCAAGACAAAAGAGCCCACTCTCACCACTCCTATTCACCATAGGACTGGAAATCCTAGCCAGAATAATTATGTAAGAAGACGAAGTAAATCATCAGAACCAGAAAAGAAAAAGTAAAATAGTCTATTCATGAATGACATGATTTTATATATATCATATCCTAATGACTGCACCAGAACATTCTTAGATCTAGTCAATGAATTCAGTAAAGTTGCAGGATACAAAATTACTACACACAGATCAGGAGAGTTTCTATACATTAACAATGAGTTATCTGAAAAATATATAAAAAATGAGTCTATTTATAGTAGCATCAAAAACAATAAAATATTTAGGGGTATTTAGGGATAAATTTCACCAAGGAGGTGAAAGGTCTGAAAACTATAAGACATTAATAAAAGAAATAAAAAAGACACAAACAAATGGAAAGGTATCTCATGTTCGTGGATTAGAAGAATTAGTATTATTCAAAGTCAATACTACCCAAACCCAATTACAGATTAAGTACGACTCTATCAGGATTCTAATGGCATATTTTACATATGAGTGAAACAGTCATAAAATTTAAACAGACCCTGAATAGCCAAAGCAACCCTGAGAAAGAAAAACAAGCAGGAAGCATCATATTTCCCAATTTCAAGCTATATTATAAATATATCATAATTAAAATAGTATGGTACTGACATAAAAAAAGACACATTGACCAATGGAACCTAATGAAGAGACCAGAAATGAACCCACACATATAGAGTTAACTAATATTTGACATGAGAGCCAATTGTATTCAATAGAGAAAAGACAGTCCTTTGATAAATGATGTTTGGAAAATCGATACTCACATGTAAAAGAAAGAAACTAGACCCCCTATACTATACTCACAAAAATTAACTCAAAATGTACTAAAGACTTAAGTGTAAAACCAGAAACCATAAAACTGCTAGAAGAAAACATTGGAAAAAAGCTCCTTGGCATGGGTCTTGGCAATAACTTTTTAGATATAACACCTAAACCACAAGTAACAAAATAAAAAGTTAATGTGTCACTACATCAAACTAAAAAGCTTCTATACAACAAAAGAAACAACAAAATAAAAAGACAATCTACAAAATGGGAACAAAATTATAAATCATAGACTGAGAAGAGGTCAATATTCAAATTATAAAGAACTAATACAACTTAATAGTAAACACTTATATACACAAATAATTTGATTAAAAAATGGACAAATAATCTGAATAGACATTTTTCCCAAGAAGAGATACAAACTGCCCACAGGTACATAAAAAGGTGCTCAGCATCACTAATCAATAGGAAAATGTGAATCAAAATCACAAAGAGGTATTATTACCTCATGCCTATTAGAATGACTATTATCAAAAGACGATAAATAAAAAATGCTGGCAAGGATGTAGGGAAAAGAAAACCCTTCAGCACTCTTGGTGGGATTGTAAATTGTTGCAGCCACAATGGAAAACAATATGAAAGTTACTCAAAAAACTAAAAATAGAACTATCACTTGATGAAGTATATCTACTTCTGGGTATATGTCTGAGGAAAATGAAAACCCTATGGCAGAGAGATACCTGCACCCCCTTATTCACTGTAGTGTTACTTATAATAGCTAAGACAAGTGTGCAACCCAAGCATCCATTGATGGATGAATGGATAAAGGAGATGGGGGTATATATACAATAGAAAATTTTTTAGCCATAAAAAAGGAGGAAGCCCCGCCATTTGTAACAACGTGAATGGACCTTGAAGGGGGCAATCATTTCACAATGTATG
The DNA here is from genome assembly GCF_011100685.1 of Canis lupus familiaris. Lineage (NCBI taxonomy): Eukaryota > Metazoa > Chordata > Mammalia > Carnivora > Canidae > Canis > Canis lupus. Next base: position 19,744,277 of record NC_049223.1, on the reverse strand, counting down.
TAAGTCAAATCATTATTCTGTATACCTTAAATTTGTATAGTGCACTATGTCAAATGTATCTCAATAAAACTGAAGAAAAGAATTTTTATGTACACACACACACACACACACACACACACTGGAATATTATCCAGCCTTAAAAAAAAGAAATTCTGCTAGAGTGAGTGATCCCAGAGAGAAAGAAAACAAGGCAGAAGTTATGATGTCCTTTATGACTTGGGGTCAGAAGTGATATGCTACAAATTGTGCCATGATCTAGTGGTTCCATCTACCAATCCTGATGGATATGGGAGTCAGAGGGCACTTAGGCAAGGGTGAGTACCAGGAATCAGAGATCACTGGAGGCCATTCTGGAAGCTAACATAACAGGTTATATTAATACTTTAAGCCAGGAATGATGAGGGCCTTAGCAAAAGGAATTATAGTGGGAGAATAAAGCCGACAATAAATTGATACTTAGCACACAGAATTAATGGAATTTGGTGTTGAGCAAGGTATGGGAGAGAGAAAAGAGAAAAGAGATAATCCCACATTTCCAGCCTGCATACTCTAACAGAAGGTAGTACCCCAAGGAGAAAGAGCAGTTTGAATTGAAAGGTTTTTTTTCTCTTTTCTTATCATCTCTATCCATGACTTTTCTGAACACTTCTGTCTTCAACCTTCATTGTATCCTAAGATGATCTCATTCTTAACTAACAACATAGTCTCTTATCTTACAGAGAACAGCAAGATAAGACATTTCTTATCTTGCCATATTGCTTTGTTTCCAAGATACCTTCCCCCCATGTTTGGCATATCTAAAACTGGCATATGTGTTCTAGTCAATTATGCTTTACATTCAATGAAATATGGCATATTTGTAACTTCATTCATTTTTTTAACGCTCTCTTCTTTTTTTCCCCCAAAGGAAGAAAGAGCCTTCTTTAAAAAAACCAACCAAAAAAAAGGAAAAGAAAAAACAAACCAACCAACCATTTGATTATATCCTGGAGCTCTTGTGTCTTGGGAGGGTCAATTTTTAATGCCTTTGTTTCTTCCAAATAGTTTGGGCTTTGTATAACCCCAGGTTCACCACCAAGATGGCCAATAGATACATGAAAAGATGCTCAACATCACCCATCATCAAGGAAATGCAAATTAAAAAACTACAATGAGATATCACTTCATACCTGTCAGAATAGATAAAATAAAAAAACACAAGAAACAACAAGTGTTGACAAAGATGTGGAGAAAAAGGACCCGTTGTGCACTGGTGGTGGGAATGCAAACTGGTACAGCCACTCTGGAAAGAGTGTAGAAGTTCTTCAGAAAGTTAGAAATAACCCTATGATCCAGTAATTGCACTACTAAGTATTTAACCCACAAATAGAAAAACACTAATACAAAAGGATACATGCACCTTTGTTTATGGCAGCATTATTTATAGCCAAATTATGGAAGCAGCCCAAGTGTCCATTGACAGATCAATGAATAAAGAACAGGTGGTATAGATATACAATGGGATATTATTCCGCCATAAAAAAAGAATGAAATTTTGCCATTTGCAACAACATGGATGGAGCTAGAGAGTATAACACTAAATGAAATGTCAGAGAAAAGCAAATATCATAGGATTTCACTCATATGCAGAATTTAAGAAACAAAAGAAATGAGTAAAGCAAAAAAAAAAAAAAAGACACACACACACACACACACACCAAGAAACACTCTTATTTATAGAGAACACACTGATGGTTACAGGAAGGGAGGTGGGTGGGGGTATGGGTGAAATAGGTGAAGGGGATGAAGAGCACACTAACCATGATGACATTGAGTAATGTACATAATTGTTGAACCACTATGTTGTATATCTGAAACTAATATAACACTGTATGTTAACTATATTGGAATTAAAATTTTTGAAAAATTACTAGATTTTGAAAAAAAATAGATCCATGCATCAAGAAAACACATTAAGAGAGGAAATATGAGTGAAATTAAACTGTAGTGGTTTATATTTTTCCAAATTATTCTGAAGTCCCCAACAATTCCTGCAATGCTTATATCTCATACATGAGCCAGTATATAGTTGTTGGAAGTCTTCTCCTTCAAGATAGTGATGGTGTTCCCATGAACACATTGTTCCCATCAAAACATTTTTCCAAGTGTTGGGTGTCTGCCTCGGAGAAGAACAGATAGTACAAAAGAAGGACATTTGATCCCTGACAGGCCAGATAGGCCAGACTTCCAGCTGTGCTCTCAGCTGGCTGTCTTATTCTTTTTGGCCCAAGGCATCTTTTGCATTTTGTAAGAAAGGAGAGGCCCAGCAAGGACACCTCATTATCCAATTAAACCTAATAGAGCAGGAATCATGATCTAAATCTTCTAAGCCGTTCTGGATGGGAGGAAACATTAATGGGTTTTCATTGACTTCTGTAAAAAGACTGCCATGCTTCTCCTGAAGGCTTTTGTTTTGTTTTGTTTGTCTTGCCAAAACATTAAGAAATCCTAGCTGAAAGCCACTTCCTTTAAAACTGGGAGGTGGACTCTGCATGCTCTTGTAAGCTTTTTAGGCTGCACCAAGGGCTTATTAGACAAATCTTGCCCATGATGGAGTTCTCAATTGGATTCTTTTTTGCAACACGACTTTCTGAAAAATATATTTATTTAATTTATCCTAAGTAAATGTAGGGCTCTTCTATCTTTGAATCTAGGCTTTTTGGAGAAACTTCCCTCAGGTTCTTAATTACATCTTGATTCTGTCCCTTCCTTGTTCCATGTAGTGTTTCTTTCATCTCCTTTACATTCAATTTCTTCTTTGGGCTTCTTTCTTTGTTTGTGATAAAAAATCTTTGTCTCCACTCTTTATGAACAACAGAAAGGCCTTTCCTAGATCCTGACACTTTTTTTTTTAGACAACTACCTAATCCATCCTTTCCCTTTTGATTCCTAACTTTAAAAAATCATGATAACAACTACCATCCTTTCTCATCTCAAAAATCCTGAGTCCCTAATTGTTAAACTTTTGGGGTTTTATAATTTTCTCAACATCGTTGACTTCCCCCTTTTTTACTATCTATCTATCTATCTATCTATCTATCTATCTATCTATCTATCCATTTATTTATTGTACCTGCTCATATCTTCTTCCCAAAATCCTTCACTTTCTGAAATGAGACTTGGTTATGTCATTTCCTCCCTCTCCCCATTGGCATCCGCACTCAAGCACAGACTCTCAATGTGGTTTATAGGATCTGCCATTATCAGCTCTCTGCTTATTAAATCTACAGTCTTATCTCTTTCCACTTTCTGCCTTATCCTCCATACTCCAGCCAGGCTGAATTACTTATAGTTCCTTGACTATATCGGATTTACTCTGTTCCACTTTTGGACTTTCTGTATGCTGTTTCCCCTTCTGAACATTCCTTCATATTTATTATTTCTATTCATATTGTGCTTTGGTTACATGTTTATCTCTGTCCCATCCTAGTCTATAAGCTAGAAGCAAAGACTATCTTTCAATGCAATGCCTCCTAGTATTTGTTCGGTGAATATTTGTTGATTGACCACATGTATTATGCAACAATCACTGTAGTATTTATCTTGCCACCAGAACTCTTAATGCTCCTCTTTTTTCTTTCTTTTCCCTTTGGTCTTAGTTCTGTTTAATCTCCTTATGTTTTCTTTTAGTACTTCAGAGTAGCCTCTTGTTTTATCTCTTATTTTGGAGTCTTTCCCTTCCATTGTGACACACAGCTGCAGAGTTTTGCTCACAAAGTACAATTTTGACCATGCAACTTCTTTGCTAAGTAATTTTCAGTGACTCCTCACAGCTTGTATTATAAAAGTCATGCCTAAGGAATTCCTACAGGCAGTAATAATATCCTTTCCCGGTTTATATTTTACCAGTCTTATTCTACTAATCTCCACCCCAGTAAGCAGACTACCTGTGTCATGATTTTCTGTGCATCCTGTTCTCCTTTCTTAAACATTAGAAGGACTTCCTCTCCCTCTAATGAAATTTTAGCTATGATTCAAGGCTCAGTTCAATTGCTACTCTTCTGTAAGTATTTCCCTGGCTCCCCCAGGGGATGGTATAGTTTTTTGTTTTTTTTTTTTTCACCTGTGTTCCCTAAGCACTTTGTTTTTACCTCCCTTAGGCACCTGTTAAGGATATTTTTGTATTTGCAGTTCAGCGATAAGGTGAGAAAGAATCTTACTCATTTTTGTACTCCCCAGAGTGCCTTGCCCATATGTGCTCACTAAGTGTATGTTGAATCAAATTTGTTAAAGATATTAAGACTTAAAGTTAAGCTTTAAATCACAGTAAGTTACATTTTTATTTTTTATCCAAATGGCTGGTTGGTTATCATACCCAAAAACCTAGCAGTAGTTATGTTAAAGTTTCATTAATGCTTTTCTTTTTAGGCATAGGACTTTCCCTAATTTATGTGAAAGAAATATTAATTGACCAGGACATAAAATGCACCCCCCCTTAAAATATTACAACAAATAACATGAATATTAAACATGTTTCCCATGCTTAAAAATTGATTAAAAAATACTTTTGCTAAACCAGTTAGAAAACAAATGAACTCCCTTTAGTATTTCAGAAAGCGTCCTCAGTTATGTCTTCAGACTTTTCATATCCTGTAAGTTTGTCAATGGAAAGGACTGTTCTTTTTGTTGTATTTTGCAATAGTGACCATTTCTTCTGGTCTCTGCACTCAATAAAATATTTGCTGCATAAATAAGCAAGCACCTGTGTGGCAGAGTAACAACCAGGGGTTTATTTTCCTTTCCATTTCTTCTTTCTGTGTGTAATCTTGGAAAAGTCATCTCACCTCTCTAGAAGGGCACTGCCTTATTAGTAACATGGAGATCTAATATCTGAGTTAGGGTAGGGAGCTTGTTTAGATGGCCAGAAATACTCTCTTATCCTATTTTACTTTTCATCTCTTCTGAAGCTCCCATTTATTCATGATGCACCCAAATCTTAATGAATTCCTTCAACATTATCGATTACATTATGATCACAAATCCTTTAATGAAGGTTGATAACGTGCTCAGTATTGCATGGAGCATGTTGGTACACTTCATCTTTCGCTTACTAGAAGGATTCTCTAAGTCAGATGGAAAAATCAGAGGACTCTAGGAGAGGTTTAAGCAGAGATATCTATGCCCTTGCCATGTCTAAGGATGGTCAAATATCACAAGAGATTAGTCTCTCAGACAAAGGAATTCACTTTTATGAACAACCCCCAAGGATGGACTCAGGCCAATCTGGCATCTGCCACAGAGTATGCACATCCAGGAGAGCTGCTTCAGGTCAGTAGTCAGAAAGTATTTCTTCTGCTAGAATGAACCTCAAGTGGAAGTCTTCTCTGAAATATGAGCCCGAAGACATATTAAGTGTTGTCTGCAAGTGACAAAAATTATATTTGCTTATTAGCAGGGTTAATAGGCACCTTTGAGCAGGTCTTATTTCAGATTGTGTTTTCTCAGGCATGAACGAAGGGGCTTTTGAAATTTAATCAGGCACAAAGAAGTTACATGCACTGTTTCTATGAAAACTGTGTCAACCTGATAGAAATATTAGAAGCAAACTATGTTTTAGTGACCTCAACATCTTTTTACAGAAATCTACAGGAAACCACAAATAGACTTCAGCAATCAAATTGACATTTCATGGGTGGCCTCCCATGCTAACCTCAAACAGCTCATAGACAGCCACATATTTTGATTCGCTTCCTCTCAGGAGGCACTAAATTGTTTGATGAGATGGCACAAAGATACTGTAACACTCTTCCTTCCAGTTGGACTGGTAGCCAGTCTCCTGAATGGATGGGAGACTGTGACCTCCAAGGTTATGTCCATTCCTATAGTCTAAAGAGAAAAGAATCAGAGAATGCTTTGGCTGTAGATTGGCTAGCACCTCCTAACCTAAGGAAAAAGATTGCTTTCCTACGTTCTAAGCAGATTATCAAATCTGCCAAAATATAGAACTTCAGTCCAGAAAACCTAATCTATAGATATCTTTGGACAAACAATTTAAATCACTCTTTATCTGATAAATTTTTGGGAATGTATGAAAAGCCATTTTCTTTTAGATAAGGAATTTCTAAGAATTGAAAACTTCCTACCAGTTACCCTCTTTTTCTTATAGGAATGATAGATATTCTTTATCATTCTTTTATCATATCTCTTCATTCTAGTCAAAATTCTCACATAGGTTATATACATGATCTATCCTAACATACTGCCTCTGAACATCCGCTGGCCCCTCTATACTAGAAACTACATTTCTTGAGAAACTGCTTCTTAATTATCCTGTAAACATTCAAACTGTCATAATATTTATAAATGCTCATTAAACATGTTTATTATACTGTTTGCTTGACATTCTTTGGGAGAATGTACCTCAAAAGAAGTCCTTTCAAAAGCAAACTATTATTTGAACAATGTGTCTGTTAGACATGGCCTTCTTGATACTCTCGGGACACAGGGAAAGAAACCAGTAGTGGTGGGTATAATTATCAAAATCTTGGCTATGATTTGACTAATACAGTACAAGACTTTTCTATTGAAAATAACAAAAAATCCTCATAATTCTGGACTATCACATTGACCAGATACAATAGGACTTTGCTGAGTGTAAAAAAGAACACAAAACAGTAGCCAGAATGATAAGCCTACTATGTACTGGAGTTATACTATATGACATACGGTTTTTGACTCAAACTTCAGAGTTAACAAAAATTCAGATGTATGATTCCAGAGAGCATGAACAATCTTGAACTGTTAAGTTCCTTTGAAAATTGATCTTAGCACAGCTGAGCTGTAAAGTGAAAACAAGTTGATTTATGTCGAAATAAATTACTGAGTGTCATTTCTAAAGCCCAGAAGACTCTGTAGGTTGCATATTAGTGGGTTTATATCTAATTTTAGGGACTAGGACATTTCTGTTCACTTTATCATTTTTCTTGTTATACGAAAGGAGTCCAAAATAAGTGCCATTTACTGAGAAGTAACTGATAGTTTCCCCAGGTTGTAATGTTTTAATTAGAGAGATAAAAAGAAAAGGCCACATTCTACTGTTCAATGAAGGGAGTCCTTTCTAAAATCCTTATAAGAGCCCGAGACAGATTTTTATTTGATAATGAGAAGCAAAATGTATTAAAAAGAAATTGGAAAAAAAGACACTAAGCAATAAAATAGTACTAAATGGGCTTTCTTTCTTGTTTTTTGTTTTGTTTTGTTTGTAAATAACTTTAGTGGAAAAATGAACACATTTTGAACCTAGATTTACTTTTATTATATGAAAAAGTATCAAAACCTTTTAGAAATGCCTAGATTGATAGACATGGTGCAAAAACTGGCCCCCTATAGTTTGAAACATTTGCTTCTATTGCCTTTTCTTGTCTTTGATTTTACAGTTTTTAAAAAAATCACTGTATTCCTGCTGAAAAGAACTTTGTATAAAAATATTTAAAGTCATGCAGTTTATAAGGAAGAGTGCATTATTTTTGCATCTGGATTGTTCAAAAACACTAACTGTATTTCAGTTGTGTTATTTTAATTATGACAACAAAAGTATTTGGAACTATAAAGAGACGTTTTCTTAAGTTAATTTTGCGTAAAATCTATTTTATAAATAAAATTTATAGGAGTTTTTGAAAAGTGAGAAATTTGCATTTATATTAGTTCCCAATTCAGTTTTGATAATGCACTTGCTAAATTTTTTAACCACAGATATGAATGTCTAAAATAATTTAAAATGGAAATAATTATCTCACAGCATCCATAATAAAAGGTCAGAAAATTTTACCTTGATTTAAGAGCAAATTAAAAAGAACAATTGACTTTTCTTTTCCTGTCTTCTCTTGCAAATACAGGATGCCACATCAGTTTTATTTCAATAAGTAGCATAAAAACCAAAGCAAGTAAACAAACAAAACAAATGAATTGTACTTATTCAGTTGGTTCTCTTAGACTATAGCCCTGAACTAGAATCTAGATGTTTTGGAATAAGAAGCCAGGCCTGCTTTGCCTTTCTATTTAATTTTACAGAGAACTAGGACAATGGTAACATGTCATCACTGAGGGCATGCTGTGCAAGATTTATCTTCCTGTGTTCAAACAAATCATTAGATTTATCTTTTTTGGTATCATAGGTCTTCATTGAGTCAAATAAACCATATTTTGTTTACTACAGTGGAAAGATATAAATGCTAACTACTGTTTAACTTTATTTTATGAGAGTGAATATTATATTCTTCTTTCCAGTGACCTTTTATTGCCTCGTGAATAAAGAAATAATTTGCTAGACAGAAATAGCAGCAAGAGAGTGATGGAATTTATGAGCAGGCCAACTCTTCTAAAACTGAGAGAGAAACATGATAGTTTCAGAATAAAAAATAGAGAATTTTTCTATACCCCATTTTCAAAATTTCTAACTTTATATTGTACAGTAAATAATACATAACATTTAAAAGGTACACAACTCATCAATCTTCTGTAGCAGAAAAATGAAGTAAAAATCTGTGATAGAGAAGTTATTTTGCCAAACATGTGCTCCTTAAAAAGAAAAGAAAAGAAGAACATAAAAAACAGGTAAAGAGAGTGCTTTTCACAAGACTTAAAAACCACATTTTCAGGGATTCTGTTTATGATGGAGAAAGTTGGGAAGAATATTGTTAGCATCCTTACAATAAGAAAAAGGGGCGGGACGTCTGGGTAGCTCAGCGGTTGAGTGTCTTCCTTCAGGTCAGGGCATGATCCTGGGTGCAGGGATCAAGTTCCACATCGGGCTCCCCACGAAGAACCTGCTTCTCTCTCTGCCTCTGTCTTTGCCTTTCTCTGTGTGTCTCTCATGAATAAATATATAAAATCTTTTTTAAAAAAGGAAAAGATGGCTAGTTTAAGAAATCTTAACCTTTCTTGAATGCATTAGAGAGCTGAGATCACAGGGAAAAGCTAAGGCTGATGGTTGAACAGAAACATTAATAAAAATACTGCAGAAATGCAGTGACTACCCTAAGCATAAATTGTCACCAAAGGAATTTGAACTCTTGAGTGCACAAAAGGGTGACTACAGCAAAAACAAAGCTTAAATCTAGGTTAAGTCATGGCTACATTGACTTGACCCCCATGCTAATAACCTACCAAAATGTGCCCATTTCCAGGTATAAGTGCTATTTATCTCAGACACTATTGTACAATGTAAGACACCTAGCCCCCCAACAAGAAGTATGAGAAACACAAAGAGGGAAGAAAAAATAGCACACTAATAAGAAAATCAATAGTAACAGACTCCAGTATGTTTCAGATATTGGCACTATCACACAGGGATTTTAAAATAACAACGATTAATGTTTTATTATGATTAATAGTGGAAAAGGTAGACAACATATGTGAATGGATGGAGGTATCCAGGAGAGGAGTGAAAGCTATAAGAAAAAAAAATAACTGGAAATGTAGAAATAAAAAATATAGTCACAGAAATTAAAAATGCCTTTGGTGGACTCATCAGAAGGAAAGAATTTCACACTGATGAGGAAGGAATTTGTGAATCAAAGATAGGTCAACAGAAATTACCCAAACACCATACAAAGCAAAAAGAGCAGAAAAACAAAGAACATCCAATAGCTGTGAGACAATATCAAATAGTCTAGCATATGTATAGTTGAAATATTGGAAGGAGAATATGACAAAAAAATTTAAAGAAATAATGACTGAGAATTTCCCAGGACTGGTGAAAGATACCAAGACATAGCTCCAGAAAGCTCAGAGGAAGCTAAGCAGAATAAATACCAAAGAAATGTACCCAGATAATCATTCAAACTGTTGAAAACCAAAGACAAAGTCTTGACAGCATCTGGGGGAAAAAGCATATTATATCCAGAGAAACAAAGAATTACATTAGGTTTGTTACTAGAAACAATGAAAGTAAATTACAGTTCATTGAGATCTTTAGAAGTATTGAAATTAAAAGAAAAAACTGTCACACTCAATTTCTATATCCAATGAAAATATTTTTCAGTAATGGAAAAGAAGTAAAGAACTCTTTAGACAGACAAAACCTGTTTGTGAATTTGTAACCAAAATACATGTGCTACAAGAAATGTTCAAGGAACCTCTGCAGGCAGAATAAATAGGAAACAGAAACTGGAATCTACAGAGAGATGTGAATGAATGTATATATACATTCATGACATGACATGAATGAATGTATATATAAAATTTATTATTTTCTTATTAAATTGCTCTAATGGAAAATTGTCTCTCTACAACAAAACAGTAGTGATGTGTGTTAGTATTATGTATACTGTGTACAGCTAACATTAAAAACTATATGATAACAATTATATAAAAGATGGAAGTAATTGGGAGCACACCATTCTAAATTACACTATACGTGAAAATCTATATTATTTTCATGGAGGCTGTGATTAAAGTTGTATATATAAACTCTAGGGAAATGAAAAATGTCATTTTAGGGAGTTATAAATGATAAGCTAATAGTGGAGGCAAATATGGAATCCTAAAGTACTCAGTCCTATAGAAGGCAGAAAAAGGAAGAAGGAATAAAAAGACAAATGAAACAAAAAATAACTAGAAATATGGTCCACTTTTACTAACAATATCAATAATTACATTAAATATTAAATAGTATATGTACATGCATTAAAAGAGAGATTATCTGACTGGATGAAAAAATTAAATGAACCAACTGTATACTACCTACAAGAAATCCACCATAAAGACATATATAGATAAAAAGAGGATGATATACAAAGAACCATTCAATAACCAAAATAAAACTAAAATAACTATACTGGTATCTGAGAGTTGACTTTATAAATAGGAAATCCTCCTAATTACTGAAAGCAGAATTCCATGAAGAAGCATGGTATTTCCACGAATCACTTCGCCAGGTAGGTTACCGAGGAAGACTGCCATATTTGACTATATACTATGTATATGGATGAAAGAAATCTGAGAGACTTGAATAGAAAAAGTAAACAAACTTAAAACTGCAAAGCTAAAATTGAACTACTTGGGAGCTATGATCCACAGAATCAACATATTGTTGAATACCCCTCTAATGGGAATGAGTCCAACTTTGAGACTGTCTACCAGCAGTGTATGAGACTGTCTACCAGCAGTGTATGCTGCAGAGCCTTCTTAGAGAAGGCATGTTATAGTACACCTGTTCCTTCCTGCAGGCTCTGTGTGAGCCCCAGAGGTTCTGCAGTAAGGTTACAGCTGTTTCTTCACTTGAAATAATTGTAGATGGAAAGCAGTTATTGTATTTGACAAATAAAAATGTTTCATCCCGACAAAAATCTATATCTGTATATATAATATGGAATATTTTGAGGGAAAAAATTATTATTTACCAGTAAAGGATCAAGTTACCAATAAGATATAATGAGCCAAAACATGTACACATCTAACAAAGTGCTTAAAATACATAAGGCAAATAGTTATAAAATTGATGGAGCAAAACAGACAAAGCCACAATATAAGGGGTTACATTATGCTTTTCTCTCAGTAATAAAGCAAGCTGGAGACCAGAAAAGATGTAAACACTATGAACCAATTTGATCTAATTGATATTTATAAAACATCCCACTCAATAACAACAGAATAAAATTCTTCTCAAGTGCTCATGGAACTTTAATCAAGATAATCTAGACCGTGAAAGAAAACACAGGAAATTTAAAAGAACAGAAATCATGCAAATTATTTTTTTAACCCTAACAAATTAAATTAGAAGTTGACAACAAAAAGATATTAGAATATCTCCAAACACCTGATTCCAGGATTTACTATAAAGGCACAGAAATCGGGATGCCTGGGTGGCTCAGCAGTTGAGTGCCTGCCTTTGGCCCAGGGTGTGATCATGAAGACCTGGGATGGAGTCCCACATTGGGCTCCCTGCATGGAGCCTGCTTCTCTCTCTGCCTCTCTCTCTTTGTGTCTCTCATGAATAAATAAATAAAATCTTTAAAAAAAAATAAAGGGACAGAAATCAAGAATAAAGTAATGTATTGATAAAATGATAGACATAAAAACCAGTAGAACAGGATATAATGACACATAGATGGTCCACTGATTTTCCAACAAAGAGGAAATGACAATTTTATGGAGAAAGGATATTTATTTTTTTATTTGTTATTATTATATTTTAAAGATTTTATTTATTTATTCATGAGAGACACAGAGAAAGAGGGAGGCAGAGACACAGGCAGAGGGAGAAGCAGGCTCCATGCAGGGAGCCCGACATGGGACTGGATCCTCCGTCTCCAGGATCAGGCCCTGGACTGAAGGTGGCGCTAAACTCTGAGCCACCTGGGCTGCCCAAGAAAGGATATTTAGTGCAATAAATGGTGCTGAAATAATAGGATATTCATATGGAAAAAAAA